>NC_135497.1:46354336-46674336 GCF_052857255.1 Amblyomma americanum
TAATTCCAAAATAATATGGATGAAAAATGAAGGCATTGTTTCCCGTAGTTAGTTCTGACCCCAGGTAGTAAAAAGTTATTACGCAGCGCAAAACGTGTGACGATGTTGCTTATGATTGTACCGGGAGAAAATATGCTTAGCGGGAACTAATGATGAAGAATCTTAAAGAATAGGATAACAATGTTGTAAAAATAAAGGGCCGAGATAGGTAGAACGTTTAAATCTTTGAACAAATTGCTTGAGGGTGACATTCGAGGGGTATAGGTTATGATGCGGATGGCTTGCTTTTGCAGTTTTATTAAAGGCGAGAAATGAACATGATGGGTGTTACCCCAAGATGAGATACCGTAGTTTAAGTGGTTGTGGATGAATGCGTAGTAAAGGGATAATAAAGATAAAGTTTGGATTGGGAAATAGCTTCGGCGTTTAATTGGTGCGCGTAACCCATACGAAATTTTTTTGCACGTTTCTGCTACATGGTGATGGAATTTAAAGTGACAGTCAATGATAACACCCAGAAAAGAAACTTGATATTGCGACGAAATAGCAGCAGAATTGAGGTGTGATAGTGATGGCTTCTGAGGGGGATGGAAAATCTGAAAACATGTCTTAGGGACGTTCACGGACAGACGGTTGATGTGATACCGGCGCTAAAGAAACTTAGGGTCATATTGTAGCTTATGTATGCGCTGATTAATGTCCTGGTGCGATGATATCATGGTAGAGTCATCTGCGTATAGTATACTATTGCAATGTTTTAAACAGGATGGTAAATCATTAATGTAGAGTAAAAAAAATGCAGGGCCCAGAATAGAACCTTGTGGAACACCCTTGTTAATTAAAGCGGCGTTAAGCCGCATCAGTGGCTCAGTGGTAATGACGCTCGGCTGCTGGCCCGAAAGACGCGGGTTTGATCCCGGCCGCGGCGGTTGAATTTAGATGGAGGCGAAATTCCAGAGGTCCGTGTACTGTGCGATGTCAGTGCACGTTAAAGAATCTCATGTAGTCGAAATTTCCGGAGCCCTTCACTACGGCGCCCCTCATAGCCTGAGTCGCTTTAGGACGTTAAAATTGCTGAAAAGGGAACAGCGCGAACACAGGACGAAGAGAGGAACGTACGACACAGGCGCTGACTTACAACTGATTCAGTTGTAAGTCAGCGCCTGTGTCGTACGTTCCTCTCTTCGTCCTGTGTTCGCGCTGTTCCCTTTTCAGCAATGTTATACCAACTAGCCCGCAACCACACCCTTGGGGACGTTATAACCTGATAAACCAAACCAAAGCTATGTTAGATGCGTGGTCATTAATAGAGACTATCTGCTCTCGGTCATAGAGAAAGCTCTACAAGAGCATTAGGGGAAGTCCAGTGATACTGTATGAATCTAGTTCTGCCCTATGTGTTGATTTTCAACCATATTATAGTATATTCTGTATAATTTACCCCCTCTATTTTTTATGAGCAGGGCTCGTAATACGCAAAACTGACAACCAGTGGTCTGTTAATCTGTCAGAGCGCATACAAGAGGAGAAGGCAATCGGCGGTGGTCGAAAGTCTATCGGGTGACGAGCTAACTGGAACAGGGTGGGCCGCGGCTGGCGGAAAGCTGGAGCAATTAGAGGCGTTCTGCAAAGGCAAAGCATGTCCTCGAGCGGACTCAACTGGGCTTGCTGTGCTGATGATTAAGTTAACAATTTGTTAGGAGATTAAATAATCACTGGCCTGGCCGAGTTGTTGGGGGAGAGGGGATTTTACTATTTCATCTTGGAACAAGTCCGCCTTTGTGTTTCATCTCTACTTGTAACACACTGTACAAATACTTTTACGCAGCATCGTAAGGGCCCCGTGTCGCATAAAAGCTGTTGTCAGCGTTACCGTCAGCGTGATGGAAAGACCCGGATTGGTCGAAAAGGTGGCTGTCACAAGAGTCTCCCATAGATGGCACCAGCCACACCAGCTGCTCACAGGCTCCGAGTCGAACATGCAGCTGCTACGCCACGCAAGAACGTTCGTACGGCTTGGTTGAAAAGATGCTTTATATGTATTATATGTACGTCGTGTGGTCTTCCGCATAATGATTGTGATTGTAAGGGGAAACAGTACCCATGCCTGCATGGGAAAGAGGAAGCGGTGTCGCGTCGTACCCTAAAAGGCGGAGCTTAAGTGTCCCTCAAAATCTTCTTATGAATTTCCGTGCTTCATAACAGTGAACGGAATAATTCTGGCTCTTAATGGAGGGCCTTTTTCCAATCTATTTAGTGTTTTTAATTTTTTCTTGCCACGCAGCAACCGTATTGCAACCCGGCACGTGTAAATCCGCCTGTACAGCGTCTCTTCTTTATCTCGGCAGTGTACACCGTATTGAAAGGGAAAAAAAGAAAGCAAGCTGCACGTGTAACGCTTGCAGCCCCTCCAAGGAACGCAAACGCTTTCTGCGGCGAATATGATTACAGCGATGGTTGCACGCCCGAAAACGATCACCAGTAACCGTCGGTCCAGCTTTAATGCTTGGCCATCCCCGTCTCGAGTGTTTCTTTGTCTCTCCGCTTAATGAACGCAAATGACAGGAGCATCCATCTCGCTCTCAAGGCTATTTTTTGTTTTGTGCCACGCTTGAGCGAAATCCTGCAGGCAAGGCACATGCTGTGGCGCCGACCAAAAAATTCAAACTGCTTACGATGTATGGCAGATAGAGCTGTACGAGAGGAGGAGAGAAATTAGGGCGTCCACGTTTATATTTGAACCCGCACAACAAAAGCCTGCATTCGCTTTCTTGTTCATCGCTTTCCACATTTTTTTTTTTGCGCTCATAATTCGCACCATAGCAGTGTCGAGGGCGGAAAATAGGATGGGCCCCACGGCGGCTCTTAACCTGCTGTACGCCCGCAGCAAGGAGTGGGCTTTGCCTCAGAAAAAGTCGGCTAGCGGCGAAGCTTCTTTTACAAAAGTGAGGGAAAAAATAAAGTGCAGGTAAGTTCTCAAGACGGCTGTTTGAAACAGAAATAAAAAAATTCTTGTTTCTGAAGGTTTTACGTCGATAGTTTTTAAAAAACAAACAGAAATGAAAATAATTAGTTCAGTCGGTACATCTTGAATGAGCAGTGGATGGTGTTTAAGGCGGCCCTGTTATTTCGGAGAAAGGTCGTTTGCGGTGCTTAACGACGCGTTCTTCGCCTGAAGAATTGTCCACAGAACTGCTCTAGCGAGGCAAGATGAGTTAAAAGGCAGCTGGAGGAATGCCTCATCGGGTTAGCTGCACCGATATTTCATTGTAACAGTTACGGAGCAGTGCTGCGGTGCACTGAGCAAGAGGGAAATAGTTTGTCTCCTTGTAGTCCTCATGGAGCGCTGCAGACAGGCCCGCTACCGTTGAAGCTACCCATGCTAAGGGGCTAGGAAGCGAACTGGGAAGGGCAGCTTGCTACGTTGTAGATGCGGCACCTTTCAGGCAGTGCCAATGCGATACTGTTATAGGAGTAAAAGGCGCCGATATTTTCTCTTTCTTCATCTGGTATTCCTAAAAATCGCGTCGTTACGTGGTGCATGCTGGCCTGAGGACATGAGCAACCTGCGTGGAGTTTTGTATGTGCATGCAGTGGGCCGCAGCTGAACAGCAGTGGGCAGACAGAGGCGCCGACTCGAAAAAATTAGGCCGTTGCAGCAGTGAAGGGCTCATAATTCGGCGGTTTGAGGCGGGGAGGAGCAACGATGCGGCAAAAGAGTGCCCGATTTCTGCCCGGAAATGTGCCCTCTAGAGAACGTACGGTTTTCCGCTGCATGAAGCTGAAGACACTGCGCAAAAATTAGCGCATATCACGCGTTTTGTCCCTACACGTGTTTTGATTCAATTGAGGATGTTAAGCCTCTTTTAACGCTTCTTATTCGTGACGCGGGTTAATTCGTGAGTAATTTCGATACGTACGTTTTAGAAGCAAAAGGCTGGAACATGAGTATTGAAGCCGTCTAATTGGCATCACTGTATCAAGTGCTACCCACGCGAATGACGTCTTGCTCTAAGGCACTTGTACGTTTAAATCGCCTTGATATGCTGAAAGAATGCTTTCACACTGTAGAAAGGCAGGAAGGTCTTGCATGGACACGGAAGCGCTGCGCAAGAGGTGGTAATGTGCGAAATATCAAAATTTTAAATAGGTTGGTTCATCCTGCCATTTTCATATTGTTTATCAAGAAATAAGCAAAAGAGAGCATTTTATGCCCCGCATAAAAATGAGCGCTTATAGCAAATTGTCTTTTGCTGCAAAGAAATGACCAGAAAAGAACACACGCTAATTGTAGAATTTTTTGCTGAATAACCCGTTCTGTACTCGAATTTTATCGAAACAAAATATTGTCCGGTTTTCACACCCTTCCTTTCGGAGCAAATAAAACCTGAAACACGAAAATTTTATATGAACGGAATGCGAGGGGCAAAAGAAACGCCAAATGGCCTAAAACTGATTCTATTGATTGAATTTTTTTTCTGCGTTCTGCGCTGAAAGTTCAAAATGCGGGATTTCTGTATTTCTGCGGCCGGAGCACGTGTTTTGATCGTCTTGCGCCGCGTATTCGACTGGTGCGGCGTGGCTTTAATTTTTTTTCTTAGATTGTCTGAGCTAACTTAACAGGTCATAAACATTGCCGTGAACGAGCTTAGTGATTCACCTTATTGTCCAAACGAAAACAAACAAACATGGGATCTCGAAAAAAAAAGAAAAAGAACATGTAGCGTGGAATACCAAAGGCTCTAATCAGCCGAGTCTACATCCGTGGGCAGCTGTCTTTACCTCGGCACGCGTAGTGATACGTGGCTAAGTTTCTGCCACTGGTGTCGCAGCAGTCACGCGCTCTACCAGCTTGAATTTGGAGAGAAAGAAAGCTTTGCTTAGATCTTTATTTTGCATATTCCTTACCACACATTAATCCGGCAGCAAACTAAAGAGCAATACTACTGCGAGCACACCGAATGTCGCGTTTCATCATGCGTTTGCGTTTTACTGCGCTTCGCTCAAAACCGGTTTTCCTCGGGCCTCTACGTATAATTCTGAAATGGCCTTGAAGTGCCTATGAATGTTTCACATTTTTACTATTGTCTCGAGCAAAATATTGTCATTGGCCTTTCTTTTCAGTATACCAGCGTGCAGGCCTTGCTTGGTGAAGAGTGCAAGTTTGCTGGTAAAATTTAAGTGCATTTCTCGACGGAGATCAGAGACAAGGTGGCATGCTGATGTCAAAGCGCTATTCGGTTGGTCATGACCGAGAGTAATCAATTGAGACACTGGCTGACAAAAGTACTGCCGCAAAGGAGCAAGCTCCAACGGGAATCAGTTCGCAAGCGCTTTTACGGAGCCCAGGACCAACACGCACACTGAGAGCAGCTTGAACTAACGCAAAAGCTTTGGTCGGCTTTCAGGTTTCAACTGTCAGTCGCAAAGCACTAAAGTAGCGTCCATGACACAAGCACGATAACACACGTGGCAGGCAAACAGGCATGGCACAAGCTATCGACCTTGCTGTGCTGAATGAGCCTAGGTTATAAATAACCTTCGCTGGGATTTTCCGTTAACTGCCCTGATGTGGAGTAGGTGCGGCACGTGTGGCTTTTTATCCGAGCATTAAGCCTGAGAAGTGGGATTGGCTGTTGAAGCTTACGGTGCTTTCGTTTTGTGGTGTTACAAAAACGTTAAAAGAAAGGAATCGTCATCCTCTTTGATTCTCTGCTCTGTGCCCACTCCCATATAGTCACGCTGCAGCAATTTACAGCTTGATGTCGGTTTTCTTTGAACATTGGCAAAGTTTCAACATCTCCATCGCACTATCCACCTGAAGGCCGCAACTTTAAAAGCTTCTGCTCCTAACCCCTTCACCATACCACACCGCAGTACGTCGTTTTGGGAATTGCGTAAACGTGCACGTCTTGCTGATCGCAGGTTAGTTATAGAATCCAATGAGAATATGACGCTATCGGCCGTTAGCTTGAAATCACCGGCCCTGCTGATCGGTGGGAGGAGCCGCCGCGGTGGCTGAGTGGTTACGGCGCTCGGCTGCTGGCCCGAAAGACGCGGGTTCATCCCGGCCGTGGCGGTCGAATTTAGATGGAGGCGAAATTCTAGAGGCCCGTGTACTGTGCGATGTCAGTGCACGTTAAAGAACCCCAGGCGGTCGAAATTTCCTGAGACCTTCACTACGGCGCTCCTCATAGCTTGAGTCGCTTTGGGACGTTAAACCCCGATAAACCAAACCTTGATCGGTGGGAGGATCTGTCCTCATTTTCTTTTCCCTCAAGAAGCACGGAAGAGACTTTTTACCGAGCAAGGTGTTTTAGTGTAGAGATGCGTTCTTGATCTACACTTGGCACTTTTCGCGTTCGCGGTTTGCGAGCCCCGCCGCGATTTAGTTGCTGCCAGGGTGCCAGCGTCACTTTCGAGTTTTGATTTGGGATAAGACTTCTATGCCTGGCAGCAGCGCCGAACGCCTCAAACATTCAAAAATGCTCATTTCCAAAATTTGGTGTTGCTAAGTTGAGCCTGTTCCCCTGTTTGGCGGGAAGTCGCCACCTTATTTCCTGTCGATTTTCATTAGCTCTGTTTGTTGCGGCATTTGTTTAACGATCGACCGCTTTGAAAGGTGCCCTGTATTGGTTTAAACGAGGAAGGTATTTAAATACTCTCATTCTGAGAAGCGTTATGTTATTGCTGTTTGCCGCAAGCTTTGCCATCGGGTGGGACCGGCGGTCGTGAGGCACCGCCAAGGGCTTCAAAAAACTTCTCACTGTGCTCGGGGTTATAACTCGTTACGACAGCAGTGGCTGGTCACATACGCGTGAAAGGGACAGAAATATCTAAACAATAAAAACTGCAAGCGCTCACGCTTGCTCTTACGCAGCATAGCGCCAGAGTACTAAATTATTCTTTATTTGCGTTAAGCGACAATCTTGCGCTACGTGTTTCCACAGTGCATGTCCACATCAGTAGGCTCCAGTGGATGGAGGAGCTGCGGATTTTTTTTTTTTTGCACTCTTCTACTCACATAGCGGCCCAAATCAAAAGCTTTCGACGTTAGCCGAAAGATAGCGCTCGTGCATGGCATGTGCTTCTTTGTCCAGTGTGCGTGCGCTAAGCTGTTTCCATAACAAAAACTTAATTTCGCTAGACTTCGCAAGTTAATCCGTCTGATATTCTGCGGTGAAAGCCAGCAGTGAGGCAGTGCTGATCAGGACACAAATAGGGGAGCGTGTGTTCTTAGGTGAAAATACGGCCCGAAAGATCGTCTCTCCCCTACTCCCGCCACCTCCCTTTTATTCGCCGCCTCAAAATGAGTGCACATCGCATTAACGCAGTGCTGAGTGCTTACGCAAGGACGCAAAAATATCTGTATAGAGTAATACTCGCACGCACGCAGGCACGCTCGCAGACAGAATGGTTTACCCCGTCACGTACGAAAATTACTCTTTAATAATCGCCCTACAGTACAATTATCTGGAGCCGATATTATTGCTAGACAACTATAATATAGTGGATTTATTATCAATGGTGGCTGCGTTCACGTCCTGAAGAGAACGATATGTAGGAATGAAAAAAAATGAATTAAAATAAATGTCCCCGCCCGTGCATGTCTTGAAAGAGTGCGACAACAATAATTACCCGCGGAGATTTTCATTTTATGATGAGCAGCTACAAGTTATGAAATATCCCAGAATCGTCACTTCTGATGGCAATTTGTGTCTCACAATGACATCCATTCAGCAAAAAAAGATGAAGATGGACGAGCAAAAACCGCAATAGTCGCCACGGCGAATTGGCTGAGGATGCGACGTAATGTTTCGCGGGTATATTACTTTGTGACTTGTCTGATCATGGGAGCAGAGAAGAAGATCGGGCAAGACCTAGTTGTAGCTGAAGCGGATTCATAAGGAGGAAATGAGCCGGCAGCTGTATCGCATTTTTGCATTGGCAACGTAGTTACCACGAATCAAACGTGTGTGACAGAACTGCGATACCGGAAGGAAGACCACGTCCGTACGCATATCGGTTATGCGACCATGCAGGTGGGAACAAAGCGAGAGGATATTTGTTTTCTGCTAATTGACTAAAAATAATAAACTTTCTAGTCCTTGCGGTTAACGCGCATATCTATATTGCAAGCATAGAGGCCGTCGTATACTTAGGCTTTTGCATTTGGTATAATTCTATAACCACGCCCCAGTTTCAATATAAACATGTACATTTTAACTTCAAGGACCGAAAGTTTAATAAATGATTTTAGTTGTCTACGAGATAGACGACGGCATTTAAGATCTAATTTTATGTCCGCCTGCCTATGGGCAAAAGGAGCTTTCGTGTATTGCTGATTGTTTAAAAAACTGTGGAGTAATTTTGCACATTCTTTATGTGCAGTATATGCGTAGACGTCTGAGGGAAATAACGGTAAAAACTCCCGCAAGGTTCACTAATAACGAGGCTTTTGTATAAAGTATCTTCTGCTATGCACGGCCGCTGAAATCGTGTTCTCCACGCATCGGATTGCTTCTAGGCACTGCACAGTGGCCTAAGGGTTCGGCAATGGTGGGAAGCAAATTAATTCAAGGTCTTGTCGGCTCCGTCTGATTTTACGCGTAACCGCGCGCTGGGAGCCCCTCGGGGTTATCACTTGGAGGCGTGCGCCTGCGGCCAAGGTTCCCGTCGGGCTCCGGCCGAAACGGAACTGGGGGCTCGTCAAATATTCATTAGGGGCGCGCAAACATGGGCTGGAGGGGCGACGGTGTCGAGAGGTCCATTAGTGCCGCCACTCGACGGCCGGCCAACGCAACCGGACATGCGTCAGCTTGGGACTCTGCCAACTGCGACTTCTTGCGTGGAGGCCGCTTCCCGGTGCGTGTGGGCACTCACAAGAGAGCCTGCAGTTATCTGGATCCAGTGTTACCCGTACACCTTTCAAAGCACGTGACGCCATCACCGCGCGCATACACTCACCCACGACACGATAAAACGCGCATGCGCTGTGACGCAGTTTAGCAGTGTCAAGATGTCTCTTGCAAATGCATTACAAAAGGAACGATTCTCAAATTCTCACTGAGCTGAAATCCAGGCAGGCCTGTAGCGTGCGAAACCAACGATCGGCAACGATCTCATTCCAGCCTGCATGTGCGCGCAAACACGCTCAGCAAGCCTGGTGGACGGGAAGAGCACGCAGTGGTCTCTCAAAGAGTCGACATGCAGCCACGTGTATGAAGTGCATACAGTCGGGTCGCAGCTGCATAGGTCGCAATGCTCGCAGTGCACGACGCTCCTAATATTCTTTCATACGTTCTCAAAAAGATTGGGACATAGTTCTGGCGAGTTTAAGTGGACACAGACAATTTGAATGACTGGGGAAATTTGAGCTTGATTTACTTTTTCAGCTTCAAAGACTTTATTTCTTCCTTACGAAGAAAAAGGAAGCTGAGGCAAGAGGCCTGTAGCGCCTGACGAGGCCTCAGCTTCCTTGTACAGTTTGCAGTACAGTGCAGAGGTAAGAAAAATGAACATATACAAATCAAACGAACATTCAACGTATTAGAAGGAGGCTCGCACATTGCATGAAACGTGATCACGGCGGAGAAACAAAAATCATATAAAACCAGGCTTCGCTTGCGTACAGAAAACAAATAGGTGAAATACACAAGATTTTTCAATTGTAATAATACTGTTAAGGCACAAAAAGGGGCTGTATTTATTAGGTAACGTAAGATTGTGTTTGAACGTCGGTGCACAAAATGTTAAAGATTTAACACAGGATTTTCAAGGGGTTAATCTGTGTGCTCGATATATGTCCATTAATTCGAGATATTTGGATTCGATATATCCGGGCTCGACTGTATAGCGCTCGCTTCCGCAAAGGCGCACTGTAGATGACTCATAATAAAAGATGAACAACACTAGACCTAATAACCAGTTAATCGCTGTCCAATAAGCTGATGCATGAGCCATCGTAACGCATGTGCCGCGGGGAGTTGCGGTGCGCATTCGAGGCCTCTAACAATCGCAGATGATCTGGGCGTCCTACGCAACAGCGCCGGCGCACTATGAGACAGCACAACGGTAAACCAAATTGACGCTCACCAGAGCAAGGCATACAATTTTTGCAGTGATTTCGTATAATGAATGTCTAGTTTAAATAAGATTTTATGTCTTCAATATTGGGTGCACCTGCAGATTGCGCAGTTCCAAGTGTCATAGAAAATGACTAGCTGAGAAATCTTCATTTTCCTGTCTATTAGAGATATAGCTTTTTTAATGTTAAAAAAATATGTATGAAATTTTTCGTACATTTTTCTAACTGCCATGAAAGATCAAATGTATAATAAATAGCAAAATGAAGATTTCTCAGCTAGACGTTTTCCATGACACCGTGAACTGCGTAATATGCGAATTCATTCAGGCGTGGCGAAAGAGCGGATTGTACACTTTCTTTCGCCTGCCTCGGCCCCAAGGAACACATAGCCATTTGTGCCTGCCACTTTCTGCGCAACTACTTCTCCGCACCAACAATAGCCTTCTCTCGCGATGGTTTCTTCGCTGCGACCTGTTTTCGAAGAAAACAATAAGAGATTCTCCGCGGCGGTCAAATTCCACCTTCCGATTCTACCGCGTTTTTTTTTTCGGTATACAGACCGTGGACTATGCACACTTAAAGGATAAAATTTTGCCGTTTGTGGATTGTCTACAGGTGCAGAGCTAAACAGGATTTTTGTTTTCAAAATCGCACATTATAAAATGCGGCACTTAACATAATTTCCACTGTCAGCACGTTTCTTTCGCGCTCGTATATTTGCGCTATGTTTTGTCCCCAACTTGCAGCTGACTGCTTTTACGCGTGCTTGCTGGCACCTGCTACCATCTTGATTTGAGAGCATACTTTTCGCGCTACTTGTCCTTTAAGTGAAAATAAGTCATGCATGTCGCCATATATGCGCCTGAATTATATAGCACATGTACTGCTGGCTGTGGAGGTGAAAAACTGTGATTTAATTAAAAGGAGGGGTGACTGGGGAACCGGCCCCTGTGGGAGGGGTATGAGTCCATGAATCCGATAGCTTGTGCCGTAGCCCTCCCACGTCGAGGGATATACAGGGTGTTTTACCTAAACCTTTACACAATTTTTAAAAATAGGCTTTTTGAATTAGAAGATCGCTTTTTTTGGCATAACATTGTCAGCGCGGTGTATACATAAGAATACAGCTAAGACGTGCTAACTAGCAGCCTGGTTAGCCAGTATAGAATAGGTAGCATTTAATTATTACCGTTATACTTCTTATTTAGTGAGAGGCGTGCAGCCCACCGTAATTAATATCCATAGCAGTTTTCAGAATTGCGAAAATGCGGTTACCCTCGGCGCTGCGGCCCAGCAAATTATGGCTACATCGTGCCGAAATACTTGCGCTTTCGAGAAGCGTGAAGGCAAAGCAACTTCTACAGTGCACGTAACTCGTCGAAATAGCCAAACTTTGTTGGGCCACATCGCGAGGGTACCGGCGTTTTCGAAATTATAAAAGCTGATATGTAGCATGACGCAGAGTGAGAGAAACAGAGGTCAACGTAGAGTCTTCCAGACTCTTTCATCTGACGACAGCTCGAGCACAGCGACGCTGCCAAGGACAGTGAAAGTACTGAGCCGTCTGACCATCCCCATCAGGGCATGAACCATGAGTCCGCCGACAATGATGTGACAGCTGCTGAACCTCATCAATTCCCGTCCAAGCAAGAAGCTCGCCAAGCAGTGCTATATACCACGTTCCACGCGGACGCGCCCTCTGTCCAGCGTACCTCAAGAAGATTGTTATCTGAGTTCTGGGTGTGAGCAGAACTGCGAACGTCTGCTCCTTAGCAGCGCACGTGGGCACGTTATGTGAACAAGAGAGCACTGAAGAAGTATGAACCTGAGGCAATTGATCACTATCTACTGTTCTGCTACCGCTTCTCCTTATTACAAACTCAATTTCACCAGTTAGTTCTGCCTGTGCACAATGCGGCTTTTTTTCGATTGGTGCTTCTTTGCTTGATCGAAGCAAGAAGTGTGTGCGCTCTGATATGCAAATTTTTTTTCTAGAAACGCAGCGACTCCCACCCTAATGGTTATTTTTTTAAATCCCCGCTCAGTGAATGCGAACTTGTAGCATTACATGCATTATGTTCGAATTCGCACATAAAGCCATTCTCCCGTCTTCGATCTCCTAGTTAACAGGTCCCTTGTCATTGCCTCGTCCAATCTGCCAGCCTACACCCCATTACTATTTTTTTTTCTTCTCTAAACACTTTTGTTCCCAGCAATTCACCGCGTGTTTCTTGGCCACTCCCCCATGTGCCACTTTTATTTCAGGCGTACCAACCAACAAGTATAACCAGCAGTCGTGCATAAGCCATGCTCTTGTCCCCGTATTGTTCCAGTCGCCCGCACTGGAGTTCGTCTGGAACTGACACCACCGCGCGCCGTCCGCTGTGTGGAAGGATGGGTAGAGTTGTGGAATACTTTTGCTTTGCAGTCTAGTATTCGAGTATTCGAGTATGTGTGGGTATGTGAGTGGCACTGTTGATAGTTCGTCGTTGAGGTGTGATTGGCTGTCGCCAGATGCCCGACCTTTAGGTTCTCGTGCGAGCGGTGCGGGCGATCGTTAACGGTGAGGGACTCGTCACCTGGAGCCCAAGCGCTGCATACCATAGGGGTTGTGCTGGGATCGGGAGCTTCACTTTGCAGGCAAGCACGCGGCAGTGCAATGGAAACACAGTCGCGATGCCTTTAGAAAGAAGACCGCCCGGCACACTGTCCCTCTTAGAACTGGCGCAGTTAACATATTAGTGCGCTCGGTGGTTGAGGCGCTCGACTACTCAACCGGAGTACCCGGGTTCGAACCCAACCGCTGGGGCCACGTTAGATGGAGGCGAAACGCTAAGGCTCCCGTGTGCTGAGCGATGTCAGATCCACAGGTGGTCGAAATTATTCCGGAGCCCTGCACTACGGCACCTCTTTCTTCCTTCTTTCACTCCCTCCTTTATCCCTTCCCATACGGCACGGTTCAGGAGTCTACCGATATATGAGAAAAATACTGCGCCATTCCCATTCCCCCAAACCAATTATTATTATTATAGTTGATCAAATCACTTGGCCGATAAGTTAAATATCGCGCGCGCGTGGGTAACATAGCGCGGAAATCATTCGTGTAACATTCTGTTAAGCCTCTCTAGATTGTAATCGCACGAGTAATTGTGGTCTATCATAGTTACCATTCATGATATGGGCCGCTTACACATGGAGGTTTTGCGTGCGAGCATACGCTATTATTATCATTATTAGGGCACTGCGCCCTGAGCAGAAATACCACGCTCGTACCACTACATAATCCAATTAACAACGGCTACTTGTTACCATACTACATAGAGAGACACACACAGTGGAACCGGGTAGACTGCGGCTGAGGTTGAGATAATTTTTTAAACTTAGAGCGAGAGTTACTACGGTAGTTAAGACGCATCGCACTTTGACATGTATTGGCCTGTTATTTCAATTTTGTAACGTGCGCATTTTTCAATGAATAGCAGCCTTTACGCACGCTTCACATCACTCGTCCGCGTATGCTATACAGCTCGATTGGTCGAAAATCCGTCGGCGTCGCAGTAGCAGTTTCTTACGGCGCGGTTGGGGTGTCCACCGAAATATGCGAGACAGGCGTCATTTCCTTTCCTTAAAACGAATTTCGATTCCATTTTCCTTCCCTTACGGCGTTTACCCTGCTGCGGTGGATCAGTGGTTAGGGCGCTCGGCTACTGATCCGGGGTTCCCGGGTTTGAACCCGACCGCGGCGGCTGCGTTTCGATGGAGGCGGAACGCAAGGGACGCCCGTGTGCTGTGCGATGTCAGTGCACGTTAAAGATCCCCAGGTGGTCGAAATTATTCCGCAGCCCTTCATTACGGCACATCTTTCTTGCTTTCTTCGTTCACTCCTTTCTTTATCCCTTCCCTTACGGCGCGGTTCAGGTGTTCACCGATATGTGAGAGATACTGCTCTATTTCCTTTCCCCAAAAACTGATTTACATTTTCCCTTACGGCGCGGTTCGGGTGCCCACCAAGACAGAGGCATTTCTGTTCCTTAAACTGTCCAACGGGAACGCGTCGCGCCGAACGGGCGATGGCGTTCCGTGGACTAGTAGGCAACGCAGCAACACGCTATCGCGTCCCACCCTTAAAGAGGAAGCTTAAGCGCCCTCCAAATTTTGCGCTTCTTCAAGCTTCACCGTGCTGACTGCGTCCGACAGTGCGACCACCATGTTCGCCGCTCCTTGTGCTCCTCTTGAACGCGGACTGATGGCCCCACGCAACGGAGATTTTTTAGAGTGCCAACCGCTGGCTGCGCTCTGTAGCCCGCTGGTTCATGGTGAGCGCAACACAGAAATCAGAAACCAAAATGCAGATGCTTAAGCTGAGTATTCAACACAGTCTACATGTGCACAGATTCTCCATAGCAAACTTCGCTCGCTGAAAACATTTAAAATGAGGAATCACGTACTCTCCCATTCCTTAGAACTATGTTGAGCATGTCTCGTTTTATATCGAGAAGGAAATACTGTGATGACTTCCTCTCGTATGTCTCATGGTCCGTGATTAAATGGCAAGGTAATTCTGCGGGGAAGGTAGTAAAAACTCAGAGAACGAAACTTTTGCGCTTGTCCCATAAAAAAGTACTCTATATCGCGGAGAAAATTCTTTACTACACGTGAGCTGTAAATCCGATAGCACCGTAGCTGGTGGCTTGAGACGATACTCGTAGAGGTGAAAGTCAGAGTCATGTACACTAACGTTGAACTGTCGAACTAAATGATTGCTGGGAGGTATACTTACGTGGATATCGCTTTTAGCGCTTCCTGAACGTGCTTATTTTCACCCTCATATATGTCACAACTTCCTTAAAAGAGAGGCGTGTATCGATAGCTCAAAAGAATACTGACTACTAATCTGCATGCAAGGGTCAAGAAGCATTGTAATGCATTCTTCTCTGCTCGAAGCCATTTGGCACGCGGTCTTTCCGCTTTTGTTGTCTTAACGAGAGACCACCATATTTCTCTGGAATGACAGTAGCCACGCGAAAGTCTCTCTTCATGTTCAACATTTCGTAAGCACATTAGGCCTATAATGTTTCAAGTTCCTTGTCACCTTTAAATTTTGCAAGACCGAGAGCTACCGTCCTTCTGACTTTAGTTGGCCGAGCACTTATTTTATCGCTGTGCCGGTGAACTGCTTTGTCTTTGAGACACGAGTTCGCCCCAAGGAAGTTTTCGAGTTGGAGGCAAGCTTTCTGGTCATCATTCTGGCCTGAATAACGTTACCAGAACGTAACAGAAGCAAGTAGTACAAGCTGCGTATGCTGCCACAGATACTGACGCATACTGAGTATTGCATTTCCAGAAATTATGTATGTCCAATGAGCGACTTCAGCTACCATAAAGAGCGCCATTTTTTTTGTTGTTCACGTATGTTCAACCTTCTTTGCAAAAGATCTCAGATTTTGCACTTGAATGTCCAATTCCCTCTTGTCTGTTAAATTCAGGGACCGATAATAATATGTAAGCATCCCAAATCTCAATGTCTTGTTCCTTACATTCTAAACTAAGCTATCTGGTATAACAAACATTGCTGTGAGGTTTATTAGTGCAGCCCACATAGGTTGCGCAAAACTTTTTGGTGTGCTACTTCGTTTCTTGAATGACGTGAGGAAAGTTCGGGCTCTTGGGAGGTTTATCAAAAGCGATTACGAGGCTGCAGAAATGCAGGAGAATAGTGCAAAGCTGGTAGTCATCGCCTCTCAGATAAGTCTGTTGGCTCGTGAAGGCCGATTTTATTGAGACGGAGCACAGTTCCGAACTAATTTTGCTTTGCTGGCTGTTAGTTCATGCTTGCAGTTACTGTCAACAACAGACTTAATTTTTTCGTTGTCATCGGGTCGATCGGGAATTTCGATGGAAGCGTAATTCTAGAGGCCCGTGTACTGTTCGATGTCAGTGCACGTTAAAGAACCCCAGGTGGTCGAAATTTCCGGTGCCCTTCACTACGGCGTCCCTCATAGCCTGAGTCTCTTTGGTATTTTAATCCCCTATAAACCAAACCAACTAACGTCTGCGCCCCGCAAGCGCATGCAGAGGCGCGCTGTCTCACGATATTCGCAGCGGGCATCGGTGCTTCTTGTTCGACCTCGGGAATCGATTTTGTCTTCTATCGATTCTAGCCAACGCATGGTGCTGAGTGCGGCCCAGTGTTGTTGTTCAGCGCCTATTCCGAGAGCGCTGGCTGTCCAACGAAAGCAATCGGCCGGATTCGTACTTAAATGCTCTTCTAACTCTCAGGCCGACTTTGCGGCAATGCAGTTTGCTACAGTCATTCTTCCTCTTCTCAGAAAAGCACAGCCATCTGGCGTCTTAGCCGGCGTTTCAAAAATGAGAAAATGAGCCGAGGTACAAAACAAAAGCTTTGTGTAAGGGAAACACTCGGGAACCGAATCCGTATTTAGTTCTACACTCAATATAAAAGGGTATCATGTGATCAGTCGCTCGGAGCAAGATTGCTCAAAAATAAAGCTAAATGTACTTTTCTCACTAAATACATTCAGAGAGTAACCGTTGGTTGGCGTATATAAATTGTGTCCTGTCATATTTTTTGGCTCCAGTGTTTGTCAGCAGGGCACAAATTAAGACTGCTTACGCTGAGCTGCAAAGTGTGTTTATTGCACCATTTCTTCACACAGCAGAGAGAATCGTGCTGACCTTGAACGTTTTTTTCTGTACGCAGTGGAGAAAGTGAGGAGTGACTGTTCTAGCTCATTTGTGACTTGGCGGTTACAGTTAGCAGCTACATAGCTGGCCGTCAGTGACTAGTTGCCTGCTGCACAACTCGCTCCGTTGAATATCAAGATGCCATATGGACTTGGCGGGTACATGAAGGAGGGAGCATTTTCTTTGACAGAACCAAGTCTATTGTGCAGCCACGGGACGACCGTGGCTCAGATTGTCATCTCTCCGCACATCTTTCTGTGATGCCCAGTCTGGCGCCACTTGGTGACCAGCGCAGGAAGCTCTACTGTAGCACTTTATCACTATCTATATGTCTGCGTCAAGTCCTTCCGGGAATTATGTTGCTACTACTCCACAGCTGCCTGCTTTTGACCCGACCCACAGCTGAACCAGCGGTTGAGAGCAGTACAACTGAGTTCGCAATCTTTGTTATCGCAGCTTGATTTCCATACACCCTGATTTCCCCTTCACTACGGCACCGTTCAAAGCGGCCACACGTTCAAATTTGGGCTTGCACGCGCAGGCGCCCGCGTGCTCTTGGTTTTGGACTGACTTGCGCGCGGGTGCAAGTTGATGAAGACGACAGCACTCAAAGATCAGTGCAAGAGACTGGCAGTTTAACACGCGGGCTGTCCGGCTGTGGTGATGCGTAGTGGCACAATGCATTGACTAGCGAAGCTGACCAGTCCGCGCCGTGGATGGTTCGAGTTCCACTCACGGCCTTAAAGTATTTATAACTTATTTTATCCGTTAATATGTGTCGCTCGGCCATGTCACGACGCACGCTGGCGACCGAGCAGCGCCCGACCATGTCACGTATCCCTGTGAAACCATCACCGTATCGACCTATCGGGGAATTTTATAACTAACCACACCGGACTTTTTCAGCGCACCTGCCATCTCAGCCATGTCAGGCGGTATCATGACGTCACAAACCCCGTCGACCAATCAGTGCTTGGTAATGTCACGTGACCTTGTGACATCGTGACTCTTTCGGCCAATCGAGAAATTTCATGACAGACGCCGCCAGGTTTCCCTGCTGATGTGAACTGCAATGCTATCGCATTGAAATAAGCCTGCATTAAGGTAGAACCTTCGTGCTCAAACCGTCGTATGTGTGCTCGCAATTTAGAAAGTCGATATCCAGGAGGTCGACACGGCGACCAAGACACTGGAGCGCGTGCCTGTAGCCTTGCCAATATCACCCACGATTAACGGCAGACGATGTACTGTGGATCGCCGGCCATCGCCCACGTGTTTCTGCTGAAGCAGTCGAGCTCTGTACAACATGCCGTCTTAAGTATTCCTACCCAAATGGTATGCATTGCTTGCTCCTGTCAGGCTAGCAGTGAACTGTACATTTCTTTTCTTTTTTCACTTGGTACCTGACAGTTATGCGTGAATGATCCTTAGCGAACTGCTCACTCAGTATGTCGTAATCGTCGACGCAGATTGCCGCGCGTCTCAGCAGACGAACAGCCTCAGCTCAGGGGCGCTGTGTCAAGTTGCGGATCTTTTTTAAAAATCCTGCGGTCAAAGCGCCACTAACCGATACTCCTTTAAGTTCAAGCGTGCTTCAAAGACAACCTCACCAACCACTGCGCGGATGGCCCCCGGCAGGGGACTCATCTGACTCCTAGCAAGATAACTCTAAGATTATATAGACTTCCATGATACCTACGTGGCTCCCAGCAGTCGTGCCCTTATAGGCACGCCAAATAGAGTGCTCCAGGTGAGGCGCGTTGCACAACAGAAAGAAATAGAAGCAAACCGTATGGCCGAGACTATCCATGGCCAGGGGAAATAGGATTGACGGCTGCAAAAAGCAAGCGAGATGACCAGAAGCACAGCTGTCGACCTTCAAACCACCTAAGAACTGACACTTTCAAATGACCGCGGACATATTCAAGCCATCCTTTCAATAACTATTGTATAAAGAAATCAAGCCACCTAGAGTAACTATTTTTCATAATAGTCATGTATAATGTTCAACTAAAATTACGCAAATGCTTCCTGCATCTTGTAACGCTCATAACTATTGCATAACCAATAGGCAGACAGTATAATGTATGTCACATTTCTTATCATTTTTCGTTTATAAACTAATATATAATATTCACTGAAAAATATAAACAACTTTATAATTTATCGTGACCTCATAACTATATTCCTACTTTTTACATAGTTGAGCATACATTTAACAACATAACTGAACTATAGTTTAAGAATTTCATAATAAGCCTGGCTCTTCCGCAGCAGCTAGTGCTATAATAGATTACTTTTTCTTTTCCTTTTTTTTCTGCTGTGGAATTTTTTTTATTGCCTCGTGCCTCATTGTTTTCAACTGATTTAAGCCTGTTGTGCCATAGGCGATGCGGCAAGGGGAAATAAAAAATATTCCTTGCTGCCCACCATCTAACGAAAGGTGGTTTTACACTTGGACATGACAAATAATTCCTCGTGCCGCGGGCGCAGCTCGAGTGCCTTCTTTGCTGCTGAGAGCGGAGGCCACGCTAGGCGTATGTGCCATGGCCGACGCGGGACCAGCCGCGGGACCAGCCGCAGTCAGCCGCCGTGATTCGGCGCTGTAGAAGAAAACAGACGAACGCAGCAGAGGGAAGCATTGCCCCGCTGTGCCCGGAGCGGTTTTGTACTCCCTGCAATCGACACAGCTAGCAATGCGTAGAGCGTCATGCGCGTTGGCAACGGATACCTTTTATTCTTGTGCATGCACTGCCTAAAAAGGGAGGCACGCGGTGCTCGAGGAAGCCGTCTAAGCAATCCATGAATATTAACGACCAAACAGCGAATTAGCGTTTTCAACCGAGAACGATGACAGTAAATGCGAAAAGAAAGGACTGATACCTGTGTAAATGAAATGTCGAACTCTTTCTTATTTATCTTGCCGCGGTACACGAGAGATATTTCTCGCGCCAATGAATTTCTGAGAGCATATATGGAGCTGAGCAAAATATCAAATGGGCACTAGAATAAAGTCTTCATTACAAGAATTTGGCAACCATATGAGATGCAGATCAAGTTGAGTAAGTGGAGGGCTTACGCAGACGCCCAGTTTGGTTTCTTCTTCTTTAATTTCTATTTTCTACGACGAGTCCAAAGTCACGCTCGCTGACGTCTCGGCCGCCGTGTTACTGTGTTACTCAAGCGCGTTCCAGAATCTCCAAATCACAGTCTGTAGCGGTTCACTGCCTTTTTTTTTATTCCAGGGCGGTCAGCAAATTGCAAACAAGAACCAACGTTCCTCTGTACAGGGATGGGTCGCCTGAGGCAAAAGCACGAGCGATCGTTTTTCCCTCACCGCTAATTGACGCCCGCATTGACGCGCTTAATCTCTGACGGCGTACTAAACAAGTTTTTTTTCCCAGCTCACCTGCTCCTCCCCCTCTAATAGCCATTAGTCAAATTCTGACTGCTCTTTTTATCTCTCTATCTCTGGCACTGCGTGTGCCGACTGTGGGTGATTTTGACTTGCTCGGTTGCATTTATCGCTAACCGCTGAGTACGTATATGCGTAAATAGCGATGTCATCAAGCCTATGACATGGTTTAGCTGTTTCGAAACCCTGGACTGGCGTCACACATGATCTGGCTTTCAACTTTCGCTCTTAATCCTACAACGGAAGCTTAACGAGAAAAAAAAATGAAAGAAATAATGAAAACTCTGTCCGCCCATTTCGCATGGAACTAAGTTTCCAATTTTTCGTTTAATTGCTGATACTTGGTCGACAGCTTTCAGTCACGTGAAAAATAACAGAAGGAAAGAAAAACTAGATCGCACACACAAACTGCGTTTAATGTCACGAAATACTTTATCTCTATCTGCTCGATACAATGGCAGATTTTGAAACATCTCCGGCCTGCAGCTATATATTTGTTTAAAAGGAATCGGAATGCGGACGCTCAAGCATATATGTAGGTATATATATCCATGCAGTCGCTCCGGGTATGATCTGAAAGATGCGCGATGTGATGGGAAATTAAGTTCGCGGGCAAAGGTGCCGGGAAAGGATGCGTCCTAATGGGATTAGAAAGGAGAGGTTTTATGGGGGGCTGCAGATCGCACCGCGTTTCTGCTGAATTTCGAGAACGACGCGATCAGCTCCATAGCATTGCCGCTCATATCGAACGAGGGCTCAAGGGAACTACATACAGGAGCAGGGCTTTATCACGGAGCGCAACTGATCTGACCACGAAAATGATATCTTTGAGGCGCAGTGTACCATTAAAAAACAAAATGTATGACCGCGATCTGATCATTCGCCTCTCGGTGAATTCCTAGGTGTTTCCTCTCGCTCTTATCCAGTTTACAGAAGGTACACACTGATAGACGACCTTAAAGTTTATTTGAGCTCTTACTCTGATGAAACAATCAAAGAATTTGATTTCATTGCTTTCATCAAACGTACAAAGCAGGGTTAGAAAAACTTACTTTCATTGTGCTGTTCGGCTGAAATTTTTAGCTTATCTACAAGTCAAATTTTCGAAACATGAAAATTACTCCCCATTATGTTCTAACCATATAAATCTTCCGAGATGGAAATGATTTCTTTAAAAATGGTTTCAGCCGTGTCCACTAGATGAGGTAGCTTGTCGAGATTTTGAAATTCCGTTCTTTTTTTCGGCTGTGTTGCAAGTTTTTGCCTATATTCAATCTGGGAAAAAAATGCCCGGTAAGTGATTACTTTTTCTTCATAGAGAGGAACAACCTGAGATCACAAGGTGCACTTGTTCTGAAGATTTGCGACGACAAGTAACAAAAAAAAGCACGTTTTTTTTTACCATGCTGAAAATAATTGGACATTTAGCTAAGCCTAATGACTGAGTTTTGAGTGGTAGTTTTCAGGTATCACATGTTGAGTTTGTTCTGGGGCACCAAATCATAAATGGCAACACATTGAGAACCACCAGCAGCAAGAAATCCTTCCGAATGACCAAGGGCGCTAAAAACAAAATGGCCGAAAATAGTCTTTTCGAGTGAAGTTCGGCTCATTGGCAAAAAGCACAACCCTGTGAAAGTTGGACAAAGGCGTAGATGCCAGCGGTGTTGCACGACAGGAAAAGTAGGGCGAAAAAGTGCGTACATATTCATGAAGTAGTTAGTACAAACACACTCAGTGAGGAAACCCATGTAGGTCAAAGGGGCAAATACGTCGCATTTCCTTTATCCCAATTTAGTGCCAATGAGACAAATATGTCCCACTTTTTTCACTCAACTATTAATACTAAAATTGTGAAGTTTGTTGAGAACCGTTTCTGTGCACATCATTTGCTCGTGCAATGAAAAAAATTTCATCAATTTTTCAAAAATATATGCTCTCTCTTAAGGTTAATAGGCTATTGTATACCCAACATTTATCCCTTAACATCTGACAGGTTACGTACTAAGATATCAGTACTGAGCCAAAATAACTGAGGTGTCATGGCAGTCGTTATATTTCAATGACAGCATGACTCTTGCATTAGCAGTAGTAGCATCTGCACGTTTATATGAATTCAGATGTGGTGCACCGAATGGTGATATTTGAGCGCTGGCTTTGTAAGGACACATATAAACGCATGAAGCGGGCAGTATCCCGCTGAATACGTTAATGTACAGCCTGTTGCGCACTTAATAGTGCTATCAGAAATCACTGACATGATAACACGTGCCGCATATCTTCAGTTCTACGGAGCTCGCAGCAGGAACGGAAGCCCAACTCTTTTATTTCTTAGGTTCGGATTGGCGTTCTGTTCACGCACTCTAATCTAATATTATAATTAGATTGCCGTTTGTATGCTTGACCAATAAGATGAAAAAAAAAGACAGGCTATCAGGTCCCTGAGTCGCTTTGGGACGTTAAGCTCCCATAAACCGAAAAAGAGGTGATGGGAAAGGAGTGGAAGGTAAAAAATAGAGCGGTGATGCAGATGTCCTCGACGGCAGTCTAATGCGATAGAGTGTAGCTAAATGAAGCTGAGGGGTCTGGAGGAGGCAGATGGACGCTGTCGGCGCGCGAGAAACTGATTCTGCTGAGAAAATTTCACTGTGGCCGCACCCGGCTTTTCTTTTAAGCGGAACAGTTCACAATAAAACCACATGAGTGGAAAGTTGCCTCCAAACCTCTCCGATACAACTCGCTGGGAGCAAACAGCAACATCACGAAGGATCTCCTATATGACAGGTGTTCCAGAAAACTACGCCAATAGTTTTTAAAAATAGGCTTTATGAAGCAGAAACACGGCTAAAATACCAGGGTTGGTGGACATCAGAAAAGGGATGAGTATTGTTACTTAGTAAGATAACATTAAAATTTCTGAAATTTAATTTTAATCCTTTACTCTTACGCGTCTGATTTCAATTAGTGATTTGTAGCCAGCCATCAATAATAGCCCTATCAGTTTCCATAATTCCGAAAACGCGATTGTCATCGGCGCTGTGGCTCAACAAATATTGGCCATCTCGCGTGAAATGACGAGCGCTTTCGAACAGCCAGCGCGAAAAGCTCATTTACGGCCTCATTTTTTTTTAGTTTAATTACTACATTGTTGTGAAGGGGGTTACACCGCTGGACTGCGCACAGTTCTCTGGAAATTTCTTCCTTGCTGGGGCTGCGCGGGCACCTACAACCCTCTCATCGAGTGGACATACCGAAATAATAATCGATTTATCGCCGCTGATAAGGCGGGGGGCCCTTCGCTGCTCAGCGAAAGCAGTTGTGCCGTCAGAACCAAGAAAGGAGCGGGCGAGCAGCTCAAGCAACAGTTGATCGATTTCACCGCTGCTCCGCCGCTGCAGCGATGCATTCTGGGAGTCGCCACACAATATTTAACTGCATGAATGCTGAATTTCTGGGACATGTGGGTTCATTTGAGCGGCGTCATGTGTTCCGAAAGCTGTGCGAAGCAAAGGTCCGGATTTTAGAGCGAAAGATCGACTTCACGACCAAACCTTCAAAAGCTTGGCTATCGCAGAAGTATTGACCTTGACCTTGAATAACTAAACAAGTAAAATAAATATTCCTGCAACCTGGATTCGAAACGGCTGCGGCGCGAACAGATTAGCTTCCTTGGCCACTGCACGAGAGCGCTATGCTATTGCCGAATTTTTTTTCCCTTATTGCATGGACATCAATCCCGCTGAGCTACCAGATTCTTTTAGTACGTACTATAGCGCAAACGCTCATAGGAGTGTACGAAAACTTCGCTATCTCCGCAGCCGATCACACCTCGTGTTAAACTGCAACATACTCTAGCGCTGTTCATCGCACATTGTCGTCTTGATCAACTTCCATCTGCGGCACCAACAGATCAGATCAGCTTAACCTCGATAAGAGCATAACCGGAGTCTAATGTCGTCGTCAAATGTGCCGACGACCCAGCTAAGTAAAACAATGAGCCAGTCAGGCTAAACACATGCTTTCACACGTCTACTCGGTTTAACTACGTTAGAACCCTAGCATTTGCTGCGTATTCTAGGTAAGAAGAAAAAATACCCGAAGTAGAGCACGGAAGCTGGTCATGAGGGGCAGCTGAAGAAGCCTTGTTCCGCATATTGCCGCCAATATTTGCAGTGTTTGTTCGTTTTTCAAATCTGCCGCGACACCACCTTATCGCTTTGTTTGCGACGCAAGACGCGACTAGATTTATCTCGATTGATCGCAGCCAGGCAAAGCTGATTATACATTGTTCCGGAATGTTCTAGTAACTTTGCGCCCTTTATCTCGAATGTTCGCTATCAGCTTTAAATTGAGCACGGCTGACAGCGGCGGGCATTCTGTTCGACGACCGCCGAGCACGCTTGTCGCTTCGCCGCCGCCGAGTGATTCAGTCCATTTTGGGTGCAAGTCAGCCCAATAAACAGTTCTTTTAGAAGACCCTTTCGTCCGTCTTCATCGCTGCTTCGACTGCCGTCACCACTACGTGACAATATTTACCCGCCGTGTCTCTGTTAATCAGTGTACATTGGCAAATGGCGAATTTTTAAGATCTGAAGCTCTGAAAACCATTTTAGACTCTGTTCAGCTTTGAGGCAGACCCTTTATCTAGTATTTACCCATCGGTTAGGATATTGAGACCCATAGTGAGAAAACAGCGAAGGCAAGCCGCATGGGAGACGCCCTGGTAGGAAGGATTATATTATTCTAATTACAATAGAAATCAATGTTACAACAATCTGCTCAAAAATAAGCTTATTTGCCACAAGTACAAAAACAGCACTACCCTAATCTGGTGCACTGAAAAGCTTCCCGATTTGTTTCTCATTTTCTCAATTTCTCATTTTGTCAATTTCTCAATTTTCTTATTTTCTGAATGCTATATTAAGCAAAACGGCATAGATCATTCGTACTCCTCAGCTTTATTTATGGCAACCCACCGAGCATTTCGTGAATATATTTGTTTATATGAACAAATAAAAGAACCGCATTATCTGCTGTCGTGACCTGCCCTAAGTAGACGTATTACCTTACCACTTCTAGCACCTCCCACCACACCTAACGGAGAAACCTGCTCTGTATAGCTGAGTGCGGAGTTTTCACTGCGGAATACGTTTTGTTGGCCTTGCTTCCCTTAGCTCGACCGAGAATGGCGTGTCCTGGGCAGCACCTAGTTCCTGGAAGATTTCTAGGGCTTAATGATGGCTGAGTACGGAGTCCGAGGCGAAGGCTAGGCATGCAGGTCCGGGTTGAAAACGGCTCAGAGCACTCGCCCATTAGGCCTTCTTGCTTGGAAAAGCGAAAAGCGTCGGGACGAAGTCTAAGTACCGTCGTGACATCCAGGCCTTTTCTACCTATCAATAGACGGCTTCTTCAAAACCTTATTAGCTCGTCCTTGGCTGTCACAAAGTGATTCCCGCACAGTCTTGAAGTGACGGCTCCAATGGGCTGCCGTGATCGGCCAGCCTGCGAACAGCTTTGATCCACGCTTAGTGTTGCGCCAGTCACTTGGGCAGCCTAACCGCGGTTATGCTTAACTGCGGTTATTGAGCGTAAGTGCGGTTATCGCTCACAACACAACCTTTCCACGTTTAACTTGCCGCGTTATCTTTGTCCCAGACGATGGGCAGAAAATTTCCGAGTCTGCAGCTGAGGCCTGGAAATGGCTTTTGCCCAACAGCAAGACCTTAAGTTTATTCGGTAAAATATCTCTCCTTCGTACCGCTCTCTTCCGAAAAGTTGGCAGTCTCCGCACTCCCCCCAAAATTATTGCTAATTAAAAAAACGTGTCCTTCAATTGTTGCGCTGGGTAGACTTTTTGTCAGTCACTTCGCTTGCTATAGCGGCTGCACATTCAATGGTGTGCTAGCTGCATGCGCGTGACTAGCATTTCTCAGCAAGAAGACCGCATCCAGCTGGTGACCAACAGCTGTTTAGAAGAAAGCAGGACAGCCTGCTACTGCTAAACCAAAAGTGAAATTAATTTGGTCGTACGCAACGCATTAAGAATGTACGACAAATCGAGTACAACTTTATTAACGCAACTTTAGCCAGCAACGATACTCCTTCCAGTCTTTTCCACTTGGCGATACCAGGTGATGTGGCCATACCGATCAGCTCTGCGTTTTGTGTGCGTCCTTCAAAATCACACTAAAAGCGATTTCGCGCATGCTGCTACCAGAAACATGAGTTCAGACTTTTTACACGAAGGCTTTCTTTGCTTAGTGTTGATGCGGCCATGCTCCACAGTACAAACGCTTTCCAAAATGGCCGCTTGCATTTACCGCGGTCATTTGACTTGTGAAGTCATCCGTGCAGTTGTGAAAACCCGGTGGTGAGTTCATTTTGGCACTCCTTGCGGCAAACGCTGCCCTCTTGGTTGGACTTCGTCATGTTGGCTTAGCAAAAAGTACGGACCCTAGTTAAAACCAGTCAGTCAGTCAGTCAGTCAGTCAGTCAGTCAGTCAGTCAGTCAGTCAGTCAGTCAGTCAGTCAGTCAGTCAGTCAGTCAGTCAGTCAGTCAGTCAGTCAGTCAGTCAGTCTTTCTTTCTTTTCTTCTTTCTTTCTTTTTCTTTCTTTCTTTCTTTCCTTCCTTCCTTCTTTTTACCTTCTTTCTTCCTTTCTTTCTTTCTTTCTTTCTTTCTCTCTTTCTTCCCTTCTTTCTTTCTTTCTTTCTTCCTTTCTTTCTTCCTTCCTTTCTTTCCTTCTTTTTTTCTTTCAATACTGCAAACCTTGTACAGGTTTAAGCAGGGTGGGCAAAAAGATAAGCAAAGCAATTCAAACAATGTTAATAAAATATCCAACTACCAAAGTACGGCGAGAGGCAATAAAGAATCATTCCAAGTGGCTACAGGACGAGGAAAAAAATGAAAATTTGAATAATTTTTTTTTGTGAAAAATACGGCGTCAGCGAATTTGGATGATAGTAGGGAGCGTGCATCGACGCTAAACGAGACAGATAGAGTGGTGAGTTAATTGCTAGGTTCCTATTCCAAAGAAAGAAAAGAAACTGCAAACGTAAATTTTTCCTTCGTTGTTTGAGACATTGAATGCCATTAGCCTGGATTATTTCAGAGGGTGAGCTATACGGTAAAAAATTTGAGTGAATAACCTTACAGCTATCCTCGGCACCTTTCGAGACGGGCAATATTGTGTTTAGTAAACGGGTCCCAAACAACGCATGCGTATTCGATTTTCGGTCGAATTAGTGAATTTTAAATGAAGAAAAAACATATGCCAGCTAGAAGTGAGTCCGTAGGCCAATGTCGGGTGCGTAAGCGTTTTTTTTTTGTGTTTTTCAACGCAGTTGGCACAAATACATCTGAGTCATACAATACCGCTGCACTCCGGCACTCCAAGTCTCTTTTATTACGTCACCCGCAGAACTACTTTCATATCGCAGTCATTGAACCACCAACGCCGCCCCGGCGTGGTCTGTCTTTGCGTGCATTGTGCTAACAGTGTAATGTGCAACTACCAAACGCAAACTGCCATGAGTGGCGCGCAGCTCGCGCTAAGATGGTGGATGGTGATGCTCTGCTTGAGAGGAAACGCGCGTCTCCTTGAGGTAACGATAAATACAGTTGCTTACGTGCTCGGAGCTGGAGCGCTGCGCCGCAAGCGCGCATGGCTCGAAACAGACGGGCGCTATAACCGAAGGGCTGGCTGGGAGGGCTCCGGTCTAATTCCTGCCAATGCCGGGATAGGTTGTCAAGCCCTTTTTTATTGGCAGGTTAGCCAGCCTTTGTTGCAGTCGGTGTTCCGAAATAACTTTTAATTTAATCTCATGTGCACAGTGCAGAACCAGCCATTCTCTAATTCTAGTTAATAAATTTTGGGTCACAAAGTTTTATGCTCACCTTTATGCTGAAGCACTGAAACTCGTGATGATAACGGAAGTGCAACCAACAGGAAAATGTGCGGGATGTGCCAGGAAAAGCTATACTTGCCGTAACAACTTTCTTTCGGCGGCATAGGTTACGGAGTTTGGGGCGTTCAATTTAGATGAACTAAACAAGGAGGGTCGGCTGTTATAGGTCTTTTATCGTACCAGATACGAAAGTCCCCATAGACTTGGTGCTGCGAAATCTGTGACACTGATTGGTCTGGATAGGGCCGCCGCGGTGGCTGAGTGGTTATGGCGCTCGTCTGCTGGCCTGTAAGACGCGGGTTCGATTCCGGCCACGGCGGTCGAATTTCGATGGAGGCGAAATTCTAGAGGCCCGTGTGCTGTGCGATGTCAGTGCACGTTAAAGAACCCCAGGTGGTCGAAATTTTCGGAGCCCTTCACTACGGCGTCTCTCATAGCCTGAGCCGCTTTGGGACGTTAAACCCCCATATACCAACCAAACTTAACCATTGGTCTGGATTGCTAGGGCTACTCTATGCTTGGTGGTATAGAGACTGCAAGATGACACCTACAGCTAACTGCACAGTTCCGTGGGTGGCGTCTTCAACTGCGCCCATGGATATTGATTCGCAGTTTCGTAACTGAAGTGATCGAAGAGCTGTGGCTGGGTATCAGAAGTGAATAAAAAGGAGCGTATCGGTAATGGGCTTCTGTACATGATACTCATTGCGCCAGGGGAGCCCGAAATGCGCGTCTTCAAAGCACGACCTCCTCCTCTATATGTGCAAGTCTGTCGAGGGGGAAGTATCCATTGTCTGTTGGGGCCAGTGCCCGCCGAACAAAGAGAATAAAACTATGCGTCATTCGTGGGGGCAATGTTCTTTCTGAATAGCATTGTCTTCAGCACTGGCTGTCGCGAAGGGCACGGTGCCATAGTCACACTCGCGAAGCTGCAAATAGTCTCGTATTTGGACACACCGTACATACGTAGTTCAGTCTCCACGTTGGCAAACTCGGAATGTTATAGCCGCCTCTTCGCATTGATTCAAAGAGAATAATTAACAAATTTTAATGCAGCTTAAATTGTTCATAAAATCAAGTCGTTATTGGAACGGAGTCTACAAAACTTTTTACCGCGCTGGCATGGGGTATCGGCTGGTGTCTGAAAATGACACACCGAAGCAAACGCGATTAAGGTATGCTACCAAAGCAAACCAAATAGGTATGCTATTGGTTTGGTGTCACTCACTTCGTAATTTCAAACGGCACACCCGTGTGAACACATCTCGCGCCCATGCAATTCGTTCTATACCTGTGAGATCTGTACTGAAAAGGGCGAGTCAGAAACGATTCAGAGCTTATAGTTCCCGAATAGGGATCTATATTTTGCTTTGAGCAGCAACAAAATGTGATCTTCACCACCAGCTGCATTATTGTTCCTTAATTGTTCTTCCCGTGACATTGCAAGAGCGTCCATTGGCGAGCAGAATTTTCAATGAATGTGGACCCATGTAGTGTGAACTACTGCGCCAGAATGCCCGCCGCTAAAGCAGTCAAGTGCAGATTCCTAAATTTGCTAGAGGTCAGCGCGGTGTCGTAGTTATCCTACTCGCGGGGGATGTGGGCCTCCAGGAATATTTGTCACAGCGTTGAGCGGAATGAAGCATGCTGCTGCATTCCGCCCAGCTCTGCTAGGGACAGAGAGAACTGGGACAATTCGCGTCTGGAGAGCCTAAAATAGAATTGCCTGGTTTGGATATTAGTCACCAGCTGGTTATCGTGCAAGCCGCTTTTTCCAGTATTTAGTTTTACGGCCGGATATGACTGCAGTTATCTTGTCAGCGCAGTAAACTGTTCTTAAGAGCGAAATCTCGTGCAAAAAAAAATCGAGGAAAAAAGTTGTTGGTCACTAATTACGAGCTTTTTTTGTGCACGTGGTTCCTGTCTTACTATATTTGACGTGAAAGTTCTTGCTCAAATAGATGTTTGGTAGTAAAACGCGTTTTTCGTCATTTGAGCAAACTGAAAAAAAAAATGAATATAGTAGCTATGAAAACGCACATCCCAGAATATCCCGAGCAGACGGCTCACGATACTTTCAGAGCGTCAACTCTACGTGTACAGAAAGGGTATAAACTGCGCGAACAAGACGGGACGAGAGGCACACAAATCGAAAAACAAAGCGCAGACTTCCAACTGATTTTATTTGTGAAAAACAGATCGTTAATAAGGCCAGAGAAAATAAGAAAAAATAAGAAAAACACTATCAGCATAGGGTTCAACGATAGAAACATCAGCAGAAATTCACGTGTACCGCAGCCTCAACAACTTTTCCTAGTGACTGTTTGCACTACGACGGAACTTCTCAATCATGCAATTCACAACATATTCCAAAAATCCACATGTCGAGGGACGTAACCCGTCAAAAACCAGCTTTACTAAGAACGCATGCACATGGAGGTGGCTGGTTATTGCTCTGATGCCAAAATTTAAAATTCTAAACTGGAAGTGCCCAAGCACGCACATTTTGTATCTCCGAGGAGGTAAAATGAAAAAAAAAATAAACCCGACAGATTTTGAAGGGGACTATTTTCTTTATTTGAAGGAAACAAAGCAGTATGGATTTTAAACGCCCACGAATGGAACTGAGCTCGCGTTGTTCATTCGAGTGGGAGCACAGTGGACGCGACATACGCAACCACAAACTGCTCGAACGAATCCCTCCGACACGCCACTGAATCGACAGTTTTGAAGGCTGGGGACGCCCCGCCTCAGAGCCTTCCTCATGCCGGCACGCAGCAAACGTTGCGCGCAATCGAATAAAACCGGAATGCGCAATAATTCGCGATCGCCACCTCTAGCTAGGCGACTCGTGTGTTGTACATGTGGCAATCTACCACTATTTTTCGTTTTTGTGTTTCGAGAATAGAAACAGATCTTTGTCCTCTCCAGGCTCGCCGGAGGCGGGATGGACGCGCGAAGTATCGATCTGAGGAAGACGGGGCTCGCACGCTCTTGTTCGCAACCCGAGCCACGCGCACGGCGGCGAAGCCCGCGAGCAGCAGCAGCAGCTGCCGGTGGCTCGGCACGCGGCGATTCTCGCGCGGGACCCTTTTACGAGCGCGTGCTGCGGAGGGAAGGGGGGGGGGGGGGGCGAGAGCGCAACAGCTGCGCGTCGTCCGTCAGGGCCGCGACGTGTTCGAATCGCCACCGCACCCGACTGCGAGAACAAACAGCCCGACGGCTATTTGCTCCAGGGAGAGCCCTCTCGAGGGGCATTGATTGGCGACGGCGGTGGGAGCAGCGCGCTTGGGCGAGCCGGCATTTTCTTGCAGTGCGGCTCTTGGAAATGGGTCCCTTTCGGGAATGAAACGTGTTCGCTTCTCGATCGGAGGGTATCGTAAATGCTGCCACGGTGACAACAGGGAGAGCGTGGCCAACAGTCGAGCGTTTTGGGGAAGGGAGTAATGCCGAACAGCGAGCTCCAGGCATCCACTGCACCTGCACCGCCTCGTTAAAACCCGACCTTCTCGACCCTTTGGAAGGACGGAGAACGCGTCCGACCATCGCGAGTCCACTGCACTTCTTGCCTGCCTCCCGTAGGAGACGGAAAAGAAGAGCCCGTAAAGACAGGACCATAGCTGTGACTCTTGACGATTTGCTAAGGAAGTAAGCAAGCGATGGCTGAGAGCAAGAAAAATTGCCTGATAACTAGATAGGTGACGCCTATTTCATTTATCTCAGTGACGGGGTGCTCAAGTGCGTTCAGGTCGTTAGACTTGCAAATGATAAATAAATTAAAATTGTCAAAAAGTTTGGTCGGACGACTAATCTCGTATTGGGAAGCTTAAATTTTCCTATGTAAAGAAATTAGCTCGAAAAACAGACAAATGACAACGGGCGAGACATACGAGACGAATAACAAGCGCTATACCTACACTACCAGGGATCACCCCTTCCCTGAGGCAGAAGTCGTGTTATCGGGCTGGATATGTTGCGCTGACAATGTGCAGTACTAGTTGTTCCAACAGGGAAGGTTGAGGAGGTAACTCACAAAAGGAAGGGCCCATTATAGTAGAAATACAGTTCAGAAGGGCGTGCGGTTGGGCTAGTTGGTGATGCATTATGTAAAGAAATTACAGATTCTCTTATTCGGGGAAAGTAACCCAATTTTGTTAGTAGTAAAGTGAGCTAGCATGGTGTGACAAGTTTAAGAGAACATCGCAAGAACGTACGCAGGAGACAGGCGCCACCGCCTTAGCAGAGATATGTTTGTGCGGAACCTGAGTTGAGTTGTTCTAAACTACTCGCCGGTTAGCCTTGCGATACTTCTGCCGCCACTTGCTGCGCCCTGGCGACTTTTTATTTGGATGGTAAGAGTTCTGCAATTTCCACGACTGCAGATCTGTGACCTTGCACACCTAATCTGCCACGCGCACAAACACCCACAATATTCGTCATTTGCCGGTGTTCCCATTTTGAGTGCAGGTGAGTGTCTTGGGGCCTCTCTTGTGTCTACGTCTTTCTCTTTTTAGCAAAATTCAAAAGAAAACAGCGCAAAGTTCTCCTATGGTCTAGTGCTAGTTTAATGGCATGACAGCCTCCTCCACTGCTGCTTTGCATGAGCAGCGGCGAAGCGCGCCTGTATTCTTGTTTAGTTGGCGCCGAATGCACTTTTGTTTGCTTTCTCCGACTCTCAGCGGGTGTGGTTAAACTGGGTGCGCACGGTACTGTCGCCAACATCACTTCCAGCGCCACCACATCTGCGGACGCCATTCTCGAAATAATTTTAAAATGCTACATGAGGTATTTATAACGCACTCTTGACACCTAACTCTTAGCATGGTTACTGATTATCCTTAGTGGTTAAACGGGAAGTAATTTGTCTTAGAGCAGGTGCAACAGAACTTAAGCTAGAAACTTTTACCGGATCCATGAGCAGAAACAAGAAACGAGGTCAAGCACGATGTTTTTTTGTCTGAAATAGGTGCATGAGAACAAGTGTTAGGTTTTTTTTTTCGAGGTCGTACAGTTCTCAATAAGCTCGACACACTGGAAATCGCGTTTTTGCAATATTAAGCTGTGTCAGGCTGTCCAAAGCGCTATTCAAACGAAATGAGCCAAACTTTGTAACTTTCGGATTAGTTACATAGCCGGAAGAAATTTAGAAAGGGGAATTAAATTAGGCTTCAAAAACCGACGCCAGGAAAACTGCAGTGTACCGAGAAAGTTCGCCAGAGTAGCTCTCACAGCGCCAGTGTATGAAGACCGCGTCACAGGTTTTGCACCGCCCTTCCAGATCACGTGAACACCAACGTGGTCACGTTGCTTGTCACGTGCAAGTAACAAGGTATCATTCCCCTCCTTGCGACGGCGCTTCTTGTGCGGGCTATACCACGTTTAATTGTGCACTGCGGTAAAGTGTGCTTTGGCAGACTTTTTGCGATGTAGACGAGCGGAACGTGCTGTATGCCCGACGCAGGGCAGTCATTGTCAATGGCTGCTCGTGCTCAATCACGATATAAATCGACAGGGCTTCGTTTAATTCACCCAGTAGGGCTTCAGATGGTTAGGAGCCTATGCTGAAAGTTCACTAGTGGAGGTCGTGTGCAAGCTACTGAACATCCACCAGTTCGCCTTTCGTTCGAGTAGAAGAAAAAAGCCTAGTACCGCAGGAATAACCAGCGATAAATCGTAAATGTTCACTGTGTTACACAAGCACAGCCTAAATAATAGTAAATTCTTAAGTGCGACTGTATATAGGAACAGAAGGGAACAGTGCTAGCTAGGCAGCCAACTGAAGTTTGACAGATACAGCAAGCTGAATCATTTTATGACGAATAAAAATAAAAAGTGATTATAAAAGATTCTGAACATCTGCGAACTGCTCTCTTCTTTCGTGAGAGCAAGCTTTTCAAGAACCGCTTTTTAGTACAGATCACGAGAAAAATAAAACGTTTCAAACTGGGTTTAGTGCAGAGCACGTGCTCAGTGTTTAGAAACACCTAAAGATGCGAACCCGCGTTCGGGTCGATCCTACGTGGAGTGCATCTGGGCGGCGCAGACGCGTCACTACATTTTACACTGTAAGATGGCAGGCACAGTGGAAAGTGAGGATCGGTAAAGTAAGGAAAAGAAAAGTTGCAGCCAGGTTCCGCGCCTGCTCGGTTGCCGCGCTCGACACAACCGCCCGAGGGAGAGAAGACGCAGACGCCCAAGAAAGATGCCAGACGACAATGGTCCGAAGGGCCTCGTCTCATGGGCTTCATTGATAGTGGGCGACAGCCGCGCACATAAGCTGACGGGGAAAGAGGTGAAAACGATGGTTCTGATCCCTGCTGCGCCGGGGGTTCCCATCGCTTTCAATTAGGCGGCCTTCCTTGCCGGCCGTCTCTGCACTGGAAGCTACGGACCTGCCAGATAACTCGTTGCGGGCAACAGATTGGGCACTGCAGCACAGTAGAACATCTGAGCCTGGAACAATACGGCATTGATTCGCGCGTCTCATTACAGCCAGGCGCATCCCGCACAGAGAGCCCGTATACTGAGAGCATATTTGCGCACGTGTCTTTGGCACTTTTGTCTCAAGGTCATGGTTCCATTTGCGCTTGTTCCGCGACCGCCCTTTGGAAAAGACAGATGCTCGAGTAAGATGCTACGTTGTTTTCAGACTTCCATTACTGCCGATGGTGCACACAGATTACTTACCACCCACCATTTGGCAGAAAACAACTTCCTGCTTCGTGCGGTTTCCGTAACTGACATGGGCTGTTTTCGTATGGTGAGCTGCCAAAATCAAGAAGGAACCAAACTGTAACAAAAGTACCGCCAATTTCACAAATCAGAAATAAAAACGTTTTTTTTTTAAATTTCACTCCGTGAAACAGGGATAAGGCACACAACAAGACTCATAAGTCGTCACGCAAAAGAAGGAATACAAGGAGAAGAATGGGCAAGAAAATGAAATAAAAATAAATTTCCAGTCCGCACCTGAAGAAAGAATACAGAATTTTTCCTGCGCTGTGCCCCCCGGGGTGGTTCAGTGGTTATGGCGCTTGGCTATTGAGACGGAGGACCCGGGTTCAATCCCAGCCGCAGCGGCAGCGTTTCGATGGCGGCGAAACTCAAAAGGCGCCCGTGTTCTGTGCGATGTCAGGGCACGTTAAGACCCCAGGTGGTCTAAATTAATCCAGAGCCCTTCACTACAGCGCCTCTCATAGGCTTAGTCGCTCTGGGAGGTTAAACCCACCTATCATACGACCATTTTTTGTGGACAACTTCACTAAGGTTAGGACGAAGAGCTCATCTGCGATGGACCGCGGTGTATTAAAAAAAGGTGCCCGGCGAATAAAAGATCGCTTATGGGACACTTTCTATTTAGAGCTTTAGCTCTACATGTCGCGTTTCGAGCCTACGAGTTATGCTGATTCCACGGGTAGAATCCAAGATGGCGGCCTCCAAGTGGTTGCCATGGTAACCGACGTGGTTACATAATAAACTAAAGTCATAACAGGCGGCAGTGTGATGCCCAAGCACTACAACCCGAAACTGAATCGTTTAGTGTCGGGTTGTGGTGATTAGGCGTCACGCTGCCGCCTGTTGTATATATATATATATATATATATATATATCCCTGTCTGGCAGGCTTCAAAGTCGGGCCACTTAGTCCCGACATTCGTGTAAAATTTGTGGTCCAACCGTTTGCCGCAGGATGTTCCGGATGGTGGCATACCATTCAGCGTTTCGTGTAGCATAAACTTACTAGTTAAGCCTAGCTCGCGGCAGGGATTCGAACCAGCCAGCTATATACCCCCAATTTCACGCCTTTACGAATCTTCTTATGAACATTGCGGCTCAACCGTTTGCCGCAGATTGGTCGGGGTGGTGGCATAGGATTTCGCGTTTCGTGCAGCATAAACTTACTAGTTAAGTTAGAGTCTAGCTCGCGACAGGGATTCGAACAGGCGACCTATGTTAGGCGTGTTAACGCTCGATATTTCCTCGCTGCCTCAGCGTCGGCTCATTTTTTCGGCTACCGATATTTTCTGGTTATATCTCTGCGGAGGATGTCCCACAGGCCTGAATTCTTTTTTTTGTGAACATATATTTCTAAACGTGCATTTTTTCTGAACATCTTTTTATTCCTGAAAATATTAAAAATTGCACGAAAATTACCGCATCAACAATTTCCACTTCAATTTCGTAGACCGGGTTCTATGCCGTTTTATAGTGCGGGACTGCTGCCGGATATCTTTCCGCGCGGGACTCCAGTCCATTAGAGCAGCAGAACCGCAAGTGGCAGGTGTGTAAGCACTTCACTTCGAAGTGTGCGCAATGAAAGAAAAACATGAAAACGTACGAAAAGAACTGCCAAGGCGTACTTACCGCAACGGACCCAGACCGGAAATTCTGAGGAGCTGATGTTGGAAGCTTGTCAACAGAGCGGAAACCTCAACCCAAAGCAGCTTTCGATGACGCTGCTACAGTAGCTCTCGTTCTGACCCTTTTACCAGCGATTGGTTATGAGCTTCGTGATATCCTGTTGTTTGACACTGCTGTAGAGTGTATCACTTCTTTGTTTTTCACTGCAAGCGAGCTTTACTTTTAGACGCAAGTAAACCTTAGTTAGAGAGACGACTAATAACACCACTGGTCTTTGTTCAGTTTTACGAGGCTGTCATTCCTCTGTTATAAGACACGCTTGGCGTCAGCAAGGGTATGTCGCCGGCAACGTACAGCGTTTCAAAGGGCGCGCTCCTCAAAACAAAACAAAAAAAGTAAAAAGAAGGGGGGGATGCTATCAGCTCGAGTCTCATGGGCTTTGCCGAGCCGGCATCACACGGGCTTGGCTGCGCAAACGCTAGGCCTCGGACAGCTTGGCGATCTACCGGCCAAAACTGACTCAAGCTCCGAAAGATAATCGACCGCCGTCGTCAAACAGAAAGGTGTGCTGACTTTAATCGAGGCGTGACTGCGCGGGGAGACGTCGGAACAGGCTGCGCGTATACGGCCGCCGCCGTTAATCCCCGGCTGCTCTCCTCTTCCACGGTCGTTCACATTACCGACGTCCCTTATATGAGCATTTATGCCGGACCAGGCTGGCGTCAATGCAGTCTGAGCACCGCTCATGACGATGGACGTGCGTAATCCTTTCTGCGGTCCATCCGTGGCACCGGCGCGCTGACAGCCGGGAAGGAGACAAGCGGTGGCCACTCGTCGTCTTGACGCGGGAAGCGCATTCTGCCGCGCAGACAGCGACGAGTGGGCTCCTGCGGGAGAGATCTCGCCCCCTTCGCAACCACAGAAAAGCTGCCGGCCATTAGCGTATTGGCGCGGACCGTAAGGCGGCTGCCGCGTAGTTCAGCATGCCGTCGCTTGGCGCTCGCCGTAGAGTCGCTGGATTTACGCGGACATACAGAGGAGGAGTGCTCTTTTGGGCGAGCTAGTTGAATAGCCGGGTGTCGCCGAGGGGAATCAGAACTCGAATGCAAACGCCATAAATAATTTATGCTCGGATAGGCGTTACTCTGCGGAGCCAGCGTCTGAAGTTACTGCCAGAGAAATGACGCGAAAGCTAAATCCGACCGTCATCCGGCTCACATCCGCTGCAGGACAAGGGCCTCTTCCATGCAGCCCCGTCCTGCGCCTTCTGCTAGTCCCCGTATGCTAGCAAATTTGCCATCTCATCCACCCGCCTGTTTCTCTCGGCTTCGTTTTTCGTCCCTCCGAATCCACTCTGCTACCTGATAAGAAACAATCTGTTCTTCATCCGTGCCTCGATTTCTACTAGGATACAACTAAATCGTGTTTACTACCTAACTCACGCTCCTCTCTTCCTATGTCTTAACGTCACCCCTATTATTTCCCGTTCCATACCTCACTGCGTTGTCCTCACCTTAATTTTGATCCATTCTTCAGGCGCCGTGACGAGCACTGGGAAGAATATGCACTTTCCTTTCAAGAGATATTGGTAAGCTGGTATTCTTGGCACTAAAGTGCCTGCCAAATGCACTGCACCCAATTCTTGTTCTCCTGCTTTTTTTTTTCTCTCATGCGATTCGAACCTGCGGCTTTTCTAGGCCCAGAGAGGTGTACTGGCTCACCTTTTCCGATGCTATGCCGCCCGCAGTAAACTGTTGTTTCTGTCCCAGGCTATTGCACAAGGCATCAACTTTTTGTTGTTAATAGTCAGTCCTACCATGGTTATTTACGTGATTAGGTGCTGGTGGTGTGAATGTACTGGCAGGATTAGCCTTACGGTGGCCTGTCAGTAATTGCTGCGCCTAAGTCTCCGATTGAAATGATTGCGCCTCTGCTACTGTTCCATAAGGCCAGTGTCTGCTAAAAAATTCAAGAGTGATTGTGCCGCTTTGTTTGGCAGCCCTCAGGGTGCACGATGTGAGAGACGTCGGCCAACGGAACGCTCAGTCTCTTAAGGTTTTTTTTTTTTTTCAGGAGTGTCTCACGCTCGGCAGAGTTTCTTCCCTGAGTCACACAGCCGCGCAGTGAGATCAGCAAATCGAAGATTAGCAGCGTTTTCTTCATTGCCTGTTCTCGCTAACTATTCCGTAAATATGCGGTCAGCAGCAGCAAAGAGAGGTGTCACATTGCCTGGCATAGTTTCTGAGTGGTTTTCTATAACTTTTCCTGTGGAAGTACTTAAATTTTCTCCCACCATTCACGTGCTGCATGATTGATTACGTGCTAACGTGATGCTTCTTAATCTGTGAAGGTTCATATCGGGTTGTTCACATTCTGTGCATTCTAACCGCACTGTTAAAAAAGGCTAGAGAAAAAGTGTCACCTCATAATACTATCACCTTCTTTAGTGGTTTTGAACAACTGAATTGTTTAGCGGTTTATGTCGAGCTTTCTGTGCTTCAATTTGCCGATTAATTCAACCTCGCACAGTCACTTACTTGCCGCCTGAGCAGCTGAGTTAAGGAACTGTCCTCGCCAGCTAGACAATGGTCTCAGGATCGATCCTCAGTCTAAGACAAAATTTACTCTGGTGGCGAAGTCAGCGTGCTACGAGGCTACCCATCTTCCTTTGGCATATCGCTTTCGTCGCTTTGCCTTCGAAGAGGGCGAATATTAAGGGAGTCTTCACTCTCAGCGGTTGAGTGATGAGTATAACTACTGGTTCAACGCATGTAATAATACAGTTGTGCAAAGGAAAATATCTCACCCGGAAATTTTCGCCGATTTCTGAGATATTCTCACCGGGTCAGCGTGACGGCACTGTGACTCACTGGCCTTCCTTGGAAGCCCATGCATGGCCAACGCTTACGGAGGTGGCCCTTGGGCGAGAAGAGCGTTGAAGGGCGCACAGAGTGTGCCGATGGTATCCGATTCATGGGTTGTCAGTAAATTAAACTAATGAACCCAGCATGATCGAGCAAGGCATCAAAACGACGAGGACTTGTAAAAGGCAAACGCACACAACGCGCTGGCACAAAATATATTTTATTCGAGAAGAAAGTTAGGCACATTCGCAAGATTTAAAAAGAAATGAGAAACACGAAAATGTCCAGCAGGCACTGGCGCTTTACGAACTGCGTAACCTGGAACACCAGCTCCAATAAGTTCCGTCGAAGGCGGCCACATACACCATCGCCAAGGTTCGCAGCGCCTTTGCCGCCAGCATTTGAATCGCTTCGAAAATTTAGCAAGCGTACTCGAATTGTTCCGCACGACTGGCGCGAAGCTCCCGCATCATCACATGGGGCTCATACAGCACCAGGAAGTGCCACTTCCCGACCGAAGTCTTGGCGTTTGCGGCGAAGTCCGAGATCCAGTACGTGGTGTCCAGAATGGGAACCCTCAGGAGAGGCAGCGCCGATTGTTGCCCCACCGATGCAGTTCCGCTGACCAGCACGGTCAGATGTTGGGAATAAGTGAACACCTCCTGCGCTGTCTGCACGGCCAGCCCTTGCGACGTCGACATGGTGACCGCCGGGGACGCCTGCAGCGGCAGGTACGAACTGTCCCCCGAGGCGATCTCGCTCACCAGCCTGTGTTGCACCGCCAGCTTGAAGGCCGCCTTGGCGCCCAACCCAGTCAGCGCCCACCCCATGAGGACCTTGACAGTCAGCGCAGACTTGAGGGCGTAATTCTGGACCGGTGGAGACTCACGCAATCGAAGCAGCGCAGCTTTTGGGGATGCACGATTCCCGGGCCGACGTGGTCGAAGCTCACGGAAGAAACGCTGAGATGCAGGTCATTCCCTTGTACCACAATGGCGCAGGGCTTAACAAAGTTGACGCTCGTAGAATGTGGAAATGCCAATGCTCGAGAGCGTCCACGTCACTTGCCGGCGATGGCACTGCCGCTGCCGTGAAAAATCACACATTCTTTGACACGTGCTGAAAAGACGAATAGGTATTATGTGTCTTCCCGCAAGTCTGACTATTGTATCTAATTACGTGAACAGCTCGAAAAGAAAGGAAAAGCTCACGACGCGACCACTCGTTGTTTTTTCGTTTTTGCGCATCAAGACAAATTATGTTTTAATTCAACGCCCGCTTCATTGTCGTCGTTGTCGCGGTCAGTATGAGCGCGTGCACATGTGCATTGTGCGTCTTTCCCTTTTTTCCTGCCAGGCACAACTTTCACATCGCGAGTGAGTGACTGGCAGCAACGTCGACTGCGTCTGCACACGACTAACGTCTCAACTACAGCTCTAAGCACACACGCTGGCTCCGGAAGGCTGCGTTATGCAACTTTTGACTTCCACGTTACGCAACACTTGCGCGTCAGGCAACAGTTGTCGGCACTGTCAGCTGGGGCAAAAGATCACGAACAGCTGGTACAGGCTCGAAGCTGCTGCCTTCTTGTAAAGGCGAGCATCTTGGCCCTTACCGGCCATTTTGGTATATGCATTTGTCGGAGAACAAAACGCAGCTTTTCGTTTAGTTATGCAGAAAACACCCGATCATATTCGAAATTGCGCTGAAATCTTCGCCAGGAGAAAGTGGCGGGCAGTGCCACTTAGCTTTAAACTAGATCCGCTCAAGAGTACACTTGTAGAGAAGGAGCGTAGAGGACGGGGGCTAAGCGAATGAAGAGGAAGACGCCAGCTGTTCTAACGAATCACGCTGTCTTCGGAACTGCTTCCTGCGGCGCAAAGTAGTGCACTTGTGTGTCGATATGGCATGTCGGCGTTTTTAGGAGGAGCTTATATAAACCGGGTGTTTATATACTTTAAGTGCTTTATAACTTTAAGTATTTCTCAAAAATAGGCTCTCTGAGGAAGCAATATGGCTTTTCAGCATAGTATTGCCGATATTGGCGGACGCCAGAAAACCGGTGATTCGCATTAAATAGTAAGCTGGTTAAATAATTTTTAATAATTAAATTTCTAACTCTAAGATTTAGACATCTAGTTGCAATTACAGACTTTTAGGCGGCTGTTAGTAATTGCCATATCAGTTGTTAGAATTTCAAAGACGTGATTACCCTTTGGCGCTGTGGCTCGACAAAATTTGGCTTTTTTACTAGTTACGTGCAATGAAAAGGTTGATTTGCCGGCATGCTTTTCGAAAGCGCATGTATTTTGGCACGATTCAGCCAAATGCTGTTCACCGCCTGTTTACAGGAGGTATTCCGAGGCCTGAATTGGGGGCAGTTGGGGATAAGAGTTAACAGAAAATACCTAAGTAATCCGCGATTCGCTGATGATACTGCCTTGCTGAGTCAGTTTGTTTTGAGCGCATGCATTTCAGACGTTTGTCCTACGTGTTCCTTCCACATCCAGCCCTCCTCCTGATTCTGGGACGGCGACATCCTGTGAGAGGCACATGCAGCACATAGTTGGCGTCCAAGTCGTAACTGCTGAGCCAATTTTATGTTTTAAAGTAGTTAACTCTGCACGACAATTACAAGCTTACAAAACGACGAAGACTATTCGAAAGAAGACGCATACACAAAACACTGACATTAAAATCGAGTTCTACTGGCGCACAACAGACTCATATACACATGACGTAACAAATTTTAGAAACGCCAAAACGTCTTGCAGTCAGTGGCACTTCTGAAAGAGCGTCGCTTGCAACATCAACTACTGCACACACGTATATTCTCCGCGCAAGCTCCTCACCTACAGCGTCGCCGAGGTGCGCGGGAACTTGTGCGCCAGCATTTGAATCACTTTTCGTTCGTCAATAGTATGAGCGCACGCTGGGCGCCTCACGTCACCATGCAGGACAGCACCGCGCGTCCGGCTCAAAAACCGTGCCGAGGGTTCGACAGGCTCCCATCAACGCCCAAAGAGCGCAACTTGTGGGTGGAGCCTCTCCTCTTGCGACCGACTCCTCGACCCAGACCGCAGTGTCTGCCAGGACGTGAGCTCCACGGAGGAACAGCGCCGGTGGTAGCTCCGCCGATGCACCTTGGGTGTACGGGTGGATCTCCTGCGCTGTCTGGAAGGCCGGTGACCGGGTAGCCGCCGGGAACACCCGCAGTGGCTGGTACGAAGGGTCCCCCGAGGCGCTCTCGCTCACCGGCGTGTGCTGCACCGCCAGCTTGAAGGCCGTCGTGGCGCCGAACCCAGTCCACGCACGAGCCACGAGAGCCATGGCAGCCAGTGCACCCGAGAGGGGGCTCGAAGTACTCGGCGCAGTGCAGATTGCGCAGAGGCACGAAGCAGGAGCCGACATCCCCAAAGCTCACAGGAGGAGCGCCGAGCTGTCGGTCGTTATCAGAATGGCGGAGTACCTGGTAAAGCTGATGACCATTGCCGGTGTAATGCCAGTGCTCAAGAAACACGCTGAAGACGAAGAACATCCACGTCATTTGACAACGATGACACTGCCAGTACTGTAAAATTACGAGCATATTTTGATACGCGCTCAAAAAGTGAACAGACGTTTGCTAGCACGCAATCCCGGCTATTTTATCCATTTATGCGAACAGCTTGAATTGCATGGACAAAGTTCTAGACGCTGGAGTTTATTGTGTTTTTTTGTTGCTGCTTGTTACATCAAAGCACTGCTGAATGCCAGGCCCGTTTCATCGTCCTCGTTGTCGTGCTCATTGTCGGCATGCGCTGTTGTGCATTGAGCGACGAGACAAAAGCACACTAGTAAGCAGTAGGGCTTTCTTCGTCTCGTCCGCTGCTCTTGAGGGCTGCTTAGATCGTGTTTCTTGAGTATGCATGCATGGGAAAAAGTCTGTACGCGACTCGCGAAAGACAGTGATGTCACGGAGTTTTGATGATGCAGGCGAAGGTATATTGAGCCGGCTACGGCGGCGTTCAGCAAGACTTGCGATATGCATAATCACTGAAGTGGCGAGGCCGGGAAAGGAGGGATTTTTTATTGGTTCAACCTCTGCCAGGTCGCACAACGTCTGTAATTTGGTGCACTTATCAAGACTTTTTAAGGGCACACTGAGGACAACTCTGTGCAATATTTGGTCTTGGTAAAAATCGATCTCGGCTTTTTCTGGGTATGTACATGTGTGTCCGCCAACAGCACACACATTTATTGCTGAGAAAATGACATTTAAATTTTCTCCCGCGACTCGATTCAAACTCGCGACGTCTACATCAATAAGGACTCCGTGTTCGTAGTTATTAAGTGAATGGCAACGTATTCTAGCCTCTAGGATCCGCGCACAAAAGCTGTGTCGATGCACCACAGTTTACTTGTGAAATCGACCGGTAGTGGCGAAACCTGTATTTTTTTGCCTTGTAGCTTTGAAAACTTCGTTTTAGGTGAAAATATCGTATTTGTCGTTAGAGTTCGGTTATCTACAAAACAAAATGAAACTTCAATTTGTCCTCATGATCCCTTTACATGCCTGAACATTTAAACCCGTCACTGCGCCTTGACGACCAGTGACGTCAATACAGCAATCCGTTGGTGTCCCACAGCATGCTTAGCTTCACAGGTAAAACTCTTATACCTTGCGTCAACCACAGTGCAGGCAATCTGACGTGAATTTTCAATCCAAAACTACTGCTACTGGTAACCAGGTAGCGTCGTCAAAGATCACCTTCACTTAAAAGCACAACACGTGATGTAGCATCCAAGAGTGGAGAGCAAGTGAGTCATGCGTGACCATATATCTTATCGCGTCATGCCTGCTAGAAAAGTATGCCCAGGCGTATGCCGTATCGGAACACGGAACAGGATGCCAGAAACTGAGGCTTGAAGCAAAACAGGCGGGTTTTTGTTTGCTTATACAGCTGCTCAGTTACGACAACTGTAGGAAAGGTTTGAGAAAGTAAAATGCCAGTTAAGGAAAAAAAGCTCGGGAAAAAAAAGGGGGGGGGAGGGGTGCCATTGCTAGCCACGACGTCAAAGGCGCACAGCGTTTCACAAGTCGATTGCTATAGGCGCAAAGTTTTCTACTGTGCACAAGGCATATTGACGGGAAGGGAACAGTGTAAAACACTATATGCACATAAATCCGTGCGTTGCTTTTGAGAACTTTCTGTACGGTTGTTTTCTTGTGAGCTGCGCATGAGGGAAGTCCTGGGGCGATCTGTGCCGCAAGTAAGATGTCGCCGACGCGGGAGCTTCTCCTTGCCAAGAGAGGGGAAGGGAGCGAGAAAGGCGCGTCGCGCAAAGAGCAAGTCACAGCCGTGCGGGACAACGAAATAATGCAAGAGATGGGAGGGAACGGATGTCATCGAAGCTATCAACTATGCACCGTGAAAGAGAGAGTCCCGGCACATTCGACAGGGATCCAACCCCGCTCGGCGAGGCGGGGCGCAAACATGCGTGATCGTGTTTGTCTACCCTGCCGAAGACAGGTAACTAAAGAAGAGACGTGGCAAGGAGAAGACGGCAGCGAAGAAAAAAATGCTCAAGGCAGCGGGTGCTCCGACAAAGGGTTGAGAGAGATGCAAGCGGTGAGCGCAGAATAGCAGCGCGTTCGCACGGCATCGTGTTCTGCGCGGACTGCGAGGGGACCTACTCTGCCTAATGGGGCTGCCCGATGCGCCAAGACGAAGCACGCGGAGCCCAGAGTGAAATGGATGGCGCCGCGACGACACGTCTTCCAGACTCTGAGAGCCGCCGCCCACTGCCCAGGTCCTGGCCCGCGCGGCTTCATAAATCTCGCTCGGGGCCGCATTTCACGCAGCCGCCGTCTACGCCGCTAGCTCCGAGCTGCGTCACCTTCACGCACCCGAGGTGGCTTCTCCGCGCCATGCATCGCCAGTACTGAGGTGCGGGCGGTCGCTGGTGCATCTTCCCATGCCGGGTGCGTCGGGACGCGACCCATGAACGAACCGGTGGCTGCCGAGTCGGTGGCCAACAGCGCATCTCTCGTGAACGGCTGATGTCGCGCGATGCTCACGATCGGAGGCCCGTGTTCTGGCTTTGTCGACATTAGGAATAGTGGGCGCCGCTCTAGGCAAAACCGGCAATTGTTTGGCTCGTGAGAAGAGGGGCGAGGAGGAAGCTGCTTGCTTTACATTGGACCGCTCACATCTCTGGCTCTGGGTATCAACCCGAATACATCCCGGATACGCCCTTGCGAAAGGGCAGGAGGAACCACGCGATAAGTTCCTTCTCGCAGGAGTACTTTGAACTGTTCCATTCGCCTTCAACAATGTGCAGAAATCTGGGCTTATTCACACGAAGTTCCTATTCATTTAGCTATTTGTTTTTAGCCGTGGCGTAACACAAACGTCAAAGGAACAATATATAGGTGTGGATACCTGCCTAAAATATGGTACCGACGTATCGTAACACAATTTTTGATATCTTTTGTTGAGGCCTACGAACGATATGCGTAATCATGGGCCGCGTAGTAGCGATGTGCAGTACTATAAAAAAAGTGCCCGTTTTACCCGCGCTGATTGCAAGAAGTGTCAAGACTTTGCCTGTTTTAGTTTTTTTTCATCTCTGTCAGTTTATTGCAGTCTTGCTGGAGGGCCAGCTCGAAGGCACAAACGTACCGAATGTCAAGAATGTTCACGCTTTCTTATAACGCCCGTTTGTACTGCTCGTAGCGAACTCAAGCGGCGAAGGAGTGATAAACATCAGTTGTCCTAAATATGTCAGGCAGGAGGATCGTTTAGTGGAGTTCAGCACAGACGCGAAAGTGACATGACATTGTGGCGAATACGTTCGCAGCTAATGAGGCTGCTGTTGGCACTCCTTCCGGCAAACGTTTCACGCTGTGTCACGGAAAATTCACGAAACCGCTGCCATTTCACGTTACGCTGCCTCTGACGATGAAGAGCCGGCGCTGTCCACCCGAGCGGATGGTCACCCGCCTCTTCCGCGTTTCTTTGGTCATTGCGCTTGCCCCATCAGTGTTAGACGCGTGCGCTTCAAAGGGGGCGCTCGTAAATTTGGCTCCAGGAAGTATTATGCGCCCTGGGCGTCACACGGCGCCTTCTCATTCAAAACACATACGCCCACCACAATGGCCTGCTCACGATTTCTGGAGAATGCCAAATAAAAAGGAAACTGATTGTAGAAATTGCTGAAAGCGCACGTCGCAGTGATGTACGAACGTAAAAATGGCAAAAAGAAGACGGAAACGAACTGGGATGAGAAAGGGGCAACCCGGTAGAAAGTAAAAACTATCGTTTTTTCATAGTATGCACATCGCTGAAAAGTGTATAAGAATTAAAATCGCAAAAGCAGTTGCGAAGGGCTCATAATGCTCTAAATAAAGGAAAAGACGGAGTGTGCGTAGAATATTGAATCTGATTCTTTGCACGCAACCCAGGGTGCTTTATTTCTCTTGCTCGTGGGGTACTTTGCAGAAAACTCACAAAATAAGCAGCCGCCGCGGTGGCTGAGTGGTTACGGCGCTCTGCTGCTGGCCTGAAAGACGCGGGTTCGATCCCGGCCGCGGCGGTCGAATTTCGATGGAGGCGAAATTCTAGAGGCCCGTGTGCTGTGCGATGTCAGTGCACGTTAAAGAACCCCAGGTGGTCGAAATTTCCGGAGCCCTTCACTACGGCGTCTCTCATAGCCTGAGTCGCTTTGGGACGTTAAATCCCTATAAACCAAACCAAACCTTTCTGCAGCCTGAAAAGTGGCATCAGGTTTGTGCCCAAACCAGAAGATAAATGTGTAGACGAAAGTATTTATTGAGTAATATAGCTGTTTTCGTACCTTCATGGAAATGCAATTTTTAACGTATTATACCCCCATAAACCATGAACCCCAAAATAAGCACAGTAGAAGTCCACAGGGGTATCGTGTTGGGACACTACATGAGGCTGACAAATACAATATTGCATGACAAATACAATAAAAATCATGGTGAACTGCTATCGATGAGCCGCTTGAATGCTAGTGGGTGGATGGTGGTGGAAAATTCGGTGGACTGGCCGTTCCATTCCCGTGCGGTCCGCAGCAAAAATGATTCCTGAAAAGTCTTAGTACGGGCCCGTGGTAGATACACTGCATTACGGTGGCTGGAGCGGGCGATGCGGTGGGTTCTCTTCACGTACTAGTTATCAGAAGGCAAAGAATGGAAAAATTCGCGGAAAAAGCTCAGACGCGCTATCTTACTCGTGAGGCTATAGAGGGTAAGCTGATTTAAGCTGTTAGCGCCGAGATGCTTGAATCGTAGGAATAATTGGGCAAAATGAATCGTATTACTCTGCTCTGAACCGACTCCAGGGTGTTAGTAAGGTTAGTGTGGTGTTGGTTAAAATAGCATTAGCATACTCCAGCTTCAGTAAGACAGCGAGTTGAGCGATTTAGAACGTACTGACTGTGAATAACAGCGCAGGGACAAGGTACAGAGGAAGCAGTGCCGGTCCGGTCTGCTTCCTCTGTCGCTTTTCTCTGCGATGTTATTCAATCAGTACTCCCGCTTTGGTCGCACAAACGTTTGAATAGAAGTTGCTCAATAAGGGGAGAAGCGAGGGACAGATTACGGCGTATATAACCTAGAACATGGTTTGTAGAATTTTATATGTGGTTGTTAGCATGACACGTCGAAGTTAGGCCACGCGAAATATGCACACCGAAATATTTAAATTATTCAATTGTTGCAATATGGATGTCATTGATGCTATGTTCAGGCACAACGTACCTACAACGACGGTGGATGTGCATGAAGGCAGTTTTAGAGACATTCAATGACAGGAGCCAAGTGTTAGACCAGTACTGTATGCGGACAGCCAAGCTGTCTGCTTTAAAAGAATACGCTCCGAACGATCTGATTTCTGCCGGAACTGCGCAAAGCTTCGGGAAGGTGTTGCCAAACAAAAATATCCGGCAAAGATGATTGATGACACAGCAAAACGCGCAGACACACTTGGCCGTAGTGCCCTTATTAACGAAACTAAAGAGCCTACGCTGCTACATACTAACCTCGTCCCAACTTATTCGGCATCGGTGCCTAATGTAGCAGCTATTCTGCGAAAACATCACAATATCCTAACGCAAAGTGAGCGGCGGCTGAAGATTATCTTCTGAGAACCACTGAGAGCAGTAAACCGACGTGCTAAGAATTTCTATGATTTTCTACTTCCTTCCAAAATTACCACCGTATTCAGCGGCTGTTCCCCATGAAACAAACCTCGGCATAAAGTTTGTTCAGAAATGACGACATCACAAGTAGCGGTAAGCACCACTTCTAATTACACACTGAAGATAACAGGAAACTACACATGCGACACAGAAAATCTATAGTCTATCTGCTTGAATGTTCTGTATGCAGTGTTAAATGTATTGGACAAACTGCGACACCTTTTCGGTTGGGTTTTAATAATCACAAAGCTCATAGCACTAGCTTTCCTAATTTGCTATTACCCGAACACATAGCCGTTTCCGGTAACTCATTCAAATAAACTAAAAGCTACAGTTTTGTAATCTGGATTTCGATCACACCGCGACTGAGAAGTCAGGGAGTTTCTAGTTCATAAATTAAAATCTGCCTCGTCAGTCTTAAACGAAAGCGTTGGAAAATTAACCTGTATATTATCATACCGCCGTTTTTGACGAGTTTGTTCGTATCAATGGGGACCTAATGGGTGTCTTTAATTTAACCGCACAGACACGGTGCCTTCTAAACAAATGCATATGTTTCTGTAACACGTAATTGCCTTCGTATTTGTTTATTTTTTTATTTTTAGCGCATTTAACGCAGCTGTATGTCATTCGCTTTGAACATGCATTTTTCATTCTTTTGTATAACTACTGCGTGCTCCATATCGCACTGAGCTACGTTTTCATTTCGCCACGTGGCATCGCTTAGCACTTTTTTAACGCTTCGCATAATAATTCTAATTCGCATTCTATTTTTCTGACCCACATTCACTACATGTAATCACTGCTTGTTTTGCGCCTTTGTAATCTATTTTGACACTTCGCCACGTGCCTTCTTGGGGCTACATATGCTTTTTTTTACCTTTTTTAACGTACTGCACATTTTTTAATGCGTCACGGAGCGATTGCCACCAAGGTTTGAGTTCGCGCTCTTCTAAGATTGCATCCTCTTTCCACTGTGATACAGATATCACCACCCATATATATTGCGCTGCTAGCCCATTCGCGCTTTTTTCTGACTAAGGCCGGTCCAGCGGCCGAAACGTGAAGTAAACTGCTGGATTTGGTTTATTGGGGTTTAACGTCCAAAAGCAACTCAGGCTATCAGAGACGCCGTAGTGAAGGACTCCGGAAATTTCCACCACCTGGGGTTTTTTAACGTGCCCTGGCATCGCACAGTACACGGGCCTCTAGCATTTCACCTCCATCGAAATGCGACCGCCGCGGCCGTGATCGAACCCGCGTCTTTCGGGTCAGCAGCCGTACAGCATAACCACTTAGCCACCACGGCGGCCTCAACTAAATTGTCTCTTCTCAGGTCTGAACCGTTGTTGTGTATATCACGAACCGAGCCCAAGCAAGACTTTACACAGGGTGTCCCAGCTAACTTTAGCCAGGACTTAAAATACGCTGAGGTACCCCGAGACGACGCGACCAAATGCATACTGCCAGCTGTTGTATGGAGCAAGTCACACTATTTTTGTATTGGGGTTAATTGCATAATTAGTCGAGATTAATTAACTTCGCATGCAGCGAAGATAGGCGAAAAAGTCTAATGACAAAATTGTAGAACGGTCCGAAAAAGTCCGATAGAACAGTTTGTAAGTTTACATCTATTCGCTCACTACAGATGCCCTCAAAATATAAAAAAAAAACACGTGACATGCCCGCTTACGCGCCGCGACTGCAATGCTCTCAAACGTTGCGTGTACGAACGACCAGATCATTAAGCCCGGTGTGCTGTCGCTTAAAAGGTGACGGGGAAGCGACGCAGCAGCTGGATGTGTGATTTACGCCAGCGGTATGCTTCCCTTGCGAGTGTAATGCAACGGTCCGCACAAGACGGAATGGACGTAGCATGCATATGCTATGATGAACAGGATCGAATAGCTACAGAGGAGTAACGGTGAAGCGCGGCAAGATGGATTTCATGCTTTAAAGCATTCTGTCATTTTGATCTTATTTGAACCGCACAAGCAGAATCAAATGCCCCTGCTTACCTAAGGTCGCAGTCTACTAACGAAGAGGAGGATATTAACCAAGACGCAAGCAGGAAGCAAAACAATTGTGGTTTCGCCATTGAATTACTTTACATCGCCAAGATGTTGAAAAATGTGATAAAATCAACTGTTCAACGAACAAGAAAATTTTGGGATATTGGGAAAAAAAGAAAATATTTTTGTCTCAGTAGTTTATCCCCGAAACTTGCCCAAGGACGTCTAATTAACTATAAACAGCGCGCGTAAAAATGTATATTTGTTCACAAGACGACGAGTGATATAGTCACACTTCATTTCATTTCAGTGCAAGGCGCTCGTTTTTCTTTCGAGCGGTCATATTCGGCTAAAGCTAGTCGTGTCTTCCTAATGATGGTCGCGAGCTCCGACTGAACTGGTTGAAAAGTAGGGATGCTGCAGATTTTCAGACATCCAATCAGTGTAAGCGCGATTTCCACATAAAGTCAAAGGCAGGAGCTCTGCGGGGTAAGGGCACTGCCGAAACTAGTTTAACAGGTGCATGCTAAGGCCTTCAGTCGTGACCATTTGCCCCACTCCGTGTCTCACAGTCGAACCACGTAGTGTCTCCGTTGCTTCAGTCACCCAGACCCGATAACCGCCAGCGTATGGACGTCCACTTCCAGCTTAACAAGCGAAAAGGCAACTAGAAACTCAACTTTGCGTTCCTGCAAAGGACTCAACTGCTTACAACGTACTATCAGCTCATCTTGCACACTCTGAAAGAGGAACAATAAAAAACAGATAAGACAGGACGAAAAAGTAAACAATTTTGAGTTCACAAGTTCAAGTCCAAGCAAGAAGTTTGTGTCGTGTTGGGAAACGCGGAATCATTGCGAACAGTTCTCGCGCGCCTCGTTAAAATGACTACGTGCTCTACTCAGACCCGAAGAGCCAACTCGTGCCCGCACGGGCGGAACACATAGTGATGAGTGGCCACAGTGAGCTACAATAATAGTAATCCGGTCCTCTGCGCGCGCGGGTTTCGTGGTCCCTTTCGCAAACTTTACATTATTCGCTTTTTTTTTCTCGCTCGGCTTAAAAACAGCAGGCCTTGAACTGATGCGCACCACTGGCCGTCACAACGGTGCTACGCGGAGCCGAGGGTTGTTCGTCACTGCCGGAGGAGGGTACACTTTAGGGCCGGGGTGGCGTCCAACGACGGCGCATTCGGCGCGCCTCGCGAAACACGGAAAAGGCATTAAGGGTGTGGAAGGGCCTCTGTTCAGGACTCGGCCAGCCGCCGCCGTAGTTACAGCCTGCTCTTCTGCGCTGCTGCGAGAACAGTGCCAGTTTAGAGGTCCAGTTTCTATTCCCAAACGGGCGCGCGCAGCTTTGCATCATCGGTGGCCCCAGAGGCCGCGCTACTCTTATACAGCGCGCCCCTTCTGTGCGCCGGAGAGGGTGCTAAGGTGCGAGATATCTTCTCCCCCGCTCGCAGAGAGCCTGTCTGTTCCTTTCTCCGCCCAGCTTTCGTTCGATAAAGTCATCGCGACCCGGCGGACCCGAATAAAACGCAAAAGCATCCCTGAAGACTGCCTGGGGATCGGTGAAAAGCTCTTTTTCTGCTTGCCGTCCGCCGTCGAAGATGGCTATGCTCTATGGGTAGGCAATGACGGCGGGCAGCAGCGATAAGGACGTAACGAAATCAGCGGTGCTTTCTGTCTCCGCAAGAAAGGGGCGACATTCGATTCGCGGTGCCCGCGTAAAGGAAGGCCGGGTCGCCACTTTCTAAAACCCGGGGGCCCACAAATTCGCCGCCCGTTTCCTCGATTTCGTGAACTAAGTGTTCAACGCGTTCATCACGGGTCCGCTCTCGATCTCCGCCCTCAGCCCCGCGTTGTGGTTTCAGGCACAATCGAAGCTAGAGTGCTACCTTGCCAGACGCCTTTAGCGCGCCGTCGACTGTTCCAAACGAGCGACTTGGTTCTATTTTGAGATTTGTCAAACGTCGCAACTCCCGGGTAGTTTTCTCAAATGCCGCAAGCGCTAGGTAGCTCTCCAACTGAACCCACACGAAGCGCTGCATTGGGTGCGGTTAGAATGGAACGCGAGGCAGTTTACTTAATTCTAGCATTGCATATACCTTATACCAGGTGTATCCGGGAAGAATACTACAAATATAGTTTTTTTTATCGAAAAAAATCGTTTTTTTAATGCAAAAACATGGGCTTTTCAGTATTGTATTACCAGGGTTGGCGGACACCAGAAAACTGGTGAATCGTCTTAAGAAGTAAGCTGGTTAACTAAGTTTTAATACTGAACTTTTTAGCTTGTAGAGTTGGGCGCTTTGGGACGTTAAACCCCCATAAAACGTAAAAATTAGTTAACCAGGTTGTTACTTATGACGACTCACCGGGAAGCCGCCGCGGTGGCCGATTGGTTATGGCGCTCGGCTGCTGCCCGAAAGACGCGGGTTCGATCCCGGCTGCGGCGGTCGAATTTCGATGAACGCGAAATTCTAGAAACCAGTGTGCTGTGTGATGTCAGTGCACGTTAAGGAACCCCAGGCGGTCGACATTTCCGGAGCCCTTCACTACGGCGTCCCTCGTAGCCCGAGTCGCTTTGGGACGTTAAACCCCCATAAACCAAACCAAACGACTCACCGATTTTCTGGTGTCCGCCAACACTGGTAATACTATGCTGGAAAAGCCATATTTTTACTTTAAAAAAACCTATTTCTGAGAATTATTGAGTCTTCCCTGTAACACCTGGTATATTAAAACATTTTTATTTTTCTTTATCTTTCTTGGAGCTGATACGTCAGCCCAGACGCTTAACAGAAGCATTTGGCATCTGGGTTTCAATGTGCATCCTAGTAGGAGCGCCTCTTCCATTGTGCTGGAAGCCTCTCCAAATCTTCCTCCTTTTCTTTTTTTTCTCCGGGGGGGGGGGGGAGCAAAATTTTTTTTGGAGCCTTTCCGGACGCAAGGTCAGGGCCAGTCTTACTGTTCGCCCTGCTGCGTTTTTCCACGAGGAACTTTTTTTTTCTTTCTTGTAGTTCCTTTTTCGAAGGAACTCCAAAAGAGGCACGCATTGAAATATAGTAACTACTGCTCCTCGGGTCCGATAAAGGCCCGTAGAATGCAGCTGGAATAAAATTAGATGAACGGGTGACACAGCGCGAAAAAGGTATAGGAGATAGGGAGGAAGGGGGGGGGGAGAGAATGAAATCAGCAAGATTTCCCGAGTCGTCCGGCCGGACGGTGTATTGGGACGACCTGGGTGTCGAATACGTGATCCCCAGAAAAAAGTCGCCCTTCAGCAGCACGCAGTGCTATCAGAAAAGGCCACACCTCATTTACTGTCTCTGCTTCCTTTCGCACTCGGACAGCGTAATAGCGTTAAATAAAAAAAGTGAGGCTTGGCGCCTTAAGCGCCCACTACAGGCTTTGACAGATTTCGTAGCGCAAAACTACAATAATCAGAAATATGCAAACACCCCCGCCACTTATCATAACGTCAGCTTTGCATTTCACGCAGGAAGCGCTAAAAATGTGTGCACGAAAAGGAAAGCACCACAACGACGGCGAAATAAAACGCTACAGACGGCATAAAGTCCCTCCGAGCTGATGTTTTTAGATAAACGGGAATGATTAATACGGTAAAAATTGCATTTCCATGAAGGTACGAAAACAGCTATATTACTCAATAAATACTTTCGTCTACACATTTATCTTCTGGTTTGGGCACAAACCTGATGCCACTTTTCAGGCTGCAGAAAGGTTTGGTTTGGTTTATAGGGATTTAACGTCCCAAAGCGACTCAGGCTACGAGAGACGCCGTAGTGAAGGGCTCCGCAAATTTCGACCACTTGGGGTTCTTTAACGTGCACTGACATCGCACAGTACACGGGCCTCTAGAATTTCGCCTCCATCGAAATTCGACCGCCGCGGCCGGGATCGAACCCGCGTCTTTCGGGCCGACAGCCGAGCGCCATAACCACTCAGCCACCGCGGCGGCTGCTGCAGAAAGGAGCAGTAAGGTCAGTTCGTAACCTTGATATATTTTTACACATTAGGCCAGTCTTTAATTAGCTTGGAATACGCCCAACAGATCACCTGTTCTTGCGTAGACTGCTACTCGAGGCATTCCGTCTCGGACAAACTTATCACGTACAGTTTAATAAGACCTTTGCCTCAAATGAAACTCTGTGTAACCTTAGGCATGCATGGCACAATTTCAATACCACTAATCCGCACAAAGTACAGAAAACAGATCTTACACTTCCTAATTTCGACGTTACTGAACAATAATCCTAGTATACTGGAAAAATTGCAGACCTCTTGATTAACCTTGAGGTTTAGGAATTTTTTTAAATCACAGCTTCTTCACTGTTTTAATGAATAACTTCAATTTGTACCTCATTCTTATTTTTATTTATAAATGTTTTGCTAACGCTTTGGAACGTTTTGTTGTTCTGGTGTTTATTTATTATATTTTATTATATTTTGAAAGAATGTATTACTTGCTGCATTGTGGTTTGTTGCAGGGAAAGAGAGATAGAGAGAGAGAAAAACATGAACGGAAAGGCAGGGAGGGGCTAACTAGACGACGCCCATTATACTGTCCTACACGTGGGAAGGGGAACGGATGGAGAGATAGAAAGGAAGAGAGGACAGGCCAATCGCTTCTCCACGTGTCCGTAGGCCATTACTAGCACGGTACACATGGCACACACTCTGAAATTTCATAACCTTAAACTCAATCCTGCTTCCTTCAAGAACTTGAGAAGCGCCTTCATAGCTGTCCTCTGAGATGATGGTTTAGTCCAAGAACCCAGAATCTTGGCTTCTGTAAGCGAACGAGGATCTAAACGACGGAGCGTTGCAGCCAGGAGGGCACGCTCACGCTCAAACCGAGGACAGTCCCAAAGTAGGCGCTTTATTGTTTCGTCGCACCCGCAGCTCTCACACGCAGGAGAGTCTGCCATTGTGATTAAGTGAGAGGAATTTGTGAACGCCACACCCAGCCACAGGCGACACAACAGCGCAGCATCGCAGCGGGAGAGGCCGGACGGAGGACTGAGTTGAAGTAAAGGGTCGAGGTGGTGCAGACGGCATGCGGGGTACCTAGGGGAAGACCATAACGCTAAATTCTCATTTCGGACAAGCATTCGGAGATGTCTTGCTGCGTCGGCTCTTGTCAGTGGTATATAGACAATTTTGGTATTGCCGTGGGCCGATCGAGCTGCAGCGCCAGCTGCATCGTTTCTGATAATGCCACAGTGTCCCGGTTTCTATTGGAAGACGATGTCATGACCCTCTTCCTGCGCTTGGTGTTGGAGATGTCTTAATTCAACTGCGAGCTGCTCATGATAGCCATGGCGTAGAGCAGAATTAAGACATTGTAGGTCAGTTTTTGAATCGTAGGACACAGCCCATTTGGGGGGCGTTTGTGCACCGATCACAGCCACGCAAACAGCGGCCAATTCTGACCCGGCGGAGGTTGTCCGATGCAAAGTTAGCTGGTTAATACTTGCCTCTCTCACAGTAATAACCACGGCGCAAGCTGAACATGTAGTTGAGACCGAGCCATTTTTGTACATATGAGTGCGGTCGCTATATTCAGCGTGGATTAGGTAGAGCATCAACTGTTTAGGGGCCGGTGTCGATAACTTCGATTTTTTCGCTATCCACGGAATCGTAAGGCGCACACATGGCTCCCGCAGACACCACAGCGCAGAGGAAGGCTGTGCCGCCGGGGCGAACTGTGATGGAATGAACGACTGGTGGGCAGCTATTACCTTTGAAAACGCTGCGTGTGGTCTTTGTACCGCGACTGACACAAGGTTGTGAGGGGGAATCCTTGTTAGATGCCGTATGTGGATCCGCAGGGTGTCATGGGTTATATGCGTCGAAATTGGGTAGCCCTGGGCGATAATAATGGTTGCAACTGTTGATGCGCTGCGAGAGAGACCCAGGCATGTACGAAGAGTGTGGCCTTGTACAGTCTGGAGGGCATGCAAATTCGTCTTGCATGTGTTCGAAAGCACGGGTGTACAATACGTCAAAAACTCCAAGAAGAGTGCTCTATACAGCTGCAGCACGGACTGAATAGACGAGCCCCACTGATTTTCCCCCAAGAAATCTCAGTAGGTGTGCGATAGAGATGAACTTTTTCTTTACAAAACTGCAATGCGGGCTCCATGATAGATTTCGGTCTATGATGATCCCTAAAAAACGATGAGAAGCCCGATATGCAATGGTACGGCCGTCGATAGTTAGTGGATAACGAGTCATATATTTGCGCGTAAATATCACTATATCACACTTCTGACACGCTCAGACCTTGCTCTCGGAGATAGGAGGAAGTTATGGTTGCTGCCCTCTGAAGTCTTTCTCTCACCTGGAGACGCGCCACAGTGGAGGCCCAGATGCAGATATCGTCGGCATACATAGAGATATGGACGGTATTCGGTAGGTACTTAGGGAGCGCTATACGAGTCAGATTAAACAAAGTAGGACTGAACACTCCGCCCTGGGGCACGCCCTATCTGGTGTACTGCACAGGTGTCGAGCCATCTTCACATATGGTCAGATAGCTTTGGATCCACCTATACATACGTCCACCAATTCCAACAGCCTCTAGCGCATCAAGGATGGCCTCATGTGTCATGTTATCGTATGCACCTTTGACATCAAGAAAAAGTGCCGAGCACACGCGCTTCTGGCGTTTCTGTTGCTGTACTGTGGACACGAGATCAATGACGTTGTCTATAGAGGAGCGACCCCGCCGGGAACCCGTCATGACATTAGGGATAGTGTTCAAGGTACCACTCAAGGTGCGTCAGAATCATTATTTTCATGATTTTTCCCACAAAACTGGCCAAAGCTATTGGCCTGTATCATGACAGATCGAGCGGGGATTCATCTGGTTTCAGTAGTGGTATCATGCGACTGGATTTCCACTGATGAGGACCAACACCGTTTTGCCATGAATGATTGTAAAGGTTAAGTAACTCTCTTCGCGCGTCGTGGCCAAGGTGAAACGGCGCAGTATATGAGATGCCATCTGGCCCTGGTGAAGGTTGCAAAGTGTACACATACTTAAGGTGCTGTACACATACTTAAGGCACACATACTTAAAGTGCACATAAGGTACACATAAGGTACACATACTTAAAGTGTACACATACTTAAGGCGGCCTTTGTCAGGCAAAAATATATCCTTTTGCTGCAGCACTTGAGAGAGTTGTAGTCTCATAGAATAAATAAATAGATAAATACGGAAAGAATGAAGAAAGATAAAAGAAAGACCTCTACCCCGCCCTGCCAGCGAAGGGAATGCAGGTATAATGCTGGTTTCTGCCAGAACCGCTAGCTTCTTTCGGCTATCTACGCTGAATTGTTTCCAGAGCTCCTTAAAGGAACCCTGAAATGATTTTGATGATCATATTCTAAAGCAAGAGATCTGTACAGGAGGTCATAATCAGCATTATAGTGATAATTAAAAACTCCGTGGATCATATAATTTACAAATAACTTTAAAAGACTGATCAAGGCTACACAAAAAAAGACTGATCAAGGCGACACCCCACCGCACGTCCTTAGCCGCTTCTGTACCCCGATGACATAAAGTGGGCACTCTGGGCGAGCCTTCTCATTGGGCGCGCCTAAATGACACCGGCGGAATGGGGCGCGGCGGCGTGCAGTCCCGGCCTGTTTTCTTTATTTTTATGGCGCGTCGACATGTTTGAGTTGAGGGGAAGAGTAAGAGCGCCATTTTTAATCGCCGATATTTTCAGTGCTGTGAAGCTAGATTTTTAAAAAAATTGTTGCGGCGACTATTGATGGAATACCGATCACTCGAGCGCTTTTCTTAACCTCAGTAAATATAATCTCATGGTTCCTTTAATTTCTGCAGTTAATTCGCTTGTTTGATTACGCGTTCTGTGGCGTAATACGCTTTATATAAAATAAATAAGCAACTCAGCAGATGATTGCAAGTCGTTCTCTGCTCATATGTGTAGAATGACTACACGACAGCGCCAAACGATTTAAGTCACGGCAGCCGGGACCAGGAACGCCCCTAACGAGCACAGCTTTTGTTCTGACATGCAGAGCAACGTGCGCTTCGACAGACATTTGTGGCACGGGGCATTCGTTAACAAGCGCAAAAGAGCCGCACGCCTGCCTCAGACGAAACTACAGGGTTGACGCGGAAGGAAATCCGCAGATGTGGCCATCTCGTTGGAGATAACCACCAGGAGAGTGACAATGAGCAACCACCTGTTGGCCGGTAGGCGCGAACGTTACCGGCTAGAATATCATCGAACGTGAGGCAACGTCGCCGTATGCCATGCTGGGGCGGGGTTTGTCGCCGGTCTTCCGTGTCCTCGCTTGAGAAAGTGGAAGACGAGGACCGTACCACGAAGGAAAGCATCCGCAGTGCTCCGTGATTTGAGCGCTTGCCGCAAAGTCGATTTCGCACGGCCATTGCATGTCTTCGCACACGCAGGGCTCTGTCAATTGTGGGAGACAAAATGTGCGCCAGCCTCGAGGCACTCACGACTACGCCGCAAGGCGCTCGTTCGATTGACACGTGTCACGCTCGGCGCTGCAGTAGCTACAAGGTCATGCCAAGTGTCCCTGTTTTCTAGATAGAAGTGCGGCTGAGGCTGCTACCCCAGGAAAAAAGAAATGGGGCCTACGATTCGCCAGGTGCTTTAGAGCTATTTCAGTTTAAATTTCAATTGTTTCGCATCTTATAACGCGCGCAAGCGGCAGGAGTCTGGACAAAAAGCCACACTTTTTTTTAACATAGACTATAGTCTGTGCCGCTTACAAAAACGTCATTTTCATTAGCTCATACCAATCTGAATATAGAAGTGCAGAATAGAGTTATGCATATAGTAAACACTAGAGGAGAGTGGGGAAAATACAACGTTTCGTTTCTTAGCGCCCCCTAACTTTCAAATGAGCACTCATAGTAACTTTAAATTTATCGGGTATGACCTGCCACATGTTCGCTGGTTTAACAGATTGGTTTTTATAAAGCGTAGAAAAATTTTTCCAAGTCAGCCTTGGTGAACTAGAAACCAGTTGAAAATTTAATAAATTTGCACGGCATATTTTTCAAAACTGTGCAGCTTATTGAACCTGGCGTCCTACATTAACGCAAAAGTTTAGTTATTGCAATTGGTTATTGGCCTTATTTTATGAAACATTAAGAATTCTTGCATTTTGGGTAATTACGAGAGAATTATTTTAGCAGCAAGCTACATGTGCAAAACGCGACGTTATGATGTTCTGGAGGAACTAAAGTAAGTGTAGTGGTTTTATTCCGTACTGTAAAGCTCTAGTTACTCTACGATAATTCGAACGTACAAAATAAAACACTTCAAAGGCAGCTGTTCTTGTCACTTGAAGTTGTTCGGTGAATTTTATGCAGTGCCAGAGAGAATACCATATGAGTTTGGTAATGATTTGACATCAGAACGCTTGAGATGCGAGTGTAGAGGTCGAGATTTAGAAAGCTTAAATTAAAGATAACATGCCCATTTCGCTTGAAACTAAGGTTCAGATAAAAGAACTCAGGTACCTGTCATCACAGAAAGCATCGCGCAGGACAAATATCACAAGTTTTTAGTTTTAATTGACATGCGACGAACATTGGTGCATTATATGCCATAGCCAGATATTAAGCCTCGTTTAAACAAAAAAAAGAACGAGGTCCCAGATGACATCGTGTACGAAAGTTAGGGCCAAGAGTTTTTATCTGCCATTCCACGAGGACGTAGAAAACTAATGGAACGCGGCTGCGGTTCACTGGTTTACTTCAAAAGATCTGAAAGGCAAAACCGTGATCCGAATTTTCGCGCTCGTAATACGTCCACTGGTGTAGGCTTGTATTTCGTATGCTGCAGATCTGCATCGGAACGACGGTCGAGAAAAAGCGCTCGCTTGGGCATCAGAGGGCTATGCAAAATTTAGGCGTTCTGTCGAAGCGCATACCGGGCACACTCATCATTCAGCAGACTTATATAGTGGCCGAAGTAAGAGAGGACCGATAATGGAGTGTCCGGCACAATTTATTTTTTTCCCTTGTCCTTGTTCAGTCATGATAACCGTGGGGCTAGTGGTTGCAGGTGAAAAACGTGTAGTATTGTGAAGTAGGAGGAGATGATGAAGAAAGAGAACGCGTCGGATTTTCTAGAAGAGCTGCCCACACACTGAAGGGCAGCGTTCAGCCTCCGGCATAGCTCGAGGGATTTCCCGAGCACCTCAATGGGAAATGTGTCGATGGCCAGAGGAAGCCGGACCAATCTAATTGCTGCCCCCGGGCGCGGCTCCAATTAAAAGCTACGTCGAGTAAAAGCCCCGCTTGTTTCTTTACGCTTCTTCCACTGGATAATGCACAGAAAACGCCACCATTAAAGGCGCCGCCGCGCCCAGTCTCGCCGCATGTCTCGCAGGAGATGCCGGCAAAGGGACTGGCTAATGCGATTATGCCTCCATTACGATCGTAGCGAATTCGCTGGGCGTGAAGCGAAAAAGTCGCGAGGTCATAAATAGCACTAGCCTGGATGCGCGCGCGCTATTTTTTCATCACCGCGACCACGAGGTTCCAAGAGGGACACGTGTCCTTTTGCGCATTTTCTTACTGATAGAGTAAACGTTTGCGAAGTTACTGCTATCGTCCGTAGCCGGAACTGTATGCACGCAAGGGCATTCTAAGGCTCAAGACAGCCAGCTGTGAAATTACTGAGCAGACGAGCGGAGTAATCGTAATGTGGACTGAGCCACGCAAGCAGCACAAGAGGCGAGAGTACCGATGCTGATTAGGAAATATGAAAAAGGTTGTTACTGAGGGGAACTGTATTTCTTCTAACGATGACTGTGACGTCCGTGTTTCCTCCACTATCCTCTCTTCCTGTCCCCTCACCTCTTTCATTTCATTTCTCCATTCTGCCTGCTATCCTTTACATCCGCTGCCCCAGCTCAGGTGCTTCAGTATCGATGGCAGATGCCGAGGCTAGCAAAAATCTTTTCCTTCCTTTTTATTACTATTTTAATTAAAACCCCTTGCTACTACTACTTGCAGCAAAAAGCTCACCGCAGCCATCCGTTTCCGTTCGTCGGAGACTGAAGCAGACTGAGCGACAAGTTTGTGTTGCATTCATGTGCCTGATATATTTAACATAGTGAAAGATAGGGAGATGGCAAAATTACGTTGCCTCATTGTGGACTTAGGGCTTCCTACTTGAAGGAATGAGGGAGTCCCTCTCCTTAATGCCTTTGGCAACACATCGGACGACGTGCGTCACGTGTCAGTGAACTGCTGGGTTTGACTATCCTTGAGTCATGTTGCGGTCACTGCTGACTGCTTCCCAAACCCCGCTGCAAAAAATTCCACTGTAGGTAAGGATAATAAAAATCAAGGGTAAGCATACAGAAAGGTTTCCGTTCCGACTGTTTGATTTCAGAGGCAAAACAAGTGCTGAGCACTCCCCGCCGTGGCGGCCACCCTTCCATGAAGGTGAAATGCGAGAATTCCTAATTGCTGACATTTCGGTGCTCGTCAAAAAGCCTTGTAGCTGGCCGATAGTAATACAGAGCTCCACACTATATACAAAGAACAGTTTTGATATGTAGTTATCTATTAACTTCTCTCAACAAGTATTAACTTGTCGGTTCCTGACGCCAATTCGTTTTCTGAGACATTTTTTTTTCGGTCTAGTAGCTATAATTCACAGTCGTGAAACAATTTTACGAAAAAATAGCCTAGCTGGCTTTTTCTGCCTATGAGCGAGTTGAACAAGTGACTGGCGAGTCAAAGAAGAAATAGTATCTTTCTATATTCTCCTTTCAATCGCTCGGCTGTCCATCAACTGTAATGGCAGTAGATTTTGGAACCTAGCCCTGCATGTTCGTTCAGCTCAAAAAGCAGCTGGGTGGTATTTTTCTTTTGGCTATTCAACACTGCACAGTACTAGGTCAGGTACGCTACGGACGAAACGTGCACTTCTTCTGATTACTAATTTAGGGGAGTGGGGGTCTAAATATACAGCGAACCCGAATATCTATTTGACTTTAAGGCATTTCGCTACGTCTAAAATCCTGCCTTGAATATGCAAGTCCTTCTATTGCTTCATTTTTGAAGTTGGGACTTCATTTTGGGCACCATCAAAAGGTTATGCGTATGTCAGCAATTTAGTCCGACATATTTGCTTACTGGCTACCGAAAAATTGATTCCAGCCATCAGCGCTGCCTTCATGATTATCTTCCATCCTGGATTTTTTTTTAAATTGGTTTTTGGGGAAGGAAATGGCGCAGTATCTGTCTCATATATCGTTGGACACCTGAACCGCGCCGTAAGGGAAGGAATAAAGGAGGGAGTGAAACAAGAAAGGAATAATTGGAGGTGCCGTAGTGGAGGGCTTCGGAATAATTTCGACCACCTGGGGATCTTTAACGTGCACTGACATCGCACAGTCCTGGCTAAAGTTTAGTTTTCAGTACGAAGAGCTGCTCTCTGTTTCCACACCACGAGCAGGCATGCGCTGCTCGATCTGGGGCCGTAAGCTTTTTCATTTCCAGTTCCAGTTTTTTACTGTTCCATTATTTTGCCCCTTTGTCGTCGGCACTTACCACCTCAGACGTCCGGCTGCTAGCTATCGAGCAATGTTGTGCGCCAGCTTTGTTTCAAAGGCAATAGGTCTCGAAAAAAAGAAAGGACTACAACACTCTTAACAACGTCACCTCACGTTGAGAGGTCACAAGAAGAAAAAAAATAGCTATGTCAAAAAGTCGTACGAACCAATCCTGCGAAGTGATTGAAGGACAATATCAAAGCCGTGTGAGGAGTGTTATCTTCCGTCATCACGAGATCGTCATCTCCAACGTACGCACCACTTTATTCAAATCTTTCGCCCTTCCAGAAAAGTTTCAACTTATATAAAGATATCATTTATGAGAAGATTTTTACCGTCGCATCAGTATCCTTGTAACGAAGATCTACTGCATGATATTTTGCAGTGACAAGTGGACCAAACTAATTTAAAGACATTTTGCGTGTAAGCTTATGCAGTGTAATATAATAATTTCACACTGGTTTTGGAGGTACATATAATGTCCGAGGAAAATATCAAGCCTGAGGAGCTAATGTTTGTTGTAAAATAGGGAGATTCGTAGTATATCCAGTAGTCGGCTAGGCTACTGTTACCGCCGCCATGTTGAATGTACTACATCCTTTGCACCACGAGTAATCAGTTCAACAAGTAGAAAAGAGCACGCGCGCACATAGTGCCTCACAGGGCTTGCTTCCTTTGTCGCAGAGCGCACACGAGCGACCATGGCGGCCCTGGGACGAGCCGGCCTGTTGCTGCTGGCCAGCGCGGTGGTGGTGGGCTGCGGCCAGGCCAGCGGCACTGACGACGGTGCCGCGCCCATCGGAGTGGGGCCTGCGGGGGCCGAGCGCCAGCACCGCGGATTCCAGCAGCTGCGCCTCTCGACGGCGCGGGGCTTCGGCAAGCGCGGCGCGCTGCCCGCTATAGCCGCCCTGCTCGGACACCACGTGGCCCTGCACCGGCTGCCCGCTGCGCAGCAGCCCCTGTAAGACTCGCCTTTAGTTCGGCCGCTGTCGCCTCGGGTCCTGTGAGGCGAAATGAGCAGAAGCTCGAGTCACGGACGTCGAGATTGGAGCGCCCTGCAGACAGACAAGTTCGCTCGCCTACATATCTTTTAGCTCTCGACAAGATTCCAAGAGCCAGCCATTGTGCTTCGAGAGCGCTCATTTCTGTCAGGCCTTCTTTCATACTGATTGAATTTCTGCAGCCACAAACTGTTCATGGCGGTTCCGATGCCTGTCGAACCCTGCCGCCCCGTATTGCGTTAAGGCGGCGGAAAAGCGGTGAAGGACACTACTCGGGGCACCGGAGTCTCACATGAGTATCGGTCCCAGCGGCCTCCGACTGCAACCTACGGCTATACTCTCGCAGCGCACACGCGAGCCAAAAATTTCTCAGCCGGCCACTGAGTTGTGACAAGCGGTGAGGATCGATACAGCTAGCCCTCAGGGCGGACATATTATGCCAGTTCTGCTCCAACCCGACAACAAAGATGGACATGTAGCAAGTTGGCGTTCGTGCGACATGTGCTTGAGGCGGAACTGAGAATGCGCAGGAAAAGCAACTGACATGTGCTTTATTTGCGTTCGCTCGGTGTTTACAGGGACACCTACAACATCGCTGTAAAATGGTACAACACCTTTTTGCGAAGCAAGAATGGGCTTTCTGCTGAGCGCAAAGACGGCAGCACGTAGACATTGCAAGCCAAGGAAGGAAATGCTTGGAGTACGCGAGAAATGACTGATTCAGTATCCGCAAAAGTTTCATGTGAGCAACTCGCGTAACTAACGAGAATTCTGTAATGCAAATGAAGAAAGCCATGCAATGCAAAATGCTTCTCTGTCAGACTCGTGTAAATCTCGTAGCAGTGAACGCGGGTTTGATTTATTGAATATCATAAAGGTAGGAATAAGAAAAAAAAAGGCAAATCTCGTATTCCCGTACATCATACAGACCTCGATGACTCACATAAACAGGGGACATAACTCACTAGCAGTTCGAATAGAGTGATCGAGACATCGCTTACCGAGGTGAAATCATTCTTAGACATGAAAAACTGACCAGCTTGAAAGGCAGGGTAGAATAGCCGTCCACTCTAAGCTAGTTTTATTTCTTCAAGCTCAATCAATGAATTCAACAGCATTTCACTCTGACGCGTCGGACCGCACTCGGTTTGGTTCGAATGCAATCTTTCAGAGAATAGAATGCAGGAACGAATCTTCATTCGGGCCCGAATAATTCATACCCGGATATTTGAAATTATTGGCTGTATCGAAAACATTATCCCCTTGAAAATCTCGTGTAAAGGTATAGGAAAGTCGCGCATATGTAACTCTAATTTCTCCGGTAGTTCGATATATCGAACGGCGCACCATCCCCATCCGAGTGGCGCTTCTCCTAAAGACAATCTTCGATCATTTTTTTCGCTCGTGGGAATGAATCGGCTGCACGTTCTTGGGCACGTGCTGACAGCTGTGAAAGTGTGTGCCGAGGTGAAATGAGGGAGGAGGGTAGAGGGTGGCTTTCGGTCTCTTGTACTCCTTTTCAATGCCTGTTCACGTCCGTGCGGTGAAGGCATCCTAAGTAATGCCTAGCAGCGGCTCTCGCCTTGCGTGCTTCCCTGTCTTCGCTGACGAATGCGTTGCGGAATCCAAACGCACCTTGAGCTTAACGAACGATTATTCTATATACTGTGTACCGGTAACAGGATTAGACATCTTATACGCAGTTCCAAACAACTGTCCGCTGCAGGTGCGCTGTCAGTACACCGGCGGGCAGCGCGTCACTGCAACGAGCGCTTTACTAGCGTTGGTGCAATGTACTCTTGCTTCTAGTCTGCAGATCAGCTTATCCATTGCCATGTTTTAAATATCGAAGTATGGATACACCGAAATATTTTGCGATCCCCTTCGAGATCGATTGAGCAGAGTTACACTGTATAAAAATTGAGTTTCAATTCGTTGCAGACATTTTTTGACATCAACTCTTTTCGCTAGTTTCAAGACTAGACAACGACGGTTGGGATAGCAAACTTTTCAAACTGTTTTGTGCACAGAGTACACGTCAATCGGGCAAAGTGTCAGCGTTATACAGCACTTGCGACTTGATAGGTTTCGTCGCAAATTCTGGTCCTTATTTTCTCAATAAAAGAAATCTATCAAGCGTCTTTGTGGACGTCACTCTCTGACCATACAAAACGACGCCGCCTTTAGTTGTCGTGCTTGTGGTGCTACATTGCCACGGATTATAACCAACTCACTTATTTTGCCACCCGGATTCAGAATGCGCTTCAAGAAAAATGTTACAGTGGTGCATGCAGACAAATGAATATTACGTTAATTTCGCCTACTTCTGACTCCATATTGCTGCTCACCCACAACTTGTTGCCCACAGAATGAAGAAAGGCTTTCGTAACATGAAGATCTCAACGGCCAGGGGATTCGGAAAGCGCGCTGACCCCGACACTACGTTTTTGCTGGACAACGACGACTTCGATCCAATGGATTACAAGTAAGAACGACTAATGTGGTCAGCGTGGCAGTGTGGGACCCTTAAAGCTTGATATGTACAAGAAATATAAATAGGTGTTTTTCTCCCGACAGTCTACTCGAGTAACAGAGTGAGCACCAGTTTTGCGCAAATTTTCGCCTTCTTGATATCTAGCTTACCCGCAAAGCTACATTTACTGCAACAGTGCACGCTTTACACGCAGCTGTGAATATTCAAGGCAGCACGAGCGGTCCCGAATCTGGTGCTATATCAGAGGTTGTTTATCTGGGTTCCCGATAGTGTCAGTGCTGGGCAGAGCGGATGTCCTCTTTAATTTTGCTAGGACGCAATGTTGTACCGACCAGTTAACGTTACTGTGTAGAGCATGGTCTCAGTGCCGCAGGCACATCACTCTCGGGCTTTTAATATGCGTGTCGTTTCATTTTCAACAGGCGGGAAAAATTTCTCGGCACCTCTTAAAATATTTTCTGATAATATGTTCAGGAGGCAACAAGGTAAGGAACGGAAAAGAAAATCGGCGCTTCCTAGACTTTATTTAGTTTCGGTGGTTCTTAGAAAATAGAAAGTTTAACGGGGTGTTGAAAGCAAACCGCTGTGCCGAGTTCTTAACTCATCTCGACTCACGCACGGCGTGGAACGTTTATTGCCAGATATGGCGAAACCTGCAGTAATCACCAGTGTATCTAACGAGGGCTGTCGAAAGTCAAATATCCATAAGGAGTTTGGGGCCCTGACCAAGCTTACGTCGTAGCTTGTCGTAGTCATTGTCACATTCAGTCTTTGTCCTTGCCTTGAGTCCTTTCACAAAGGGATCCAAATATACGCTCCACCTTCCTTTCTTTTTTTCTTTCGTTCTTCCTTTCTTTTTTTCTTTTTTCTTTCTTTTTTCCTTTCTTTCTTTTTGTCTTTCGTTCTTCCTTTCTTTATTTATTTCTTTCTTTTTTTCCTTCTTTCTGTCTTTCCTTCTTTATTACTTTCTTTTTCTCTCCCTCTCTCTGCTAGAGCGTGCAACAGTGACTGTGCCGGTGCACACAAGCAACCGCCGCAGCCACAAGCTCGTGAATCGAAGTCAGGCGCAAGTACCGTGAAATCTTCGCACGTGTCACCTTTTCTCTGCGGCTCAAGAAAAAAAAAGGCTGAAATTATATTATGAAAACATTATGCTCGGAATGGCATTACTTGTGCTTACTGTCACGCAGAAATACGAAATTTAATTATAAGACATTTACGCAGGGCATATATGCCCTTCGCCGAAATAGCTGTTTGTCCGTACCTCTGCGAGCCAAAAGCCACTGCCACAAAAACGTTTCCTTGATATCAGTTTAAACAGGCACCATAGTAATTAATGGCGCTGTGAAATGATAATGAAAACTATTTTTCAGGGAAGGAAAAGATTTTCTCATTTATAGGAGGGCATATTAACCACGCCGTGAGGATAGGAGGAAGTGAAGAATCACAAAAGACGCATACACCCGTGGTGGAGGGCTCCGGCAAGATTTCGACCACCTGGGTTTATTTAATGGTGCTACGAGCACTTTCATTTTGTAGATTTGTCAGAAATATTGCAAACGGAGCTAGACAACCACAGCACAAATTGTAAAGACAGCCCGCGAGTCCTGGCCTTCCAACTCTAATAAGCAGGTCGGCTCGCTAATATTCAGCGTTATCTCAAAATGTAGCATTTCTCCACAATATAGAAACAAAAAAGAATAGGGGCACAATGAGAGGTTGCTATCGAATTGTGTCGTCTCTTACCGTATTATTCATCATTGTAACTTTCCATCTAAATTCGTGCCTATTTTCGAACTGGGACACAGGTTACCCGAAAATTCGACGAAAACATCAAACCTTGAGGGCGGAAACGTTCACCATCCCACCTTGTGGCTCGGCAGCCGGATAGCATTTACTTATGAACGTCCTTGCCAGACGGCACACGATTGCCAGTGTGTAGAAAAGTTGCACTCCCAAGAAACTGATTTTCTCAGTAGCGTATAGACAACAGCAGTTAAAAGGGCACCCTAGACATTCAGAAACTACCCCTTGTTCACAAACATTCCTTATAGTTATCGTTTGACTCCTTCTGTTTATTGCAGCCTCGGCGCGTTTCAGAGAGAAGCCTAGTACTCATTCGTGTCTTTTTCCTTGTTTTATTACTATCAAAAGAAGCTCTCCTTAAAGTATCTCGACCTTACTTGATTCCTTCCTTGTTCCCAAAAACGGCAGTCGATGATTGCCTCTTCTTGAGGACGGTCGATTTCATGGCAAGCAGTAAAGAAATGGTGAGTGCTGACGCGCAAACTTATCAATTTCAGGACAGATTTGCTACCTGTCTCGAGCATTTGCTTTCACACTGGCTCGCACTTCACGAGATACCGGTGCGCTTGTCTGCGTGTCTTCAGATGGTAGTATGGGGCTCCTTGCCGAAACATGACAGGACGCGGGCGTACTAATAAGGCATTCTTTGAATTTACATGCACGCTGTAATTAGGCGCGCTTGATGTGAGGCAACAAGATGTTTAGAAGGATTCGCTCTTCTTATTTTGTCCAGGAGTAAAAGGGACATCCGAAGGATCAGCTTATCTACGGCCAGAGGATTCGGCAAGAGATTAAGCTCCGGCTCATCTGACGAGTCCTACCAACCTGCTGCGTAAGCGACGCTCGAGTTTCCGGCGTTTATTGTGTAACATTAAAATATTTTTTTGAATAACCACCTTGTATTCTTTAAAGAAATTTAAATTATTGTACAACCGTCACTTCTAAGCACAGCATTTATTTAAATGGCAGGTATGCAAAACATTCAAACCACACCAGCCTGAAATGTAATCCATATTCTAAAATAATGAGATTGTCAACTGCTGTGTTCACCCTAGCAAATGCTGAGAACGCATTTTGGAAATTCAGAATTCCTACTCGCACAGTGCCACAAAGCTACACTTTAGCACCAAATCTCTGACTTTTAAAGGGGCACAGACAAAAACTTTCGAACGCAAGCAAACGGTGTATTTGCTTCATGGACGTAACGAGATGCCTTCTAGCAAGTTTCCCTCGAAGGCATTGAGTCGCACATACAAAAAATTTAATGGGATTTTGAATGTTGTCCGAGGAGCCGCTTGGCATTTCCAGCCCATCTTGTGACGCCAAGGTGCACTTGCCCCATTTATTGTGACGTCACCGAGCACATTGGTTCACAGGAACAGCCAGTGCTTGCGGGCAAAGGCAACGTCATCACAAATGTGGTAGTCCAGGTTAGCCGCTCAACCGTGAGCACTGGCACCGACCGAGACCATAACTTCCGGTATAAAATCGTGTGTAATTCATTGTTCACGCTTCGCAATGATGTTCTGTGCTCATATTCATGATCACTAGACCCCTAGACCTCTTTCGGTTCGAAAAAACGGACACCTTAAAACTTTGTGTCTGCACCCCTTTAACCTTTAACTTGTGCCCAACGACACAGTAAAAAAGTGCTACACAGGATAATTCACCGACGTGGCGCACCTCATACACAAAATTACCGATGAAATTTGAAGTACGACATCAGGTGACGTGTTTGTGTATCTCTCTTTGCCTGTCGCCTGCGCACGAAGGTGCCAAGGTGAAACGTGTGAAAGTCAACAGATCTCGGGAGGCTTCGTGCGCAAAAATGAGGTTCATGTGCTTTCGTGATGCGCGTCTCGCAGGCAGCCAGCCGCCACTTGGCTAGCAGAGGAGGTGGCCAAGGCAGACTTGAATGGTGAGTGTCCCAGAGATTCTTCACCAAACTTTGTTTGGTAAATTGTATGGTATAAATATAAACGAAATGAAATGAAACTACTTACCGCGTCACATTCCAAATAAAAACAGCAGTATCGTACCGCGAACAGCGACAAAAATAAAAGAAAAGCTGGCCGTTGAGCTGAAGTGCTTGCACGCAAGACTATATAGCAACGTGTATTCGGGGCCCTTCGTTTTTCGGTTTATTTTTCCCAGAATTTAGGGGGTAAAACTCGGGGGATTTTTTTCGAGCTCAAAAAGAGAGGTGTTCTATTCTTGCCCAAAGACTAATTGCGGCAAAATGTGAATACGTCCCAGGCAGGAGAGCAACCAATGCCTCGTATGGAACCTCATTTAGCAAAGCTTGGGAAATCGCTCCAAATCTTACATTGGCGTTATAGATAAAGCCCGATGGGTAGTACCAGCATCAAAAGACGCTTCGGGTTGCTTATAGTCCACAACGACACGGAAACAAACCTGGGGTTCAGTGTGGCAGGCGCTGGCGCCAGGCGAGGTTTTATTCAATCGGCTACGAACTCAGGGACTGCCGTAATACCGCGGTTCATCCGAAGGGAGCCCTTGAGAAAGGCTGCTGCTGGGAGCTGCACGAGATGCAAGCGCAGCAGCCAGCTTTTCATCAGACGTGGGCTCCGAACCACGACGGTAAGCTTTTTTGCTCTGGTTTCTTACTGATATGAATAATACTTGTTTGCCTCAGAACCGCGGCTAATATTTAGAGAACCTGAAATGCTATTAAAACTCAAACTTAAAGGTCTTCCATTCATCTATAAGCCGTCCGAAAAATTACCAGTGCCGTTAGCCTATTATATGGCGGGTGTCACGAATCGCGACATGCAAACGTTTACCATGTATTGATTTACGCATGGAGCTCTGACGCAGGTTTCGGCGTCAATATGTTCCCGGTAGGCAGTGCTTTGTAAATATATGAATGGAACCACTGCGACGATGTTGAGTGCAGGAAAACGAGGCACGCAATCACGAGCGTTAATCAGTGCTCAAATGCAGTTGGAGATAAGAGTTAATGAAGAATACCTAAATAATCTGCGATTCGCTGATGACAATATCTTAGTAAGTCACTCGGGTGATGAACTGCAAGGCGTGATCAATGACTTATACAGGCAGAGGAGAACGGTAGGACTGAAATTTAACATGCAGAACGCCAAAGTAATGCTCAGAAGCCTAGAAAGGGAACAGCAGTTCACAATTGGCAGCGAGGTGCTGGAAGTGGTAAAGGAATACTTGGGACAGGTAGCGACCGCTGATCTGGATCATTAGATAGAACTAGGAGGCTAAGAATGGGGTGGAGCGCATATGGCAGGTTCTCTCGGATCATGAATGGCATTTTGCCCAATATCCCTCAAAATAAAAGTGTACAACAGCTGTATCTTATCGGTACTCACATACGGGGCAGAAACGTAGGGGATAACGAAAAGGGTTCAGCTTAAGTTAAGGACAACGCAGCGAGCCATGCAAAGAAAAATGATAGGTGTAAAGTTAAGGGACCGGAAGCGGGCAGAGTGGCTGGGGGAACAAAAGCGGGGTAATGACATCCTAATCGAAAAAAAGGGGACGAAATGGGCTTGGGCAGGGCGTGTAATGCGAATGAAAGATAACCGCTGGTCCTTAAACGTAACGGAGTGGATTGCAAGAGAAGGCAAGCGTAGCAGGTGGCGGCAGAAGGTTAGGTGGGCGGATGAGATTAAGAAGCTTGGCCGCAGCTGGCACAGGACAGAGTTAATTGGAGAGACATGGAAGTGGCCTTTGTCCTGCAGTGGGCGTAGTCAGGCTGGTGATGATGATGACGACGAAGATGATGATGATGATGATTTCCGAAAGAATAAGGCAAGGCTTGATTTACAAAATGTTGTTTACATTTTATTCGACTTTGCATGCGGTGTGTTTAGATGCCCTAAACACACGTTTCTGGTGAATAGCCAGTTGATTTCTAGTTTGTCGCTATCTTGCGGTATTCGGCACTTGCTCCAATTTTTCTATTCGAGGAAATATACTGAAACATTGTGTTCGAGAATTCCTGCCTTTCATCCGCCGCATTATGGGTACTAGAAGTAAGCTGTTAACGGGCCGGTCAGCTCAGGACGCGTGTGGCGCCAGATGACAGGGTTGCAGTTATTGCCCTGTAACCACAGCGAAGGCTACAGCCCAGAGTGCATGGGAGTTTTACTTGGGGACCATAATGTGTGCAGCTGCAGCACCAGTGGGGACGTAAACGACTGCGAGAAATGCCGCTGGTGGTCCGAGCTTGTTCTTTGCAGCAGTGGAAGAGCTCATATTGCTTCGGTAACGTGAAATTGACTGCACTGCAATCGCCAAATCAATTTCCGCTGCTGCAAGTGCAACCACCTCATTTAGGTCTCTCTCTCGCTCCTTCAAGAAAAGTATGATTGTTACTAAGATGAGCTAAGGCTGAATATCGCGAATGCTGATTTCTTGTAACACATTTACAAACTTAGTTTTTCAGTGTGGGTCCACTAGCTCGCATATTGCAGTAAGTGTATATTTTTATTGTTTAGCCACTTTGTCGTTAAAGACTTTTCTCGTTTGACCGGTTTCTCACGCTGTTCCTTTTTTTTGCGTTTTCAGATGACGGCGCTGTGTATCAGGACACCTTCTAGACACTACTTAAAAATATGATCGACACGTTCCAGCTGCGGGCATCGATTGTTCCTTTCTCGCCAGGCCTATAGGGCAAAGCTGTACATACGCAAAATAAATGGTCGCATAAATGCACTGAATGCTGCGGGAAGACGGCCGCCAGAATAATCTGCGCAGTTCTGAACACTACATGCTGTAGAGTTCACAGCCCACAACAGTTCTGTACAATCCTTAATTTCAAACAAATATATACAACTTGTTATCTGAACCATCTGTGTTGAAATTTGAACGCATTAAATGATGTCTGCCGGATTGACATTTCGAAGCTCCATATTCTTCCTAGTTCCTTTTCTTGGTTGCTTTCTGCCTACACTGAGCGAAACTCTGTGAAGGTTAAATTTGGAAATAAAAACGCAGCGGTGGCTCATTCCGACACGACTGGAAGTTTTAAAACTCATTAAAAAAAGCGCCATTTAATCTGCCGTGAAACGTCGGGATTGTGCTGAATCACTATTGCGTCGGAACCCGCACGTAAATAACAGCCTAATTTTGCCGCCTTCAAGGCAGGTAAACCGAAAACCTCAGTAAAGCAGCTCTGTGCGGCTGGATGATGTTGACCGGTCCTAAATTAAATATCAGTGTACGACACAAATAGTCTGGAAGTGCCGGAGTTCACAATTTATTCGCGTCAGGAGGCAACAGAGTCTCCACAATTTCCAAATTTGGACAAAGTGTCGGAGGCCGCCTAAGCTCCCTCGAGAGCTGCGGCAGTTCTTTGTTATATTTGTTTATGGGGGTTCAACGTCCCAAAGCGACTCAGGCTATGAGGGACGCCGTAGAGAAGGCCTCCGGAAAAATTTAGACCACCTGCGGTTCTTTAACATGCCCTCACATCGCACAGTACACGCGCTTCTAGAATTTCGCCTCCATCGAAACTCGACCTACGCCGTGGTGATTGAACCCGCATTTCTGGCAAGACTTCAGTCCCTTAGCTGGAGTTCAGCAATGATATTAGATAGCATACAGTGGCCATTGCCAATCCATCTTCACGAGTGGTTGCTGTTAAGTCTGTCGGATGGTCCTTCAAAAAATAGAGAGCTGTACTCGAAGTCTAGCGTTTTGGCCTGCTCGCGGGTGCGTTGTACGTTCTTTGAAAACCTTCCGCCGAAGGCTTCGGCGGAAGGTTTTCAAACACAGGATGTTCTGGACGTTTTTTTGCACTGTGGCTAAAGCCGTGTGGAGGCAGGCGCTTGTGTGCAGCTGACGGGGCTTCATTTCGAATTCTGATGCTTTGCAGTTTGACCCTTCACTGTGAGAGCTTAAAGACAAATTCTCAGCCAAACTAAGACCGAATAGGGCAGTAGACTTACCGTGCCAAAAATTGACAAAACAGTTCTGAAGCTGCTCATGGATACGCTTCTGCAAAGCGATGAACGAATATCTATCTGCTCGTCTTACATAGGCGTATATGTCACTGGTATTTTCAATATTTTAATTTGCATTTGTAAGTAAAGAAGCACACACTAATGCGGAAATAAGCAACATCATCCATGAATCACTGTAGTGGTGAAATTTATTCCCCATTTCACTCATGACGGGAAAAGTTATGGGTCATCCCGCAGGTTTTACTAGTTGTAGTACTGACGAAAGCAAGGGATCCCTAAACCAGAATATTTTGCTGCTAAGATGTCTCAAATGCGGCTGGAACTTGATATTTATCATGAGGCATCAATATTCTGCATAATGTTCGCGCACTACAGGCATTTTAGGTGGGAACTGTCTCTGAAATGGTACTAAGCCTACTTATTTCCCCTGCATCGAAGTTGACGGCGCCTGAGAACACGATGGTTAAGGATAAAAAATGGAGTCGCAGCGCAGGGTTGTTGGCAGATGCCCCATTACGCGCCTTTTTAGTAAGCCCTTCCTTGAGGATATTCCTTGCAGAAGTGACAATATGCATTAATCGATCCCGCATTTTTGAAGGAATTTGTAGAATTTCCGAGCACTAAGCTTAAACTAATTACTCACCACGCTTCAATATGTAACTCGAACGTTTTACTATTTTACATGTGCCACCTTGAAGAAATTTTAACCAAACAAAATTCAAGCAGCGAAGCCATTGTACGAGGTCAAAAAAAAGAAGCACTGTTGTCAACAGGATAATTTTGTGGAAATAAGAGTAAAAAGCTAATGCCCATTTTATATGCCGAAGTCGAGCAGCTAAACGGCACGAAATGTGGAAAGGCTCGGACAAATTTAAACCACCTGACAATCATTGTGCACCAGAACCTCGCTGCACGAGTGTTTTTGCATTTCGCCTCCTTTAAAATTCAGCCGCCGCGGCTGAGATCGAAACCGCAACCTCGTGCTTAGAAGCCAATCACTACAGTCACTGAGCCATTGCGCATTCACGTCTAAGGGATTGTTCCACGTTTAGAGCAGCAAAAGAGTGAAGGAGGACTTTGAAGCGATCTGCCACGGCGAAAATTCTAAGCATGAAAACATTGCAGCATGACCTCGTTCGTTCCAACCTACCTATAGCTTGGTGGTGTCTGCAAATTCTGGTTGCTAAGGTATAGACGAACTTTAGCTGTTGCAATCGAGTGCAGCGGGACGCAGTCGCGCGCAGCGTGCGTATGCAAGCGCAACATACCCTTTTACGTTCCCACTCTCTTCTTTCTTATCCAAGTGGCGAATATCCAAATCGTTAGCAATAGAGCACTCTATTAGCGAGAACGTGTATATTGGTGCTAAAGTCTGATACAACTTAAGAACGATGCAGTGTCAGAGGAGACCACCCAACCAGAGCAGATGCTAGCAGTCGTAGCAGCAGGGTGGTTGACCGTGCCGACGTGACAATAATTCGACCCCACTGGCTGGAGGGAAATCGATGAGTGGCGCTAACTCTGAGTCCGCCCTCGAAGCTACGCCATCTCGGAAGTACTGAAAGCGCCAAGGAAAGGAAAATAATCGGTGGTTTCTTCAGGTTCCATTGCGAAAGGCGCGCGCTACAGACAGTCCGCATCCCGATGCTTACGTCCCGCTTTACAGACGATTGTTACGCCGTACACTTGCAAGCGAAGGCTCCATCGAGCCTATCGACCTTAAGGGTCCTTGAGGCTCGCCAGTCAGATAAAGAAGTGGTGGTCGCTGACAACCCGGAAGAGTCTCCCAAAGAGGTACTGTCGGAGCTTGCTGATGGCCCATAATACTGTGAGACATTCTTTCTCAGCCGTATAACAGTTGGTCTACGAGCGCGCGCGTGTTCAGCTCGCGTAACCGATGAGCCGTTCTGCACCGTCCAGCCACTGTATCAGCACCGCACCGAGACCAACATTGCTGATATCAGTGTGGACTTCCGTTGCAACGCGTTCATCGAAGTGACCGAATATCGGAGTATTTTGTAGACGGCTGCGAAGCTCCAGGAATGCGGGCTCTTGTTCGCTTTGTCACAGGAAAGACGTGTCGTCCCGAGTGAGTGAGGCTAACGGTTCAGCAATTCTCGACAAATCTTGAATACAGCGTCTCTAATAGCACAGACCTGAGAATCGCCGAACGGCCTTCGGGTCAGTAGACCGCGGAAAACCAGAGACGGCAGCGGTCTATTCAGTGTCTGGCCGAACACCCTGGGTGCTGACAACATGAGGGAGAGAGCACACTTACATAAAGCCAAAATGACATTTCTCTGGTTTGACTGGGAGCTGTGGCCCTTTGAGAGCCTGTAGCAAAGTACGCATACGCTACACGTATTAGTGACAGGCGGTACAAAATATAACGACATCGTCCTGGTAGGCCATACAAGACTGCCGCATAGAACGGTATCCACCATGCGTTGGAACGTGACCGGCGCTGAGCACTGACCAAAACGGAACACCTTAAACTCGTACAGGCCGTCTTCCAAGAAAGCCACGAAAGCCGTCTTCTCTCGGTATCTCTAGTCCACCTCTGTTAGCCAGTATCCACTTTTGAGATCTAGTGACGGCAAGTATCTGGCATCCCGCAGTCGGTAAAGTGCGTCGTTGATTCTGAACAGCGGGTAAACATCCTCTTTGGTGAAGTGATTAAGTTTCTTGTCATCAATACAGAAAATCAAGGTACTGTCCTTTTTGTCAATAGCCATCGGCGATGCCCACGTGCTTGCAGACGGCTGAATGGCATCGTCGCGAAGCACTTCAGCAACCAGATTCTTAACGGCTGCTCGTCTCGTCGGGGAAGCACGGTACTGGTGGTGGCAGGCGAGTCGCGTAGCCTCACCGGTGGCAATAGGGTGCTTGTAGGACGACCTTAAAGAACAGGTGAAGGAGTCTGCAAAATCTGCTAACAGGTCGGACAACATATCCTTCTAAACTGATGGAAAGTCGGGGTTTATTTTCACGGACTGAAGACAGTAGCGTGGACCAGCATCGGCGTGAAGGGATCCTTCCACGGCGCATGAGCTTGGGAATTCACAACCGTCTTGAAAGGAGGTGACAGCCGTGCCTTTAACGAAGTGCTGAAATTCGTTTTTAAGTATTATGAGGAAGAGGTTGGTGCAGCAATCACGTAGTTGGAGGGTCTCAGGCAAGTGAAAGTCCCCTCTCATGCTGCAGTGGAATAGGGCCATCCGACATGTTCTCGTAGTCGTGGAATAAGTCGGTCCACCCAAGTACAAGGATGTCGCATTGTGGTGGCACCGTGACGTCATTCTCGACAATACGCAGAGCGTTGGTGCTGATATTTTGGGTGTCAAAGCGCGCCACAGCCCGTTTGTACGAGAACGTCACCCGCACGTCCTGAAAATGAATTACAGCGCCGTCTGCCTGCAGGAATTCGATCTCCAGGGTCAAGTCTCTGGAACACTTGGCAATTACGACAAAGTCGCCGACGTACAACTACGGATGCCGACTCAAGTTGTGTACTTGCCCAAAGGAGGAAGTAGGTAGCGCCAAACAGTGCAAATATAGATCCCTGTCCCCGGTATAAGAACTCTTTTAAGTTCTCAGGCGAATGCACTGCTCATTACGCAATAATTAGCGCCGGTATCAAATAGCACGGTCATCTTAGCGCCGTTTATTGATAGACGCAAATCGGAAGCAGAATATCGGATACCTTCGTTGCTGGACTTCATCAAGGTATCGTACACTCGGAGGCTTCCCGATGGAGGATCTTGGCATGTCCCGACGTCAGCGACCTTCCTACAGAGGTCGCGGGTGTGTTTTCCCAGTTGGGGCTTGAGGAATGATGGCCAGCGGAGCTGTTCGGGCGGCCGGACTTAGCGAACGGTAACGTAGTGGCGAAGGCGAACGGGACACGCGGCGTCCGGAGTAGAAAGGGTTTTAGCGCGTCCAGAGGTGCTGTTATGCCTCATGTGGCCGCTTGCCGTGCCAGGGAAAGAGACAGGGTGCCTCGGGTCTGAAACCGCGAAGGTGACCGGCCTCCTCCTAGTGGTACCAAAGGGGCCTGCGGTCTGGTGTGTGCCGCAAATCAGCGTTCGGAGGGCGTGACACAGCGGGAGCAGGTGCGTGATAGGGAAGATTGGCCTCATGGCAGGTGTCCGGTTAGTGGGACCGTAGCCAGGCGTCTTTCGTAGAACAGTGTGGAGTCTCGACCAGCGGTGGCTCATCGGGAACAGGTTGTTCTTGTGCAGCCTGGCGCACTTCTTCCTTGACGACTTTGGCCAGCGATACAAGAGGAACAACTTGGGGCAGACGGAACCGTTGGAGTTCCTCCCGAACAACGGACCAAATAAGTTCGCGCAAGCCGCCTAGGCGCAAAGCTGGTGACGTCCTAATTGTAGTGCAGGGCCCGTTGTTGGAGCGTCATCTTCATGGTGGTCGCCTCCGCGAGAACTTCAGCAACAGTCCGCGATGGGCTGCGCACGGGGACCGCGAACAGATCCTGCTTATCTAATCCACCCACTAGGTTGCGAAGCTTCTTCGTTATGGTGGGGTCGTCGCGCTAGAAAAGACGAGTCATGTCTTCAAAGTACATGGGCGCACTTTTGCTTCTCCGCTGGAAACTGGAGTGCAGTGCAGCTTTAGCTACCTCCCGGCGATCGGCGTTGGAGAAGGTGGCCAGGAGATTGCGACTAAACGTTGCTCCCTCGCGATTTTCAAGCCACATCCGGGCACTCTTCAAGCGCAAAGTAAACGTTACTGAGCTTGCACTCGTCATTCCAGCCGCTGCACCACGCAACCCATTCGAAGGTCTTCAACCATGTTCAGCGTCTTCAAACACGTCGCCATGAAAAGATGGTGGTGTGTGAGGCGGGTGACAGAGGACAGTGCCCGGAGCTATGGTATCAAAGGTCAAGTCAGTTGGACTCAAGGGCCAAGGCTGCGTCGTCCTTGTGGGTGTGGGAAAGGGCCCGAATACAGGATACCTCCACGTAGGCGGCGCCTGGATCGCTGGTCCGTGCTGAATGGTGCAAGCTGCGCGAAGGTAGGGATGCGTACGCAGCACTACCCCACCAGAACGTAATGACGTACAGGAAAAAGTAGGAATCACCTAAAACCGACGAAACTGTGGAGCAGCGCAGAGCTCGTTGTTGTTGTTATTGTTACCTTAAGGAATAAATGGCGAGTACCCACTGCGGGGGATTGGCCAAGCCACAGGCGACGAATGAAAGATGCTCAAAAACGTTAAAAGAAAGAATTGCAGATTGTCATCATAAACTTAAGGACAAATAGGTTCCCCTGAGATCGGTGACTGAAAATGTGAACAGGTTTATGGCTTTTGGGGAACAAACATTTACTTGAAGAATTCCGCTTTCATCGAATTGGACCGCCGAGGCCGGGATCGAACCCGTGTCTTTCGGTTCAGCAGCCGAGCGCCATAACCACTGAGACCGGGGCGGCTTGAAAATCTGAACAAATGTCAATGAGCAGTTTTGGACTTTTAATTACGGATTATTGTGTTGAATGAGCAGCCAGAGGTTAGCATTGAGAAAGATTTCAGGATTGAAATGGTCACAGCACAAGAGCGGGAGGCAGCCAACTTCTGCCTATACTAATGCATGCATCAATATCCCACACCTGCCTCCTATTACTCGGAATGTCCCGCAGCCCTTAAGGTCTGGTTTATTTCAAAAATTTAAAGGATGTCAACAGGTTTTCATGTGCTTTGATTACATTTTAGGCTATTGGCGCACCGAAGTGCATGGCTGGAGATAAATTCCGACCTCCTTAGGTTCTTTAACATGCACCAGTCTCAAGTACACGAAAGTTTCGCAATTTTCCTCCAGCAAATTGCGGACACTGTGGCCGGGTTCGAACCCGTGCCCGGCAGCAGAACGACCCTGAGCCAACGTTTTCTTTTAATGCAAGAAGGCATTAAACGTCAACAGCTTCTTCTCGCCATGTCAGCAGCGAATTATTTGTCTGCCCATCTGTCCGCACCACTAGAGAACTCTCGAAAATAAAACATACCCGAATTTTTCGCACCCACCACAGGAAGCGTATAGGCTGTCTCCGCAACGCACCTGCGCTCGTATTTTCACTTGCAAAACTCCGTTGTCTGCGATGAGCGTAGACAAAGAATGACTTTATGGCAGAAGAAACAAAATTAAAACAAAATAGAACGGACCTAAGAGACACAGGGGGGACGCTGCATGAACCACGAAATAGTCAAGTTAGCCGCATCGAAGGAAAAAAGGTGTCAAGAAAAAAATGACAAAAAATGCTGATCCATTTCCTTGTTCCACATATTGCGCCGTCTTCCATATATAACGAAAATAATTTATGTGAGGCAACATTTCATGAAAAACCCTTCCTCTTCGCACTTCCTACTGTGAGGTTTGGGGAAGACAGGAACACTAAAAGAGTAAGTTAATACAAAAGATACCGCGGAGTAGAGTCTTTTGGGTTATGTTAAGACTCGCAAAACGTTTCCCCTTGTTTTATTACCGCATCTTTACATGCGGTAGCAGTACCTCTGTTATCGGCATGGTGCAGCGAAATAAGGTTCAGATTATTTCGACCATCTGGCTTCTTTGACGTGCGCCAAGGTGTCAGTACAATAAATTCGAATGTTTAACGGCCAAAGGAAAGGCACATTAACTGTCTCAATCAGGGTGAACACCTAAACCGCGCCATGAGGAAGGAATGGAGGATGGAGCTTAAGAAGAGAAAACGGCTCCGCTGAGGGGGGTCTGTAATTACCGGCGGTGTATCAGGCACGATACAAACTCCTGAAATGGCAATACTTCTACTGAATGTTTCATGCCAAAAGTGCTAAAGCTCATTTATATCGCAAACACAAAGGCGACTGTACGGCACCTTTTTGTTTTGTGTTACTTTCCGAAAGCAATACTTTGCATTTGTGTTGGCACAAGAGGATCAAATCCTCAGAAAAAATGCACAACCCTCATTTTTAAACAAAATTATGAAAGCAAATTGAAACTGTAAGTCGTCAGAGATACTGAAAAATCCCTGACTCCAAAAGCTAACCCCACTGGCAAAAAACTAAAAATTCCAACGGCCACAGAAGGTGAGATGATTTTGAATATTGCTGTTGGTTTACTGTGTGTGTTGAAGTATATGTGCGGATTTATCCTCCTTGAAAATTCATAAATTGGCCTAATTAAGTCATTTTATTTTCACAAAAATTTGCATTTATACAAGATAGGGGCTAGGAACAACGAAATGCTATAAGCTCAAAAATTTTGGGGTTAAGATAATGGGGTGGAGCGCATGTGGTAGGTTCTCGGAGATCATGAATGGCAGTTTACCACTATCCCCCTAGAGATAAGTATACAGCAGTTGTATCTTACCAGTACTCACCTACGGGGCAGAAACGTGGAGGCTAACGAAAAGGGTTCAGCTCAAGTTAAGGACAACGCAGCGAGCTATGGAGAGAAAAGTGATAGGTATAACGTTAACAGACGGGAAGGGAGAGAGGGTGAGGAAACAAACGCGGGTTAATGGCATCCTAGTCAAAAAAAGGGGAAGAAATGGGCTTAGGCAGGGCGTGTAATACGAAGGCACGATAACGGCTGGTCCTTAACGGTAACGGAGTAGATTCCAAGAGGCATGCGTAGCAGGGGGCGGCAGAAAGCTTGGTGGTTGGATGGGACTAAAAAGTTTGTAGGCATACAGTGGGTGCAGTTGGCAAAAGTCAGGGTTTATTGGAGGAACATGGGAGAGGCCTTTGCCCTGCAGTGGGCGCAGTCAGGCTGATGATGATGAAGATGAAACACTTTCCGATGGGAGCCCATCAACTCGCTTAATCACTGCATTGTGTTGTCATGAACACCTGAGTCAAATAATACACTTCTACACGTAGCAGAAAACCCAGAATCACGAGCTAAAGTTGCCGAGCCCTTTCCGGCGACTTTTCATGCTCGCACTCTTCTCCGTTGGTCCGCTGCTGCGTATACAAGTTGAGAGGTGGCTATTGGTTAGCTTCCCTCAGATGTCAGGCACCTACCATCGCCACGGCCAACAAGCGACTTAGCTCCAGCGAGACAGGAAGCTCCGCCCCGGCGGAGGGGCGCCAACATTTCAGCGTGCCAAGATTGACGACAGGAAAATGCGAGAAGACGATGAAATACTAATTCTGACTAGAGATAAGTCAGCTTCTACAAAGGGCATCAAAAAAATTTGGCTGTGGCTTAGCTCACGTTAACCCTATAGTTGAATTGGGAAAGTTTCGTTTCCTCGGCACGTCGTCTACAAAGCGTCTCATTCCGAAGCTCTCGAAACTCCAACCGGTCTCTTCCGCAGTTGAAGAGTAACTCCTGGGCAGTGATCTCCGCAGGGAGAAGGAGAAACTAGAGCCGCTCCCAACCACTAATGAAGCGACCAGGCCGGGACGTGGCACGACTTCTAGCTTCCCGAGTCGTGCGGAGCGTAATTCTGGCGTCTCTTGAGCGCGTTCTGTTCATCGCTTCGTTCTGTCGTTGTTGCGTCTCTTTCGCGCTCTAAATAACGACTACAATAAACTGAGGTGGAGCGCTTATATATATATATATAAATATATATATATATATATATATATATATATATATATATATATATATATATATATATATATATAAGCGCTCCATTTTCGATCATTTTCGCACCATATAAGCGATAATATTCGCACGCTTACTCAGCTGAGCGTATTGACTTTTTGGATGTGACAGTACTCCTTCGTGATGGCAAACTAGTCACGACGCTCTACAAGAAACCCACTGACAGACACCGGTACCTTCACTTTCATAGTAGCCACGTAAAGCACTGCAAGACCAGTATTCCCTACGGCCAAGCACTCCGCTACAAACGGATTTGCTCTGAACGATCTGATTTCAACCATAACTGCATGTCCCTGAAAAAGGCATTAACACAACAAAAGTACCCCGCTTCTCTAATCGACGACGCGTTTGGACGTGCAGACCAGCTTGACCGAATTGCTCTCTTGGACACATCCCATCGCCCTGACTTAGTTCAGCAAACCAACTTGATTCTGACCCATTCAGCTTCTATTCCCTAACGTCACCGGCATTCTTCGCAAACATCATAACATCATCAGACAAAGCCAACCCCTTAAACTTACATTCCCAGACCCACCAAGAGTATTCTACAGACGGTAAAAAAATTTATGTGACTTGTTGACTTCAAGAATTTCACAGCATGTCTCGGAAGGCTGCCGCCCATGTAATAAGCCAAGATGCAGAATCTTCGCACATATGACTACCTCAGCAACAGTTACCAGCACCGCGTCTAACTATCAAATGAGAATTAATGGCACTTTTCGCTGCGACACTTCAAACGTAATCTATCTGTTGGAGTGCTCTGTGTGCAACAAGCAGTACATAGGGCAAACCGAAACTGCATTCTGTTTACGCTTCAATAACCACAGGGCTCACTGCACCTCTTTCCCCAACCTTCCGCTATCTAAACACGTCAGAATTCTCGGTCATTCATTCGACAAAATAAGAGTTACCATTTTACAATCACGTTTTAGGACACATCATGATAGAGAAACCCGTGAGTCATATCTCATTTAAAAATTTGATACTGTTTCTGCTGGTTTAAACGAAAGTCCTGGTGTACTATCTTGTCTGCCCAGCTAACAATTTTGCTGACCACATGTGTGTGCCACGTTTTAAATTACCGCTTTTTTCTGTATCTTTCAATGCCATTCCTGATTGTATCCACGCATTCACATGATTTCTGTACTTTGTTCCTAGTCGTGATAAGGTTTTGATAATCTGAGAGTTGCTGGCTTAAAAGCCTTATGCCAACAACGATATTGTTCACTCTGACGAAGGCCGGACCCCGGCCGAAACGTTAATAATAAAGTGCTTTTCGCCTGTGCCCTCTTCTTATAAGCTACATACCCCGGATACCAACGTCTTCAATTCGGATGTCTCCAACTTTGGATTTCGGTCGGATCACGGCGAAACGCATCACATGGAAATTTACAAGGAGTACGACCACGACTGTCGTCTTGGGTGACTCCCACACAAAGCATCTGCACCAATATTTTGACGCAAGTCAGCCTGGAACACCTGCTTTTTTGTCTCTAAGTGGCACCGTCATCGATGACGTTAAGAACCTCCTCGACTTCGTTCCATGCACAGCGGGGACCTTAATTCTTCATGTGGGAACCAATGATGTCTCGAGCTCTGGACGTGCTGCTTTTCACAAGTACCGTGTCCTGCTTCAAGTGATCTCGGATCAGCGCCCTGAAGTCAAGCGCATCTACGCTAGTTTGATTCTGCCTAGGTCTGTGAACCGACGTCGGCGGGCTCGAAACCAAGCCTTCGTTCGTCGTTGTAACCAAGAAGCATGCACCTTCAATGCCATTCTACGCAATCACTGCCGCATATCACGACACGTCTTCTTCGTTGACCATGGATTGGAGTGGCTGCCCCCCCCCCCCCCTGCCCGTCCCGTGTCCTCGCTGCTGACGGACTCCACCCCAACTTCGAGGGGGTAGCACTAATAGCGAGCCACCTCCAGTGGCTGTGCTTCGTGCCGCCCTACAACCACCCTTCGCCTTCTTGGTGCGACTCAGCCTTTGTCATTTCTGCTGAGAATGAATCTAGCTCAACTGCTCCTCAGTCATTGCCTGGTCCCCTATTGGGACACGGAGCAACCAATCATGGGCATCTGGATTCAACACAATCTTGGCCCTCTGTCTGGCGCGGCCTTCCTCAGCAAAGTGGCCCCAACCCTGCACTACCCGCTGTGTCCCTAAATGTTGCGCCTGTTGAACCACCGTGTTCGTCACCGTCTGTGGCTACGTCCATTACAGCGGGCCCTTCCAACCTGGAGTCGGAAGCAGTTTCGGCCCAACCCCCACGTAAACGACCGCAAGGAAAGCGTAATTCGACCCATGACTCTGAGCCACTCAGCCCTTCTCCACGTCGTCGAACGTCTAGCTCCACTCGACCCCCTTCCTACAAGTCATCTAGTGCTCCTATCGCCGCCACCTGTGCCCCTCTAGGTCCAGCGCTTCACCCGTGCGCAAGCCCCGCCGAGGTGTCCAGGTTGCCTGCACAGGACTAGGCCCTAAGCATCCTTCTGGTACGACCCTTTCTGTTGGCATAAGTGGCAATTTTCTACGGGCTCGCAAAGTAGTTGATAAGAGAGTCCGCTCCAATCTACATGTGTCTACTTTAAAGACGTACCTATCTGCGTCAATTGCTCCTAAAGGCCTCACTATTTTGAAGAAGCCTGCCGTAGATCTGTGTTCTGTCAACCATGCTAAATGGGATCAAACGCTGAAGAAATCCTCCTTAGAACTTACCCGTATTGTCGCGTGCCACCATGAGCATTATGCTAAGTCACGGCTAAACACAGAGAACCAGCTTCTTTTTCAGTCCAGATTGTCGGGTAAAGAAATTTCGTTGCTAAACACATACCGTCCAAAAGAAAGATGAAATCGGCGCGGTAAAAGCAAAAAAAACTCCTTCGTGATGATGTGCCTATGCCTGAATCCTCGCAAGCCCTGACAAGCGATGAAACCACTGTAAGAACATCAAATAACCCAGCAGATTCCCATAACATAGCCAATCTTTCCTGTTATAGCTTATCCAGAGAGGATATTAGTGTTTTGTCACGAGGGTTGAATTTTTGTCCCAGCACCGGTAGTTTTGATGAATTTCAACTTTTGAAAGACAAATTTCGCTAGAAATCTGCGACTACGAGAATACTTTTACGATCGACCCGCCCCAACAAACGCCACTAGCCTCTGTTTCAAATAAACGGTGGAAACCCCTCAGCCAGCGCGAGAGATGCCTTGATCTTTACATAAAGGCAGTTCAAAACGACATACTGGAAGCCTACAACAGGCAACGTCGATTTAAACACAATATTTCAGCTGAGGAAAGCAATGCGATAAAAAAAATTGGCGAACAACAGCGACATCGTCATCAAGCCCGCCGACAAAGGTGGTGCGATCGTCATTATGAACATGAACGACTACGTCGCGGAGGCTCACAGGCAATTGAAATCGATCCCACTGAACAGTTCTAATCTATAATTAAAGACGAGATTGAGAAACTATGTAAAGAAAAAACAATCACTGATAACGACAAGTGCTCCATTATTCCACTAAGCCCGATTTCAGGCAGATTCTATCTCTTGCCGAAGGTACACAAGCCTGATGTCCCTGGACGACCAATTGTTTCAGGCATAGGAACTGTAACAGAAAACCTTTCTCGTTTTGTTGCTTCCCTTATCAGCCATATACCCTCTACATTTTCGTCTTATATAAAAGACAGCAACCACTTTTTACGAGACATTGCTGACATTCATATCCCATGCGACTCTCTTCTCGTTACCTTAGATGTGTGTTCGCTGTACACTAATATACCCCACGAGGATGGTAGTCAATCCGTAAAACAAGTCTATGAGACTTTATCGATTAACGATCGTGTCGATGGCGGAACCCTTGCTGCTTTGCTGAAATTATTCCTTGAGCTTAACAATTTTGAATTTAATAACGATCATTATGTTCAAATCAGTGGTACGTCGATCGGTACAAAAATATATTCATGGGTGTAATAGAAAACAACTTCTTGTCCGGTCGCTCACTCAAGCCTTTTTATTATAAACGCTACATAGACGACATATTCCTAATTTGGGAGCATGGCGAGCCTGAACTCCTTTCTTTCATCGCTGCTTTTAATCACGTACATATTTCAATATCATATCCGCACGCTGAGCGTATTAACTTTTTGGATGTGACAGTACTCCTTCGTGATGGCAAACTAGTAACGACGCTCTACAAGAAACCCACTGACAGACACCGGTACCTTCACTTCCATAGTAGCCACGTAAAGCACTGCAAGACCAGTATTCTCTACGGCTAAGCACTCCGCTACAAACGGATCTGCTCTGAACAATCTGATTTAAACCATAACTGCATGGCCCTGAAAAAGGCATTAACACAACAAAAGTACCCCGCTTCTCTAATCGACGACGCGTTTGCATGTGCGGACCACCTTGACCGAAGAGCTCTCTTGGACACATCCCATCGCTCTGACTTAGTTCAGCAAACCAACTTGATTCTGACCCATTCAGCTTCTATTCCTAACGTCACCGGCATTCTTCGCAAACATCATCGGACAAAGCCAACGCCTTAAACTTACATTCCCAGACCCACCAAGAGTAGTCTACAGACGGTCATAAAATCTATGTGACTTGTTGACTTCAAGAATTTCACAGCATGTCTCGGAAGGCTGCCGCCCATGTAATAAGCCAAGATGCAGAATCTTCGCACATATGACTACCTCAGCCACAGAGCACCGCGTCTATCAGATGAGAATTAATGTCACTTTTTGCTGCGACACTTCAAACATAATCTATCTGTTGGAGTGCTCTGTGTGCAACAAGCAGTACATAGGGCAAACCGAAACTGCATTCTGTTTACGCTTCAGTAACCACAGGGCTCACTGCACCTCTCTCCACAACCTTCCGCTATCTAAACACATCAGAATTCCCGGTCACTCATTCGACAAAATAAAAGTTACCATTTTACAATCAGGTATTAGGACACATCATGATAGAGAAACCCGTGAGTCATATCTCATTTACAAATTTGATACTGTTTCTGCTGGTTTAAACTAAAGTCCTGGTGTACTATCTTGTCTGCCCCGCTAACAATTTTACTGACCACATATGTGCGCCACGTTTTAAATTACCGCTTTTTCTGTATCTTTCAATGTCATTCCTGATTGTATCCACGCATTCACATGATTTCTGTACTTTGTTCCTAGTCGTGATAAGGTTTTGATATTCTGATAGTTGCTGGCTTAAAAGTCTCCTGTCAGCAACGATATTGTTCACTCTGACGAAGGCCGGACCCCGGTCGAAATGTTAATAATAAAGTGCTTTATATATATATATATATATATATATATATATATATATATATATATATATATATGCGCCACCACCGTCGCTCGATCCACAAGATGTGCCCCGCTGGTGTACGCTGGCTGGTGTACAGCGGATTAAAGGATGGTTTCTGGCTCTGAAGATGAAACCTTGAACGCCTGTTCGGTGTTATTTTTTCTTTGAACAGGATATGCAATGGCATGGCAGTAGAACTTGTTACACTGAAGACGAAACCAGCAGCTCTGCAAAACTGGTACTCTTATAAAGGGAACTTTATTGTTCAGTGCAAACAACCATAACAATGTATACACACTCATGACTGGTGGTACAAAAGATGCATACAGAGTGGGTGACCACCCCAAAAAAAATAATGGAATGCCTCATGTTAACCCACTGTCTCAAATCCCGAAACCACAGGTGCAAAAAGAGAAACAGCCCTCCAGACAACGAGGCAGCTAGGAAGGGGGGGGGGCATACAATTTCAGGGTAATTCTGTCACAAAATTTAACAAACATACTAAAAAAGACAGCGCAGTTAGGGCGGAGAGGGAGATACACAGAATTAACAATGAGATACACAGAATTAACATACAGGCAAGGGGAGAAATAGCACGCAAACAAAAAACAATGAAAACCGCATCGCATGTCTCCTACGTCTTTAGGACAACAAGACCAAAAATAGCGAACCTGGACATACACCCAGCGAGTAAAAAAAAAACAAAAAACTAGAAACTGGACACTTTATGGAGGAGACAGGGACAGAAGGTACATTTTAACATTGTTCTTGAAGTTACGGGGGGAACGAGGCTGCTGCAGAAGTTCCATAATACATGGGTGTTTATTAAGTAAATCAGGAATTAAGTAATCAATGTGCTGCATACCATAATTCGTTCTCATCAGAGGCATTTGAAAGTGACTATACCTGAAATCATAAGGTTTCTTGTTAGGGAAGTATAATGCATAAAAGGAAACTGGGTCACGGGTGACTTCATGATATATATGATATGCAAGCTTTAGTTGAAACAGTCCGTTTATCTTGAGTAAATTATGTTTTAAGAATAATGGGTATGTATGTTCTAGCGGACCTACATCTTCTATGCAACACAGAGCTCTTTTTGCAATATCTCAAGCCTGCGCAAGTTTGTCTTGGTAGCGATGCCCCAGATTAACAGACAGTAATGTAAATGAGACTGTACTAAAGCAAAATACAACTGACGTTTATTAGAGCTGGGAACCAAATATCTCACTTTATACAAAATGCCTAGAGATCTAGAGATATTTGTGTGAACCTTATTTATATGAGAAGTCCAGCTCAAGTTTTCCTCAAATAGGACACCTAAGAACCTATAAATGGAAACGCGTTCAAGGGCTGAGTCTTGGTACTTGACCTGGATATTAAAATTTTCAGGTTTATTTCGCGGCTTAAACATTACGTACTTACGTACTGCGTGCAAATGTGCTTGAGCAAAAGTGGCGCATGAATAGTTTTTACAAGTGGGCTTGCACATGACGTCTTAGGTTTGACCTCTCTGTAAAGCCCTTGGAACATATGCAACATTTAAATGGCAGCTTGCGCTTACAGCTAGGAATGTGCACTGTTAGATTGCTCTTTGTTTTAAAGCTGTGGCTGCAATACATGCACTTGTATGGCCTCTCGTCCGTGTGGGTGCGAAGGTGCTCCACCAGCCTGCACTTCCATTGAAAGCCTAGACCGCAACTGCACGTGAAGGGGAGCTCTCCAGTGTGTGTCTTCTTGTGGTTAATGAAGCTGCTTCTGTTAGGTGTGGAATATTCACACTCAAGGCATACAAAATGGTTTTTTTTCATTTTCGATCCTTGTTGAGATGGCGCATCACAGGTGGCCAGAGTTGTGTCAGGTCCTGCGCAATAGGAGAAAATGCGAAAAATAAATTAGAGCTGGCCAACATCTCAAAACATTAGTTCATGAGAAGCATACTTTTACACACACCATCTTGTGTAGCTGGCAAATGTGGAGTGAACTTGAGCGAGTCAATGCTTGAGAGATCTCGATCTTCATAAAAAAATTTTCTGGGTCAAAGCTGGCATGCATTTATAATCAGCATAACAGTTCACAAAAACCTATCATCTCAAAATGCTGTGGCTATGTTGCAGCTAGGTTAAAAACTAGAAATTTTGAGACACTGCATGACTTCTGATCACTTCAGTTGACTAAAAGAAAGTGAACAGCAAACCACACACTACCTACAACAGCTTTACATCAGAGCTTCATATCATACATGTTCCAAAATCGTGATGACATCCAAAAGAAAAATTTCACATGTGAAAAGCAGCTACTTGCAGCCTCTCTAAGTTCTCCAAAGACATGCAATTGCAATGTCCCAGGACGGGGATCGTAAAGGCAGTTACACAAAATGAACTGCAACTCTACCAAGAAACAGTTTCACTTGAAGCACGGTCTCATTACCAAACTCTGTTTCTTCCTTTAGGTTCTGGAACCAAGACATGCAACCATGAATGGTGGTTTAGGCAATGCGCAGCCTTGTAAACAAGACTTGCAGAATGAAAATGACATCACTCGCTTATATTCACAAGCTTCACTGATTATAAGTCGGCTGTGAGGACACACAAAACAGGTTTGCTTTCACAAGCAGACACAAACAGAAATCTTTGTCACAGAGCCAAACCTGATGCTAGCAATTTTTCTTTATGTGCTCAACCATGCGTGCTCAATTTAAAAGTTGAGCAGAGGACATGAAAGCACACAGGCAGCATCTAGATGGGTAGATAGGAGAATGGAATAGAGAACTCCATTTCCCAGAGTCACAGATGACATTAGGAGTGGACATTGGTTACATGTTGTAACTCGTCTTGACAGTTACTTTTTGCTTTCTGCATATGCATAAGTATGAGACATAAATCATGAGAAGGTACACCATGAACAGAAATATTACGGAAAATAAGCAAAGCCGAACACAGGTTTAAAGACACAAGAAAAATCACTGTCCTGTTGTCGAAATAGTGTTAACAGCATAAAATAATATATGAGTTGTCATCATCACCATTTTAACAGGGTTCAGATCACGCCTAACCCAATCTTACCACCACAGCTATCAATTTTAAGATTTTCACTGAGAAAATCTGCAGTGTAAGGCCACAAAAAACTGCACATTATTCATTCTGGCCAGACAATAAATCTTTTAAAGCTTTGCGGAAAGACTTGCAAGTAAAATATTAATATACACTTAAACAAAAAAGTACTTTTGGAGTCAAAAGCAACAGCAAATTCTGAACCACGTCACATTGCATGCGAACACCACTTGCCGATGCACACCTGATGTTGAGATTGGTGCAGTGTGCTAGTCTCGGCACCAGGAGTGCATCATCAGGTCATTGCCAGATGCAATTTGGCACAGTTCGAAACTTGGAGTGGGGGTTGTTAATTTTGGCCCCGATAGTACAACACACTATGACAACTAGTTATTATAGGAACACTAGGGGAAAGAAGACTACAGAATATGCATATACTCTTGAACCTGCATTACTTGACAGAAAAAGCATCCGGCATCTGTAACTGCCACTGGTGTTTTTTTGGATGCATAAAATACTCATTTCACTTCCCCATGGCCCCTTTCATTTCTCTGAATTTTAATGCCAAATACGCTGTAAAGCACCCTCTGGTCGGAGGCACAAATTGTGAACCTTTTGATCCAATCCCTGTTGGCAGCCTTGCAGTGCCCCAGCAGCACACACTGCTAGAAGCCTGCCCCAGAAGAATACAATGGTAACAAAAAAGGCCTTAATATTGAAGCAATGTGACATTAGGTGATTCATTATTCAAATTTAGTAAAACATTCCATGTTTCATATTCTATAGTGGCCAAACAGAACCAACAGTGTGACCACTGCTGATCCACTCCTTGTTTAGCATATGTAAATATCTCCGTGAAAATGTACACAGTACCCATCTAATAACAAAGTGCAGCTTGAACATCCTAAACAGGAAATGGGAGAACAATTGTTGTTACTGAAAGGGTACAATGAATACAGCAAAGATAAATATACATAATGGAGCATGTAAAATGTGAAGACAATACAGGCGTAACATTGTCACAACAGAGTGTGAATGTGTGATGCACATTAGTTAATGCTAAGACACTCTTCACAGATCTGTAGAAGGGCTTCGCTGTGAGCAGTTCACAGACCACCAAAATGGAGAACACTACTTTGTCAAACATGTCAGAAGATAGCTTTCCCACCTGAAAAAGAAGCAAAAAAAGAGGAAATAAATTATTGGTACCCAAGACTTTGCTCCAACCTTGCTAATATATTGTTCCTTTTCAGACATTTCGGACACCAAAAAAGAGGAGAATGTCAAGGTTTTTGTTGGTGCCGCTGCAGAATGCAAAAGCAAACAGCCAGAGGATACCCGCAATGTCTGCTGAAGAGTTCAAATACAACACATGGTTTCAGACAGGAAGAGTAGTGGATCCTCTGAATGATTGTTGAAGCATTGAGATAGCTGCGCTGTACAGGCCAGCTTACATGTTGTACATTTACCTGCAAAGTGCCCACATTGGCAAAACCACTGGCTTGTTGTTGCCACATATAAAATGTGAAAAATAGAGTGCAAACTAGATGATGTCCTTTTCATGTACTATCAAAAAGAAAATAAGAGAATGAAGTCTTATTTGCCACTCCCAAATAAAGTGTGCACAGTAGCTGCAAATCATTTCTTTCCTGTGCTACTTGCTCCTCTCATTAAGGAGAGGTATTATGGTTACTTGGCACAGGCAACAAATAAACCATGGCATTAGAAGGTAGTCCAAGTGTTGGAGAAGAGCCAGAACAAGAAGCCTATCACAATGGCATAAATGTGTGAAATGCCCTTAAGCAACGTGCATTTCTAGCTACACAATACCCGCAACAAACCTTAAAAAAATGATTTCGCCCCTATGGAAAACAGGTCCCCTAAAAGGCTATGCTCTAGGATATCTAAGATTGTTCATGTACAAGGACAGCTGCATTAACATCAAAGCCTTGTGCAAAGTACGGTACAAGTGTGCACTGGGAAAGAATGTACAATGATTACAACCTGATTTTAATGGTACAAAGGCAGCTTGACCAAGGAGTCCTGCACAAAGTGGGATCAAAGACCAATATTCCCAAGCGTTCTACGCCAGAGGAGCGGAACACCACGCCAGAGGGAAAAGCTTCTGCCTAATGCAAAGCACATGGGCAATTGATGACAGTGAAAAATAACGGGGTTGGAAAATAATGGGGGTGGAAAATAATGGGAAAGATGGGGTTACAGGATAACCACAAATAATCAGCAGGGCACTTGTTTAGTGAAAACCGATAAAGCAACACAAGACAAAATTAATGCATGGATAGCCCCATGAAGAAAGGCTTCTTATCTCGATTACCTTTCTTTCTTGACCTCATCAGTAATTATATATTTCCACCGCCATATACATAATATACTTAAGGGTTGAAATACTCAACATTCTTTTTAAATATAAAATGCTTACGCTAAATAGTAAGACAAAAGGGGCCCCATTTTCTACTCCAAAATGTAGAACATACTTTTAAAACTTTACTTTTATGTCCACACGAGTTGTCATACTAAGGTGAAGTATTCTGATTATTAGCCATTGGTGGCAAACACAACCATGAAAGGAAGATAGCAAAAGCATTGGGGAAGAACCGGGAGAAACTTATCATGACAGCACAGCCCTGAGAAATGCTTTACTTTACACAGATTATGACCGATTACAACAGTTACACACAACACGGGCATCACCAAAGTCAACATCTCGTTAACGTTTTGAGAAAAAGGTACATTACAAGGAAAGGCCAAGCCTATGTGACCGTTCACATGCACTGATGTCCAAAGATTCATCTGCACAAAAGTAAGCAAATAAAAATGCCAGAACATCGCTACACAACAGGAATCAGGAAATCAAAATCAATCAGAAAGAAAGAAATTTGTTACGAATCATCAAAAGAAAAACATCAACAATCATACATTCAAAGGCCAAGGAGCACCAAGAAGACAGGCTCATCCCATGGACTCTTGTCTTGTAATGATGTGGGCTAGCAGAGATGCCAGGCATGGAAAAATAAGAGACAGAAGATAAGGAACTGTCCCTTGTACTATGGTAGAAAAGATTAATCCTGATGCAGTATGTGCACTTATACACATGGACTTGCAGAAACACATGCATGCGTAGTTGTAGCAGCAGTGGGCGTTCACAGCCACAGCAATACCATTGGTACACAGGGAAGAAAACAGGAATGCCCCACTGTGCTTAGGTGCATCATACACTATTTATATACAATGATTTCAAGCTACAATCAAACCATGAATATCGGCTTGACTCATTTTGTATCAGCATTTCCCTGCAAGCCCGTCTTTATCTTCCTGGGTGGAGCTTCAATGCCTGCAAAAATAAACAGAGCAATACAGCATGTTTATAACAAAAAATAAATGCTCATAGGCAGCTGTGCTCAATTCCTCTGTGTTCTCCACAAGTACATTCTTGGTGCCAGTCATGCATTTGGAAGGCAGATTCAAACAGCAGAGTGGAAGAGCTTCTGTGGATTATCAGTGAAGCAACTGTGACTACATATATAAGGTACAGGTCTTTTAGTGCGAAAGTATTACTTCACTAGTGATCCAGAAAAAACCAATGGGTCCCCTAACCCTCGACCTCTGGCCATTGACCTTCATATTAAATGACTCAGATACAGTGTGATTAGGGGAAGGTCATGTGGCTACTGTATGATAATGTGCATAACAAGTTAAACAGGCTTGCTTACTGTGATGATAATGTAATGGTCACATGGCATGAAAGTTGCCTTGTATACTGTGTGATTAAAGAAACAATTGCGTGGTATGAAAGTTAAATACTGTTGCTACTTGAATGGTCATGTGATATGACAGTTGCTTGGCCACATGGTAAGGAAGTTGCTTGTTCGTGTGGCATGCGATCATACAATGTGTCATGCTTCACAGCCAAACATCCTGCAGCTATAACTGGCAGTGGTGTTTTTTTTGGATGCATAAAATACTCATTCCACTTCTATATGGCCCCTTTCATTTCCATGAATTTTAATGCCAAATATGCTGTAAAGGCTCCTCTGGTTGCAGGAACAATTTGTGAACCTTTTGATCCAATCCCTGCTGGCAGTCTCGCTGTGCTCCAACAGCACAGACACTGTTAGAAGCGTGCCCCTGAAGAAAACTATGGTAAAAGGAAAAAGACCTTAATATTGAAGCAATGTGTCATTAGATGATTCTTTAATCAAAGTTAGTAAAATTTTCTATGTTTCATATTCTATAGCGGTCAAAAAGAACCAATAATGTGACTGCGCTGCTGATCCATTTCTTGTTTAGCATATGCAAACATCTCTGAAAATTTATGCAGTTGCCATCCAATAACAAAGTGCAGCTTGAACACCATAAACAGGAAATTGCAGAATAATTGTTGCTACTGGAAGTGTGCAATGAATATAGATGAGATAAACATGCATACTAGATCATATAAAAGGTGAAGACAATACAGGCATAACGTTGTCACAACAGACTGTGAATGTGTGGTGCACATCAGTTAATCCTGAGACACTCTTCACAGATCAGTACAGGAGTGAGGAGTGAAAGTAAGACGGGCTTGGCTGTGAGCAAATCATAGACCTGCAAAAGGGAGATTTCCACTTTGTCAAACATGTCAGAAGATAGCTTTCCCACCTGAAAAAGAATAAAAAAAAGAGGAAATACATTGTTGGTACCCAAGACTTTGCTCCAACCTTGCTAATATATTTTTCCTTTTCAGACATTTCGGACACCAAAAAAGAGGAGAATGTCAAGGTTTTTGTTGGTGCCACTGCAGAATGCAAAAGCAAACAGCCAGAGGATACCTGCAATGTCTGCTGAAGAGTTCAAATACAACGCATGGTTTCGGACAGGAAGAGTAGTGGATCCTCTGAATGATTGTTGAAGCATTGAGATAGCTGCGCTGTACAGGCCAGCTTACATGTTGTACATTTACCTGCAAAGTGCCCACGTTGGCAAAACCACTGGCTTGTTGTTGCCACATATAAAATGCGAAGTGCAAACTAGATGTCCTTTTCATGTACTATCAAAAAGAAAAGAATGAAGTCTTATTTGCCACTCCCAAATAAAGTGTGCACAGTAGCTGCAAATCATTTCTTTCCTGTGCTACTTGCTCCTCTCATTAAGGAGAGGTATTATGGTTACTTGGCACAGGCAACAAATAAACAATGGCTTTAGAAGGTAGTCCAAGTGTTGGAGAAGAGCCAGAACAAGAGGCCTATTACAATGGCATAGATGTGTAAAATGCCCTTAAGCAACGTGCATTTCTAGCTACACAATACCCGCAACAAACCCTAAAAAAACAATTTTGCCCCTATAGAAAACAGGTCCTCTAAATGAAATGCTCTTGGCTATCACAGATTGTTCATGTACAAGGACAGCTGCATTAACATCAAAGCCTTGTGCAAAGTACGGTACAAGTGTGTGCACTGGGAAACAATGTACAATGATTACGAACTGATTTTAATGGTACAAAGGCAGCTTGACCAAGGAGTCCTGCACAAAGTGGGATCAAAGAGCAATATTCCCAAGCGTTCTACGCCAGAGGAGCAGAACACCATGCCAGAGGGAAAAGCTTCGGCCCAATGCAAAGCACGTGGGCACTTGACAACAGTGAAAAATAATGGGGTTGGAAAATAATGGAGGTGGAAAATGATGGCGGTGGAAAATAATGGGAAAGATGGGGTTACAGGATGACCACGACTAATCAGCAGGGCATCTTTTTAGTGAAAACCGAATGAGCAACACAAGACAAAATTAATGCATGGATGGCCCCATGAAGAAAGGCTTCTTATCTTGATTACCTTTCTTTCTTGACCTCATCAGTATTTATATATTTCTACCACCACATACATAATATACTTAAGGATTCAAAACTCAACATTCTTTTCAAATATAAAATGCTTACGCTAAATATTAAGACAAAAAGAGCCTCTTTTTCTACTCCAAAATGTAGAGCACACTTCTAAAACATAAATTTTATGTCCGCACGAGTTGTCAAAGGTGAAGTATTCTGATTAGTAACCATTGGTGACAAACACAAGCATGAAAGGAAGACAGCAAAAGCATTGGGGAAGAGCCGGGAGAAGCTTATGATGACAGCACAGCACTGAGAAATGCTTTACTTTACACAGATCATGACCGATTACAACAGTTACACACAACACGGTCATCACCAGTTAACATCTCGTTAACGTTCTGAGAAAAAGGTACTTTACAAGTAAAGGCCCAGGTCTATGTGACGGTTCACATGCACTGATGCCCAAAGATTCATCTGCCCAAAAGTAAGCAAATAATGCCAGAACATCACTACATGACAGGAATCAGGAAATCAAAATGAATCAGGAAGACAGCCATTTGTTAAGAATCATCAAAAGAAAGACATGAACAAAAATACATGCAAGAGCCAACGAGGACCACAAAGACAGGCTTACTCCATAGAATCTTGTTTTGTAACTTTGCGGGCTAGCAGAGATGCTAGACATGGAAAAGTAAGAAACAGAAGATAAGGAACTGTCCCTTATAGTATGGTAAGAAAGATAAAGCCCGATGCAGTATGTGCACTTATACACATGGACTTGCAGAAACAGATGTATACTTAGCTGTAGCAGCAGAGGACATTCACATCCACAGCAATACCATTGGTACACAGGGAAGAACACTGGAATGCCCCACTGTGCTTAGGTACATCATACATTATTTTACAATCTATGATTTCAAGCTACAATAAAACCATGAATATCGGCTTGACTCATTTTGTAGCAGCATTTTCTTGCAAGCTCGTCTTTATCTTCCTGGGGGGAGCTTCAATGCCTGCGAAAATAAAGAGAGCAATAAAGCATGTATATAACAAAAAACAAATGCTCATAGGCAGCTGTGCTCAATTCCTCCGTGTTCAACACAAGTACATTCTTGGTGCCAGTCATGCATTTGGAAGGCAGATTCAAACAGCACAGTGGAAGAGCTTCTGTGGATTGTCAGTGAAGCAACTGTGACTACACATATAAGGCACTGGTTTTTTAGTGCGAAAGTATTACTTCACTAGTGATCCAGAAAAAACCGATGGGTCCCCTAACCCTCGACCTCCGCCCTTTGACCTTTAGATGAAATGACTCCGATACTGTGTGGTTAGGGGAAGGTTATGCGGCTACTGTATGATCATGTGCATTACAAGTTTAAATAAAATTTGAAATTAAAGTTTAAAGAAATCGGCTTGCTTACGGTGATGCTAATGTAATGGTCACATGGCATGAAAGTTGCCTTGTATACTGCATGGTTACAGAAACGATCATTTGTTATGAAAGTAAATACTGTTGCTACTTGAATGGTCATGTGATATGACAGTTGCTTGGTCACATGGTATGGAAGTTCCTTGGCCGTGTGGCATGCTATCGTAGAATGTTTCATGCTTAGCAGTGCTAAACTACCAGCCATTTTTTTCTTGCAGACGACCAAGGCACCATTGAGACATGCTCTCTTACAACAAGAATGCTCTCATAGAGGACCACAGCTAGCACATACAATTTCACACCCTGTAGGCAAAAACAGCTGGTTCATGATTAGTGGACTGAGGAACTGTTACCACTATACTTTCTGCCACCTCGTTGTCATGTCTTCCGCACATTATGAGTTACCGGGCATATGCTGCCAAAGCTGCGAGGATTGTCAATAGCAAGTAGATGCAAGGCATGCATTAACTAATAATGCTTGTGCTCCCTAAAACCTGGAGGGTGTAAATGATTGTAGAGTCCAAGTGTGTTGAATTTGGAAGTACAGGCCATTCGCTCAGTAGAGCTTTGCAGATATTCACGAGTAGCTTTGGACATAAGATATTTCTATTAAATCCATGCTATTCTCAAAAATTATTGGCAATTTTTGGTAATTGCATCCAAATCATTCTGTAGCATCGAGCATCAAACTCTGAGCCAGATGGATATGCTAGGTTGTACAAGGTTTTTTTTTTGGCAAACAGGCAATAAAAACTTTTGAGATGCTGCGAATGCAAACAAAAGAAAGCATGTCAGTAAAACATAAATGAAGTGCTACAAAAATTAACACAAAGATCAAAGCTTCATGTAATATCTCCCTTTCTGCCGTTTCAGTGCTTTCCCAGCATGGGCAGCTGAGGGCTATGCTCATAGTGGAATTCCAATACCATCCGAAACACAACAGCTCTCGTAGCCAGACGCTGCAATGCTTGATGCAAATGGATGTTTTAAAAATCGTATTTGTAGCAGCTGGTTCCCGACAAAGTTACTGTTCTAATTATAGTTGTTCATTATCGATTTCGAGAACGTGATGCAAGCACAGAATCCTTCTGCACGTGCCCTTCAGATGTTGTTCCACATCTACACGCTCAATCCAGCCACGTCAATATGGCACGATTCAGTATTCATGATTTTCAAGAATGGAGGCACTGCCACACGGCCCCCTCTGGAACACTCGATGAGGGCATAGTGCAACAATGATGAAGAGCACACAGGTGCTGCTTTGTTCACATTTGCCGCACCTTTCATTTTCAACATGTTCTCTGCATACAGAAAAGCTTGAAAGCCAATGCTGATGTCTGTAAGCGCATTACCACGCTTGGAAAGAGAAGGTAATACAGCAGTGACTGTATTTGCAGCATACCACAAATTAGATAGTAATCTGCAGCCAGCGCGTTTGTTTTGGGCGAGAGGCACTAATGAAATTGCACATTGGCAGATAAGTAATGAAGCCTATGCGAGAGTGCAGAGAGAGTCTGTCCTACTGGAGTCTCTTGTGGGGTGCAGCATGCAAGCAGTCAAGCAGCATTACAGGTGGTTTTGTGACCATCTGGGAGCAGGTTTGGCATCACCTTTGTATGTTGCATGCAGTATGGATGCCAAACAATGGCAGCTTGTGCCAGAAAGTGGCTAATACCTATGACCAAATAAGGGCATGCTAGCAAAAAGTGCTTGCAATGCTTCCTGCCTAGCATCTGCCATCAAGCGAAGAAAAAATTTTGCATAAATTTATATACAAATACAATCAAGACAGCTTAAAAGCGTGCGCTAGCAGTGGTTGCAAATGAATCCTCTTTTCTTTGCTCATTCTCAAGGATACGACCCTTTCATGTGTTGCAAAGCAAACCATAGTAGTTTCAAGACCACTAGTGCAGACCCCGAATGGGGTGAAGAATTTTTCCCCTAATCTGCATCAAGACCGCAACATTGTGGTTTTAAAACCAGAACTGCACCATGCCATTGGTACAATGAACAAATGTTTTCTATTAAAACCACTATGCTCAGTACTTATGACACCAGGTATGCTTTAATTCACTCACGCACATAGCTGCCACTGAATCTTGGAGTGTGTTGGCCCTGTAGCAGGCTGCTTTACTAAGGTCAAACACTTGGCATCACCCACAGAGAGTGCTTTTTCTTCCCAATCTCGAAATGAGAATTTTTTATATCCTTAGCAAATGCTGTGCACTTGAAGCAAGGACTCGGTCGTTCTACTTAAGAAAAGTTGAAAACTGCATCGACACAATAACAATGCACATGGTTCTTGTCACTATTCTGATGCCTGAATGCGCAGATCTCGCACTGAGCACGACGACACTGTCCCACCAAAGGATATGATGTGGCCAGCCTAAGTTCATCACCTCTTAGCTTTCTACAAGACACCAAATTGGTGACTTGCTCAACTCTAACGTGGGATATATTGCAGCGCACAGTAAGCTGGTTCCTAAACTGTGCAAGCATTATGGACTCAAGTATCTAAAAGGGAGCAAACGTACACACACCAACTTCGCGGTGGCTGCCTGATCCCCTCGAGAGCAGAAATACTGGTTGACTGGTTTGTTTGTTTATGGGGTTTAATATCCGAAAGCGACTCAGACTATGAGGGACAGCGCAGTGAAGGGCTCTGGAAATTTTGAACACCTGGGGTTTTTTAATGTGCACTAACAACGCACATTACACTGCGGCCTCTAGATTTTCGTGTCCTACGAAATTCAACTGCCACATTTTTCAGGTCAGCAGCCGAATGCCTAACCACTGAGCCACCAAAGTGGCACAGCAGCCATATTGGGTTAGCAGTAGCGCCCCTGTAGACCATTACAATGAGGACTCCCTGGGCATCGCTACATCGCTCACTGGGCTTGCTGTGCACCCCTGGCACTAGATCGGTAGAAGTGGCAGCGGAACTGGTTTGCAACACCTCATAGAGCAGTCATTTCCACATCTGCCTTGCCTCGTAGAACTGCAAGTGTTTTATATGGCTGTACTCGCACTGCAGGTCCAGCCTTACATCATTCGGTGTCCTATGCAAACCCTTGCCGAGAAGACCCCCCTCTCCACCCGGCAAACTCATCTTTTCTTTTCTTTTATTAACCTTTCTGCGTGTGATGTTCTTTTTCCCAGTCTTTTCTAGGCTTGAAAGTGCATCATCGCAACATGTGAATTCAGATGGCTGAATTCTGAAACGACACTACGTATCAATAGCTCCAACCCAGAGGTCACCATCATGATGCTACCAAAAGTCACACCACCAACTTCACAAGCAGATAATAAAATTTCAAAATAAAAAAACAAAGAGGCTTGCCACTGGATAAGTAAGCCACTGAGTTTAATTCAGTATCATTGACTAAAAAAGCCAGACAACTTCAGTTATTATTTGAGAAGCCTGTGTGCACGAACCAAGTACAAATACTGACTGTCACATTTAAATCTTTAAACGAAACCAACCAAAGCAAGGATAGGGCTCAAAGTGGTTGGCCGATTTTCCGAAAGGGAGTGCCTCAGCGTAGACGACCAACTTCTGCGTTACATAAGAATTTTTCAGGCAAGCCGCTGCAACCGCGATGTGAGCGGCAATATCGGGGACCACTGCAAAGCAGACGATGGAGGTATGACTGGAAATTCAGTACACGTTCATAAGTTGGAGCGGCGCAAACGAAAACTGGGTTCCCGATGCCACAGAAGGACCCATAAATGTGGAGAAAAACTCATGGATGCCTGGCTTCGCTCGTATTAAGTGATGACCTCTTCCAATCGCTCAGAAGCAGCAGCGTTGGGTCAGAACAAGATTTACAGGTGCGGCGCACCCTGTAGTTGACGAATGTCAAGCGGCGGTGGCCAGATGATGGAGAAGTTTAACTCCAACGCACTCCCGCACAACTTCCAGGTAAACGCCACTGACACCCAGCTACGAACTGGCGAGGGAGCACGCGGCAGTTTTCAGGACAGCCCATCGTGATCCTCTGGTCGACAGACTGATATAGTACCCGCTGACTAAATTGTTTCTTTTGCTATTCTCTCCAGTGCATTGGATCACTGTTCGTGCAACATCCCTCTTTGTACTGTAGCATCTGTTTAGTGCTCTGCATGTGTTGCATTCATTTTTTTTATGAGTACTGAGTAATTGCGCCGGTATCATCTCTTGGCTGTACAAAGCTTTGCTTTGTTTGTGAACCATTGGGATTCCAGCCAATTCTCCGGGTTCTGACAGCCGAAAGTTGGACACCAAAGGGGCACCCTTTTTCCACTTGGTGGCTAGATTCCACTGTGCTTCTCCCGTTGAGTTAAGGGCATCTCCTGAGTGACCGCAACAGGTACTCTCTCACTGTCTAAGTGCGACTGGGAATGCAAACAACCAGTGCCTATGTGACAACGCGATCTAGTAACCAGCCCCAAGTTTTTCACGAATCGACCCACGTTATACCGTGTATGACTCTCTTGCCATCCTAAAGAAGTCCGCAGGAGAAGACATTCTTGTATACTTATACAATCTGGACACCAATTTCAGCCTGCAACATGAGGCAAGCAACAGATTATTGTCTTGACAGGCAATTGCAGTGAACAGGATTATAATTGGCATTCCTTGTTTAAAGCAAACCCACTTATTCTGGGTACTTTCTAAAATTGCGATCAAAATATTCGACAACACGCAAAGCAACCATGGCCTCATTTCGCTGACGAAAGCTAAGAAAAAAATGCTCCTCAGACATGAAACCAAAGCTAGAGAAAGAAAGCATCTTGGGTGATCTCTGCAGACTACGGGTGTCTGACACCTTAACTGCAAGCTGAAAAAGAGAGCAAACTACCCAGGCCTCCAAACCAAGCCACATCCCTGTTCCTTATGTCAAAAGCAGCAGTGAAATGCCGGGGCACCTGTTTCATGAGCAGGAAATGCAGGTTTGTCACATGTCATTTTAAAACATCAGGAGGTTCAAGCCTCGGCCAACATGCACTAATGCTGAATTTCTTTCTCTTCTGTGCTCTCAGGGAGCATTCCGAAAACTTGGATCATCAAGCCGATTTTGAGAATTCGAGGGTAGCTAACTCAAAGGCCAACCCCACCAGTGCGGTAGATTTAAGAGCCCTGGATTATACAAACACGCCAGGCAATGTAAACAAATCTGCAGGCTGCCTTCCATCACCATACACCACGAAGCTGAGATTAGCGTCTTTCGCACCCCATCCCGTCAAACCTGAAGTTAGTAAGTCAGCCCCGAAAGGTGAGTTATCTCTTCAAGTGACTTTGGACAGAGTGTCACGCTCCTTTCTTCCTAACTGAATATGAACACATTCTGTCTTTAAAGCGGAGAGACTGCCTGTTGTTAGCTCTCCATATCCTTCTCTTCATAAGCACATCGTTTTATAATAAACTTGCCAAATGGCTCGTTGTTTGTACACAATGAAGTTACTTTGAATGGCACTGAGACAAAAGTAGAAAGAAATGAAATCAGAGCTAACGCGACAGTGCAGAGCAGAGGTTCAGAAGAAAAGTCGTGCACGTTGTTGCACTAATTAAGGATTGATCTACAGCATTCTGAAGGTCACACGTTCACCTGTGGAATGAAAACAACCAAAACCCCTATCTGTATTTGACTATGAGGCCTTAGCATGCCTGAAATGTCATCATAACATGTAGGAATGTAAATTAATTATGCTTTAAATAAACTGCTGAAATATACCGGAAATCGAAGCCATGACACATGGGTTACAAGTCAGATACACTATCCCTAGGCCAAAGAGGCACTTTCGTTCTACTTGGTTAAGGAAAGACTTCAAGTGTATTCTTGTATTTCACCTGCTCTAGTGCATGTGCTTAAATATGGTAATGAGTACGTGTGATTAGAAAGAGGCGTTAATTACGAAAGAATGGAGCAAATAACCATTAATGCTTTGGCATCATACCCTTAAGGCACAGCTTAAGTGTCCCCTTAATTTTTTAGCACGTTGCCTACAAGGTCCATTTGCCAGTGCCAGTTTCCTAATTACTAATAATTCTGTGAGGACTGAGTGTCACTATGTTGGATGCGCTAAGGCAGAATGATAGCTTCTGCCTTACAGCACTTCGACACGACATGTCGCAGTAGCGGAAATACTGTTGTCCGAAACCACAAAATCCGCACCAGCGCTGGAGGTGCCACTTTTAGACGTGTTCGCTATGCATCCTTCTGATTTGAAACTTCCAGCATAGTGTTCGATTATTAACGTACACATATACCTGCTCAGATGTTTAGGGGAACCCCAAACCCAAGGTGGAGTAAATTTGTATTAAGGGTACATTGCTCCCTGGCATCCATCCATGCGCAGTCATACGACTACAAAGGAAAGATATACAGCTTTCTCAGAAGCTTCGCGATCAAAGAAAAATTCGTCCTGGTCCGGGGTACGAACCTGGAACCACAGCTTAAGTGGAGAAGTCACTCTATTACTGCCGTTTCGTGTATGTCGAATCCATCAGTCCCCCTCTTTCGCCACCTCTTGCTCCAGCATCCGCTTTGGGCCTTCCCTGGTCCTTCCTACTGCACCGCTACTCCTGGCTGGCAGAAGTGCTGACAGAGAAACATTTCCTCCTTCTTACAACGTTAGCAGACAGGATGCCGAGCCACCGAGTTATAGCCAGCATCTGGAACTCAAGTTGCCGGATCTCATCGCACTCTTTTGTGGCATAAGAAGTTTTCGGAGCATACAATGCCTGGTCACATAGCATCTCCAAGCTAAGTGCCACAGCTAGGCTTCCTGTTGGTAAAATCATACAAAACCAAAAAGCACACATTTCAAGAAGTATAAACGCAGCCAACTGTTCTTCGGTTTCTGTTTTGGTGCACTAGAAATTCGATCCTATTCAACTACCCCACAATAAAAATGGTGCTTGCATTGCATGCCTGATTTTACAAATCTTACAATGATGATACAGCCCTTGACAAATGAGTTGTACTCTAACGCAACTAAGGTTCTAGCAGTGATGAGAAATTATAATTAACCTGATTTAACTTTTTAAACGAGTGCAAACTTACCTTTCCTTTCCTTTATTGATCCATCTCTGTCAACATTCCCGTAGCGCTTCTTGATGTCATCCGGGAGTTTACGCCATGTTTCGTCCGAGAAGTATGCAGGCTTCCAGTGATAGTATTCCTAGGTGGCCATTTCTGCTAATAAAATGAATAGAAAAGGAAGAGCATTGATAAATGTCGCACATGAGATTAATTCCTCACATTACAAAAAATAAGCGCGTAATGCGGCCCTGATGATAAGCCTTGCCACTGCTTCCTGTCAACAGTGAAGCGACGCTGCTGCAGTGAAGCAGGGTAGAGTCCGAGCGGGAGTCTCTATTGAATATCGAAGGAAATGCAGCATTGCTTGCATGAAACACGCCTGTGCGCATATATCGCCATGCACGACCCAATGCTTTAAAGGACACGAGCTCACATGACAGTTTCCGCAATGAAGTCGACAGCAGCAAGGTAAGGGGTTCTCTGAGGAGAGGCGGTCACGAACAGAGGCAAGCTGTTTTAATCGCGGGCACTTTCGTCTATGCTGTGAACATTTGACAGAAAAAAAGTATTGAAAATTGGAGCGCCACAATATCTGGGAAACTCAAAAATCGTGCACACCTTAGAACGTATGTCCTGGTAATGCATGCATCAGTCATCTTTCAAGTGGCTGCTGTCGACACACAAAAATGTGGAGTGTAAATGGCGTCAATTTGATCTAGCTGCAATGATGTAAATTTCAGAGATAAGGTATACCCTCTGTGCACTGTTTACAGCTAAGGAAGCTCGCCCTTGATGCATGAAGTGTGGATTGTTATGAATCAACAGGCCTCGTGGAGAGAACAGTAATTCTATACCTCACTCTTCTGCAAACTCAGACTCCCACGGACGCTACAAAAGCCCCTGTACAGAGATTAAAACAGACCCCATGTGCTCTAAACTTTGGACAAAGGCTGTACCGGTATCAGCGCCACATCGCCACCTTTACCTCTCCGCCGCTTGCTTGCGCCCGTGTCGGTTTCTGCTGCAATTCACCATTTAGATTAAATACAGTTCAAATGTGGAGTTTGCCTTATTCGGCTCGAGCGCCAATGCCCTAGCCCCGCCTACAGGTACTAAGTGTAGTCTCTTACATGCCTAATGCGTGGTGCATGTCCGTAACATTCCTTATAAGCTCTTGCCGAACACAACCAAGGGAGGAGACACAGAGAGGGCAGGAGAAACCAGTGTCCCGCCTTTGCCACGCGCCGCGAGCTACTGGGAGCAGCTTTTCCGGGAAGCAGACAAAGTGATGATGTCGTTGATTACAGTGGTCATCAATGTCAATTAATATCATGAAGGTAACAACTAGTACAGCTGGATCATGATGACGTGTACTGATACATGAGTGCCTGTGCAAAGAGGCTCAGAATGTGATTTCGCAGTCATAGCTTTTAGTGCCCATACCCTCGCTTCGTGGCATGTAGAAATGTCCTCATAGCAAGACATATGAAATCATTTAAAAAGCGGCAATACTGTTAGAGGCGTGACAGGCAACTTCAGGTTTGATATAAAGGCAAGCTTTAATTGCACATTGTCTAATGTTATCGACATGCTTTGATGCTCCTCTTGCCCGATGCAATATATCGGGTAAACCGGGCAATCAATGAGCGCCAGACTAAATGTCATCGAGCTGACAGCAAGGAGCCTACAGAAGGCAAAGGCGGGACAATTTATTCATCATCATCATCATCAGCCTGACTACACCCACTGCAGGGCAAAGGCATCTCCATGCCTCTAATATTAACCCTGCCCTTTCCCAGCTGCACCCAACCGTTCCCTGCAAAATTCCTAAACTCATCCTCCCAACTAACCTTCTGTCCCACCCTGCTATGCTTACTTTCTCTTCGAATCCACTCCGTTACCTTTAAGGACCGTCGGTTATCTTGCCTTCGCATTACATGGCCTACCCAAGCCCATTTCTTCCTCTTGATTTCGACTAGGACGTCATTTACCCGTGTTTGTTCCCTCACCCACTCTGGCCGCACGGTCTCTTACCGTTACAACTATCATTTCTCTTTCCATGGCTCACTGCGTTGTCCTTAACTTAAGCTGAATACTTTTCATTAGCCTCTATGTTTCTGCCCTGTAGGTGAGTACTGGTAAGATACAGCTGTTGTACACTTTTCTCTTAAGGCATATTGGTAAATTGCCATTCATGATCTGGGAGAACCCGCCATATATATGCGCTCCAGCTCATTCTTATCCTTCTAGCTATTTCCCTCTCATGATCCGGATCAGCTGTCACTACCTGCCAAAGTAGACGTATTCCTTTACCGCTTCCAGCCCCTCGCTGCCAATTGTGAACTCCTGTTCCCTTGCTAGACTGTTGACATAAGTTTGGTTTTCTGCATGTTAATTTTTAGACCCAGCATTCTGCTCTGCCTGTCTAACTCATTGATCATGATTTGCAGTTCACCTCCTGAGTGACTCAACAAGGCAATGTATCAGAGAATTGCAGACTATTTAGGTATTTTCCATTAACACTTATTCCCAACTGTTCCCAACTCAGGCTTCATAATACCTCCTGTAAACAGGCAGTGATTAGCAATGGTGAGATGTGTCTCCCTGCCTGATGCCTTTCCTTATTGGAATTTTATTGCTCACTTTATGCACGAGTATGGTAGCTGTGCAGTTGCTATATATATCTTCCAGTATTTTGACATAAGACTCTGCTACACACTTATTACGCAATGCCTGTATGACTGCTGAGGTTTCCACCAAGTCGAATGCTTTCTAGTAATCAATGAAGGCTATATATAGAGGTTGGTTATATTGTGCTCATTTCTCTATCAATTGATTGATAGAGTGAATATGATCTATTGTGGAATATCCTTTACGAAAGGCTGCCTGACCATTTGGTTGAATAAAGTCTAAGGTTGCCCTGACTCTATTACCGATTACCTTAGTAAATACCTTGTAGGCAACGGATAGTAAGCTGGTCGGTCTGTAACTTTTCAGGTCCTTGGCGTCTCCTTGCTTGTCAATTAAGATAATGTTTGTATTCTTCTAAGCTACTGATACAGTCGAGGTCAAAAAGCATTGCGTATACATGGTGCCTAGTTTTTCAAGCACGATCTTCCCTCCATCCAACTGATCTGCTGTTACCTGATCCTCCCCAGCTGGGTTTCCCCTTTACATTGCTCCTAAGGCCTTCTTTACCTCCTCTTTCGCTACTGGCGCGATGATGCATTGCTGTGCGCTACTGTCTCTCATTAACATTTTAATTGCATTGACTACTGTATAGATTTGTGTAGAACTCTTCGGCTAGTTTAACTATCTTATCCATATTGCTAATTACATTGCCCTCCTTGTCTCTTAACGCATACATATGGTTGTTACCTATGCCTAGTTTTTTCTTCACAGCTTTTAGGCTACCTCCGTTCTTTAGAGCATGCTCTATTCTCTCCCTATTAAACTTTCTTATGTCGGCTGCCTTCCGCTTAGTTATAACCTTTTATATCTCTGCCAGTTCTATTCGTCGGTAGGGTTAGATACCCTCATTCATTGGCGTTTCTTAATCAGATCCTCGTCACCTGAGAAAGCTTGCCGGTATCCTGTCGAATCGTCCGACTGCCTACTTCAACTGCGCACTCCGTAATGATAGCTGTCAGATTATCATTCATTGCATGAACATCAAGAGCATATTTCTCAGTTAAAGCCGAATATACCAAGCCAACTGACGCCACCTGAACCACCTGATGCAGCTGGACACACAACCTATCAATCCCACACTCTCTATCTCTCCACGCTCCACACCACGGGATTCCTTTCTCCTGAGCTGTCCTTTTTCTTTCTAGAGTTTTGCAGGTCAGCTGGCTAATCAACTTGAGCAGCCATCATGCCTAGACAAGATTAACTCTCCCCATCCTAACACCATTCAAACTTCATACCTTCCTACCCCTCACGACTCCTTCCTCATCGAAGGTATGACTGTAATTAAACCCCTCCAATGATCAATACTTTGCCCTGACGAACACAAGTCATTGTGTCATTACGTTGGCAAACATCCTGAGGTTTTCCCTCCCTTGTTCACTTTGTAATTATCAAGAACCATCTGATCAACCTCTCACTACCGAATCATCAGGCAGGGTTTCATAAAGGGTACTCGGCAATAGGCCATATTCACACTATCAGGTGGCAGGGACGTGCCCTGAATATAACGTACACCTATATATAAACCTCATGATTACGACAAAACATTTAACTCAGGGGAAACTTTATCAAGCAGGCACTGCGGAATCTTATGTAAGCCTTATGTGAAAATACTTAAAATTATCTATAACAATTGCTCAGCTGCCATAGTCATAAACAAAGTCAGCTATATAATTCCAATAAGAAAGGGTGTCAGGAATTTAGACATGATCTTGAAATTGCTATTCACTGGCCATGCACAGGAAGTATTCCAAGCTCTGGATTGGGAACAGTTGGGAATAAGTGTTAATGGGCAATACCTAAGTAATCTGCGATGAGCTGATGACATTGCCTTGCTAAGTCACCCAGAAGATGAAATGCAAAGCATGGTCAACAAGTTAGACAGGTAGACCAGAAGAGTGGGTCTAAAAATTAACACGCAGAAAAACAAGCGACGTTCAATGGTCTCGCAAGAGAACAGCAGTTCACAATTGGTAGGAAAGTACTGAAACTGAATAAGTTTACTTAGGGCAGATAGTGACCGCTGATCTGGATCATGAACTAGTAGAATAATCAGCTCTAGCAGATATGGCAGGTTCTCTGAGATCAGAACTAGCCGTTTACCAATGCCCCTCATGAGAAATGGATACAACACCTGTATATTGGCAGTACTCACATATGGGGCAGATACGTGGAGGCTAACGAAAAGGGTTCAGCATAAGTTAGGGAAAATGTAGCGAGCCATGGAAAGAGAAATGATAGGTGCAACGTTAAGAGACCGAAAGCACGCAGTGGGTGAGGGAACAAACGCGGGTTAATGACATCCTAGTCGAAATCAACGGGACGAAATGGTCTTGTGCAGGGCTTGTGATACGAATGCAAGATAACCACTGGTGCTTAAAAGTAATGGAGTGCATTCCAAGAGAAGGCAAGTGCAGCTGGGGTGGCAGAAATTTAGGTGGGCAGATGAGAGTAATAAGTTTGCTGGGAGACTGTGGTCGCAGCTGGCACAGGAGAGGGTTAATTGGAGAGACATGGGCGAGGCCTTTACCCTGCAGCGTTTGTGGTCAGGCTGACGATGATGATGAGGTGCAAAGACGGGTTCAGGCAATAGTGGCGGAAGTTAGAAAAAATGCATTTCTTTTGCAACTGACTTGCGAAGGAACTGAATCACAAATGGCTTGGCCATTTCCTGATGCAGCTATCGAGCGTCTCATAGAGAGACTGTATTATCATCACCACAAGCTTATCCGTACAATGCAGAGTCACTATGGCGACTGCCCTCACCTTCCTCCTCGCGCGATTGCGTGAGCATGGCACCTCTTGTTCCTCACTGGTGCTGCCTGTCCCAGGAGCCACACACTGGACTGTAGAAAATCCAGTAGCAGAGATTCCCGACACGTTACTGGTCCAGCTGTTTGGGGCGCCTTGGGATGCCTGAAATAACTGCACCTGCAGAAAAACATCCGAAAATTATCGCATTCTGTTTTCTTCCAAAGTACGTAGATACCGATTGCTGCAAGCTCAACGCACACAGGGTGGTACAGTGTATTGCAGGTCCAGAGAAGCAAGGACATTTTTCATATTTGTTTTTCTAGGCGGTACTCTCTGAACATTGCTTGGGGTTTTCCGTGGAAGCCAATTTTCCTCAAATAAACCAGCAGGCAATTTCTCGCAGGTGCCCATGGCCAAGATTTAAAATAAATGCAGAGGGGAATAACTGGTCCCGTTTGTTGTGTAGTCTTCGAAATCGGTATAAGCGTTATTCTCGTCAATCGGAAATTACACAGGCGTTACTAGGCACACTGTTTTTATATAACAGCGCTGTGAAAGTGCATCAGTAACTACACGGGGACCACTATCCTGAACACCTCTTATTCTGGCATACAGCGGGTCTTTGGGCAATCAGATTGAAATTAGCAGCGCAACGAGTCGAAATCACCTTCGACGGCTCGCACGAAAGGTCATCCACAAAAGGAGAGTAGGATGAGAACGGCATACAACACTTGTCAATGGTCAAAAAGTACTCTCAGGCTTTACATGCCCGGCATTTTCGCATAAAAGTTTCGACTATTTAAATAATGTACCCTGCTGTTATGGAAATATTTGAGGTAATGTTGTATTCTTTGGAAGCTCAACAAGATCTTTCTTTTAAAGTTTCTCCATCAATCGCATTGCAGCATTTAAGAATGCCATAGAAAACCGATGGGAAACGTTTTGGACAATAGCAAAAAACATTAATAGCGAGATCTGCAGGTATATTGAGTGTAATAGGAAAATCTTGCACTATATGACAAAACTGGTTTCAAGATATCTTCATCAATCAAAATAGCTTCTGTGTAGAATTGTTGGCCAGGATTCACTTTGTGCCAAACAGCTGCACCAGCAGTTAGTGATGTAGCAGCCCTGCTTGCCAGTTATGGGCGTTTCCTGGGCGAAGTGGATCGTCCTCGCATTGATAGCTTCAAAAGCGATCCCATAGGCCCGGAAAAACCCGCTCCTCACACAGCGTGCCAATTTCAGTCGACCAGATCAATAGAACTACAATGTGCAGCCAGCAGGAAATGCCTAAAGATTGAATTTACGATCTAATCCGTAGACATCACAAACATTACGAGCACTGAGGGTCAATCGCGCGGCTTCCACCCTCCCTCTAGTGAAACCTGGACAAGGTGCGTTCGCATTTCAATTAAATCGAAATGAAAAGTGCGCCTATACTCAAAGTTTCGTACTGCACGAAAGACAAATTGTTTACTGTTTACCCACTGTGGCACTTCAATGGCGGCTGTGCAGTTTTTACAGAAAAGAAACTATTAACCTCTGGACTTCATTCACGTTTAAAAGAGCAGTGCATGGATTTCCATAAGAGAGTGGAATGCAGCTCTCACCTGTACAGCCTTCGATCCGACAATAGGTCCCAATTGTTCGCCTGCAGCATAGAGTCCTGGAAACAAAGTAACAGTGCAGATGAGTCCGAACTGTGGCAGACAGTGGGCTCTCTTAACAAGATGTGCAATGTTCCCGCCTCCTCAATAAACTTGTCGCCAGCCACGCTAGAAGTGCCTCGCTCCAACTCTGCTTGGCCTTGGCATGCCAAATATTTGTTTGCAATGGCAAAAGGGGCTTTAGGACAAAAAAGGTCAAAACCCGGTTGCCGGTACCTTTGGGTTAGCGAATAATTTTATCAACATGAATTTCAATCTCTAAGCTACAGCTATCTCGCACGCATGAAGGGAAGTGCTACAAATGCCACAAGTGCAGAGTTTCTCAATATTAGAGAAAAAGCTAACATCTACCATGGAAAGGCATAGAAATGCCGTAAACATGAGCTTTCGTATTTGGCTTGGCAATTGTTAGGCATGGATTCAGCCGCAACAATAAGACCTTCCACACGGCAAAACCTCGAAGAAGTGCTGTCAAAGTTTCCACACGAGCCTGGCACCTAATTGGCGCTGGCGTTAAATTGATCGAAGTGAAAAATTGCACTTTTGAAGTAATTTATTCTGCATACATCGGTCAGCATTTCTGCAAAGCCTCCACATGTATACCGCATCCGAGGCAGAATACACGTTTTCGGCCGAGCACTAGCGAAGGCAGGTTAAAAGCCTCGTCTTCTGGCATTCTCTACATGGATAAAGCAGTGCTCAAGAAACTCGCGCAGACAGTGGTGCGAGTTCTCAATGCAGCTATCAGTGAGGAACTCTAGAGCGCCATGTATAATATACTACGAAACATGGCATTTCCCGTTTGAGCTCAAGTCCTTCGCTTTCGTGTACATTTTTGTCAAGATGTACCCTCAGTATCACGTGCAAACGAAACAAAACTTTGTTGATTCAAAGCAGCTCATAAGGGTAAAAGGCTGCTTTTCGAATTTAAAACGCAGCGTTTTAAATTAACCTGCTCGACTCGCCGAGAGGATGCAATATAATCAATGCACTGTTCGTTCATGCATTAGGTGTCATGCATTCGGTGTTTCAAGGCAGCCAAATATTGAATACAATGCTGAAAAAACACCAATTTCTTCTGGAGTGAATGACAGGCGTTTGAACCACTGTCCTTGTATTGCAGCCTCTTAGAAGATGTCTAGTGTTTTCAGTGGCTAGGTGCAAAATAAGAGGAGGCAAGGGGACCACGACACGTTTCTGCTTAGTAATTATCATATTTGCGTGCTTATTCTATGAAAGAGTGTGCCTAGGTTTTTCTAACATTCGCTTTAAGGCGGAGCTTAAGTGTCCTCCGATTTAGGGTGTCTTCTGAAGAGTCCATGTCCAGCCCAATCACGAGAGCTACAAACCATACCTGATCATAAAGGAGCATGTTTGCTGCCAGGAAAAGGTATTGTAGTTTGGGAGCATTCGACCCTCACGACACGATGAAAAGAGGGAGATACAATTATGTCAGCCTGCTCCCGAACATCACATGTAACATTATCCGACACTGTAATTCTAGAGTGAATGCGTAAAAATCGTCACAACTGCTCATTTCATTCCTTTCTTGGCCAGCCAGTCTGAAGATGACAAAGTGCTCCTTTTTTTGCAGCGGTCGGCGCAGAGTTTTCATGATATTAAGCTGCTTGAGTTGGGGGAACTAATCTTGCGTTGTTAATGTAGCCCTCCCCGTAAGTGTTAGTGCATTTTACCTTTTTGGATGCTAAAACACATTTCACCAAAATGCTGAATACTTCAGTGAGCCACGGCTGCCAGAGACAGTCGGCGCGTGGCTGGGTCTCAGCTGCATCAGCTGTCTCAGCTGTATCAGGAAGCATGGCTGTCTCAGCTGCATCATCCTCGACATACCGTATCTCGGCCTCGCCTCAGCGTATTTCAGTTGTTTCTTGGGCTGGTTGGTATAGCATACCGAATGCCGAAACCATAGGTGAGGACAGAGAATAAGGAAGTTCACATGGCAAGCTGTACCCACCCATAAATTCATTCAAGTAATTTGTCGGTCGGCAGCCCGCCTGCGGGGTCGCAGTCCGCATCGATTTGCGCAACCTAGTCACCAAAAGCAGAACAAAAAAAGATAAGAGTTGCGGACATACAACCTACAACGCTTTTGGACGTTCCGTTTTTCACTGCACGCATTGTGGCGTAAGGAACCTTTATTATGCTTGGCGCTGTTCCCAAGGGGAAAAGATGAGGCCTTTTCAGGTTACGCCCGGTCGGGGTATTTGGGTGATCTTCATCTAAACACGAACCGGAAGGTTACTCAGTGAGGATTTCGAAGTTGTCATGCTGTCGACAATATAAATTACGGGTTCACCTGTTATGGAGTGCGCGAGATGTTTGAAGGTTGCGGTTCCCACGACCGAACCTGGCAGGATTAATTCACGCCACAAATATCCTCCATTGCTTTGTGTTCAGTGTGCCTTCGCTCTCCCGCGCTATACCTCTGGGAACTTTCGTTAAAAGGAATTTAAGTTCATCGGAAGTATCCTACTGCGGCTGTTGTTGCACTTGAAGCAGCCAAATTTCCTCCCTCCACTGACGTCTGTGGAAGCAATGTACTGGTATTTAAAACGCAGAAAGATATGCGGAAAAAAAACGGCAGGAACTGCTATGGGTCACCTTCTATAGGTAATGGCGCATAGGAAGGGCGTGGTATCGGTACCAACGACTGTTGGCGCTTATTCCAATTTTGGTCGTCTTTAACAAGAGGAAATCTTCACGCGGTTTGTGCACCTTATTAGACGACGCTTGGTTCCAGCGATTATCCACACAACTAGCCGCTTGTCTCATGCCTGGCTGTCAGCTCACAGTATGCTCGTGATCCTGTATGCTGTGTGCCGGGACATGCATTAGAGTGTCCCGGCCATCTTAGTGCGGGTTCCTCACGACAGCTTTGACAGTAAGAATGAAAGTATTTCCCAAGAACAATAGAAGGAAAGGTTAGAGATGACAGCCGCAGCCCCACAGGCACTGCTTCTTACAATGACTGCCGTGTGAACAAGAGCTGATATATATTTCTTAACGCGCGCATCTCTGCCAGTCCAAAAAATTGCTGATGGTTTAGCTCTGGTTAACGCTGGTCGAAAGAGAAAAGCTCCATCTCCATGGTTACGTTTGTGGCCGAGGAACGTGTGGTCTCCACGGCAGGCGCCACATCGCACACACCTAGCTTTAGGCTAAACGCATAAAAGTTCACAGGTGTATTATGCAGAACGAACTTTGATGCCCTGCGCATGAGATTCCAGACCCTGCTTTCTGGCTTCGCTCGGTCGAGGAGTGTGACGTTATGCACGGAGTAGGCAGCATACCTTGGATGCCTCCTTTCCTCCTCTCCCCAATGCAGTGACGAAGCGCACATCTGCCGCTCTCCACGGCAGGAGTGGCATCAATCACATCTAGCGTTCCGATGGACGCATCAAAGCGCAGCAGCGTTTTGTGAAGAATCCACTTTCATGACCTGCGCATGCAATGCCGGCAGACGCTTTCCCGCAGTTCCGCTTGACCGAAGGTCAAGGTCAAATTCGAGATAGATGGCGCAACAGCCGCTAGGGTCGCCTGCTGTAGCTGAAGTCATGTGTCGAACGTGACTACCACCAGTTATGCTCATGGTTTCACCTCTAGCTACACTCAAGGTCAAACTTGCGGCCTCGCTGAATTTTAGCTACTTTCAAGGTCAAGCTTGCGGCCCCACTGACGGCTTGAAAAGCTGGCGCTGTGAAGCTCCTCGCTCGAAAAAAAAAATGCAGATACCTTCCTCAAAGCGGCACGCTTCTCGCGAGGCTGGTTCCACTGCAGGATACGGTCTTGCAGGATACAGTCATGCGTGACCTGAGATTCAAAGGATGGAATGGCAGGCCCTCTACTGCTCTGGTTCCATGCTACAGCTCCGGGCACCTGAAACTCATGGGTGTGCATAGAATGGTGGTGAAGCTGTTGCCCTAGCTGAAAGCTGGTCACGTGCAAGGCGGTGCGATGCCAATAAGAGGAGCGAGTTTAGCATCACAGAGCTCCAGAATGTTATCTGACTGCGTGTGGGTTCCCAAGCTTTTGCAGAGCACACGGGTTAAGACCTCTAACTACCAACGAGTTCCGAGTTGGGAATCGCAGTAGGCCTTTGGGTCCTTCGGAATTCCGGGAGCGAGAAAGAATTGTGTGTGGCTCTGGAGGCTTTGAAATGATGAACAAGCCTGCTGTTTCCACCGTCTAAAACAAGGTGGCAATAGTAGCTCAGTGCAAAGCCTGAAGGCATTATTTGTCTCCCACAAATCACGCTTAAAATATTCTCACATGCATCCTATGTAAACTGTATTTGTAAGGGGAGGTGGTAATGCCAAAAATTGCCAAAAGCTCTTTCACCTGAACATCTGACTTCATACCATAGACAGCGCAAATGCACCGGGAGCGGGCAAACCATCAGATGGATTAGTCTCACTTCATTCAGTTCAAAGCCCTTTCTCAATAAAATTGTTTTCTTTTTCATGTCTTGGGGGAATCGTGATGTCAGGTCAACATGAAATTCAGTAACCGAGTATTTGCTAATCAATAACATTTGGTGCCCTGGTACTTCATCGCCATCCTGCATTTTCCAACTTCCCTGAAAGCACACGTTAATCTGAAACCTACCCTTCCATCCTGCCATGTAGCAATTTAATCTCCTTCAATCCGGACTCCACACACCTGTCAAGCGTGCCTGGCTGACAACTGACCAGCTGACGAACAAATTGGCCTTGGTGACTCTAGCGCAGCATGTACTCGATGCTTAGTGTTTTCTTTTAAAGCTTTCGCTTCCTCCCTGTCCACAAAAAGTGTTTAGTGCTACATAGCATATTGTCGCAACACACTTGTGTTATGGCATGCATTTCCTAATGTTTCTTTCTACTGCTTCAATTGAAAGAGTATGCTTGATTTGGGTGGAATATTAACCATGTAAATAAGCACTAATAGACATCAATTGCAATTATGTACGATCCCTCGCAAAACGAAGAAAGATTGACGAACAGAGTGCCAACACTGTGCGATTCATCGAAGAAAAAAATAGTGTCAGAGAATGATGGATGCTTGGGCAAATATAGAGCGTTGATAATGCGCAGTGAACCATAACCACACCTTGATTGTGCTGCACTTGCCCTCTCATTTGCATATGCAAGTCGCCTAGCCAGAGATCGGATATTCTCCAAAACATCCCCCCCGCCTCGGTGGCTCAGTGGTTAGGGCGCTCGACTACTGATCCGGAGTTCCCGGGTTCGAACCCGACCGCGGCGGCTGCGTTTTTATGGAGGAAAAACGCTAAGGCGCCCGTGTGCTGTGCGATGTCAGTGCACGTTAAATATCCCCAGGTGGTCGAAATTATTCCGGAGCCCTCCACTACGGACCTATTTGTTCTCTCTTCTTTCACTCCCTCCTTTATCCCTTCCCTTACGGCGCGGTTCAGGTGTCCAACGATATATGAGACAGATACTGCGCCATTTCCTTTCCACCAAAAACCAATTATTATTAAAACACCCCCTCCCACCTAAGTCTGCGCGTCCAATATGAGGCTCAGACGCCCACAAAGCTTAGTGTGGAGAATGTGCTGTACACCGCTGTCACTGTGTCACCATAAAAAAAGCCGGCCTTTAACTTCAAACGCTCAGAATGCGCACATTCTGCAGGAATTCCTATTCGGGAAGTCATTCATTCTATGCACAATCACCGAATGAAACCATTTGCCAATAAATAAAGGTACCAAATAAGACACAACTAAACTTCATGAGCTAATTCGTGGTTTGAATGACATGTAACTTAAACCACAGTCCATTAGGTGTCGCCCTTTCTTTCTTACATTCTTTTTTTATTTGAAGATGCACCTGTTGCGACGGTTCATTACGAACCCCAAAATTTTGTTCCAATGCATTTGTTCAGCTTTAACGATTTACCTGTCCTTATCATTCCGTAGTCTAGTGATAATACTAGCGTTGTAAAATTTTGGTCACAAAATTAATTAGAATATGGCGCATATATTTTTGCTTAGTTTTTCTTGTTTGTTTAATGTGCTTTCATTACTATATTGTGACTAAAATTTGCTTTTTTACAGCCCCCTCTTATGTAGTACCCTCAAAAGAGGAACTACAAGAAAGAAACAAAAAATCAAGGAATAACCATACGCTATTGTAATTGTGGCACAGTCGCGCCACATGCTGAGTGGAAGTTCCCGCCATCAAGTCATGCCCCGGGCCACGGCTGTCGCATTTCAATGCATGCAATGTTGGAACTGCAAGCATCTTGAAATATCTGTGCGCGCAATCACCCCGAGTGACTGCTGTAAATACGGATCGCCCTTTATAATGTGTCTAAAAGTAATAATAATTGGTTTTGGGGGAAAGGAAATGATGCAGTATGTCTCAAATATCATTGGACACCTGAACCACGCCGCGCGCCGTAAGGGAAGGGATAAAGGAGGGAGTGAAAGAAGAAAGGAAGAAGAGGTGCCGTAGTGGAGGGCTCCAGAATAATTTAGACCACTTGGGGATCTTTAACGTGCACTGACATAGCACAGCACACGGGCGCCTTAGCGTTTTTCCTCCCTAAAAACGCAGCCGCCGCAGTCGGGTTCGAACCCGGGAACTCCAGATCAGTAGTCGAGCGCCCTAACCACTGAGCCACCGCGGCGGGGTTGTCTAAAAGGTCACATTGCTCTTTATGGATGCAAAAGTTATATTAGACATGAACAATTGTCATTGACAGTTAACTTTGCACGTGACAGGCACAAGGCAATAGCAGTGCTCGTGGGCGGTGCAAGGTCCGTATCTGAAATGGCTTGAGTCCCTCATTGACCCAGTCAGATGAAACGAGTGGCTCTAAAACAAAATGTGCACAGTTATGAAAGGAGTCACTTTTTTCTAAAATGTGGAACTTGTAGAGCTTACGAGGCAAACAATTCCCAGCCATCCGAACACAGCGTTGTACAAAGTCCGCTCTTCACCCTTCATATTCATGCCAACACAGGTGGCACAAATAAGACAAAAACTGAGTACTCGTCAAGTATCAAGTAAAAGCCGTCCAAAAGTGTAACTGACACCGAAAGGATGGCGTTCAATAGGGACTGACTTGAAATTCTGAAGGTGAGAAGCAATATACGGTGTCCTCAAAGGCTGTTTGAGCTAAAATGATTCTTTCGCGATCATAGGGATGGAAATGACGGACGCCATAATCCATTTGTAGGTTAATAAACTTAGATATGTGAATGAACTCTTATGTATAACCTCTTAGGATGTTCTTTTCATTTAGTGATAGGAGCGATCTGTCAGGGTGTCTTACATCAATTATCGGGTGTGCAGAAATGTAAAACGGCCCTTAGTACAGTGGCTCAAGTAATTTCAGCTGTTCAGATTTACCTAAAGGACACGTAAGCAGAGCGCAGCCACGTCTACCTCTCTCCACCCCTGCCGTAGCTTTGCCTCGCATACCGCCACTCAAACCAGAGAGAAATCATGAAAGGAACGTGATGCGTCCGCTCTGACCTACGTCACTTTGTGGGAGTGACTATGCGGGCTCTGCAGCCGCGCCGCGTCCGTTGGATGCGTCTGCACGGCCGAAATTCCAAGCATCGTAGAGCCGCAAGAAATTACATCTTTACACATCTACTAACCGGCACTAGCTGCCCTGATGACCCCCTACATTTCTCTACTTGCTAGCAAGCGCCGAACTCTTGAAATTTAAACATTAATTAGCAAATTTCAGTAACTTAATGTATAGTCAACTTCTATCACAGCCCCTTCGGTGCCCATCAATGCCGTTGCCATGATCGAGTTTGAACTAAAAATGGCTGTGTTTGAAAATTTATTGATCTTTTCTCGTGAACACCCTGTACTTCTTTGATCTTCAGAGCGGTTCCAAGGAAACTGAATGCCCCATTAGGCCTAGACGCGCAGTGATCGAGTGGGTATGTAAACCAGAGAGCACAGTTGTAGCTTGCACTTTGCTGCCAGTCCAACGCTCGCCATAGCGAACGCCATCACCAGTTGTTACGGAAAGTGCAGATACGTTTTATGCGTGCTTCTTTGGGTTCTCCTCCCTACGTGTCTTCTTCGCACAGTTTTATAAATGCTGAAAGACACGAGTATGGCGCACAAAAAGACGCTCTAAAGCTGCTACCTCAAAAGTGCGCATTTATGTCTAACGGTAAAAATAACACCTTGCTTTTTCAGGAATACACATCGGCGACTGCGGGCATGTATAATTATTAAAGCATTGCATGTTTAATATGTCGTATAATGTCCTGTGATGACCCCCATAATGCGCAGGTCCACACGGGACGGAGAGGCAAAGAGACACCGTATGGCTCAGTTTAAACAAACAGATATATTCAATAATTACACATGATTAAGATTATACATCAGAGGCTGGGGCGTCCGAGCTTACGTGCCGACGACTTCATGGGGGCGATGGAGTGGCTCCGGAGTTGGGCTCGAGCGGTTGCTGGCAGAAGCTGCACGCCGTCGGGCTTCGGCGCTGAAGGCCCTCTTGGCGAACGATGTCGTCCTGAGCGTGTATGCAGTAGAATTTCAATAGTCGTCCGTTTCTTCGAGGATGGTTCTCAAACCCTTCCTCTAGTGTCGTTCGGCTTGGAAGATGAACAGGAGGCGAGCTTGTAGATGATGACAGCAGAGCATAATTTTACAACATACATATACAGAGAGTTAAACTGGAAAAAGCAGAACTGAATTTACAAAAGAACAAACTTTGCACTACTTTACTCATCGACCGGGCAGGTTAGTGCCTAAGTAGCATCACATTTCATGCTAAGCATGGAGCCCCAGCTCAGACTGGACTGCATCCGTTTACATGTGCTTTTAAGCACTTGATTAACAAAGGACTAAGGGCGGTCGTTTCCAGTGGCCCGCCCAAAGCATCAATTCTCCAATCCAAAATAACATGCGAGATGGGGACCACCCCTTGGGTTGGGCTTAGCCTCGAACCCAGAGTCTGTTAACAATACAAACTAAATAAACAACAAAAACGCCACCACTCTCTCTCAAGTGAGAGTATACACAGGCTCTCTCTTCGGAGCTAATTCACTAGCGCCTGTCTTTCCACATTCTTGGCGAGTACTGCCTGTCCGCCATGACAGGTGTCCGTCACGGCCCCTTCTGGGAATGCGCTTTTGTTCACGAGGCACGGCGGGAAGCTGTGGGTGCCTTCCCGGCGATAGCCCACGTCGAAAGGGGAAGGAGGGAAAGAATGTTGTCTTCGCGGTAGCGCATAGCGTCGGCTGTGGTACGGCGCGCTCTGGCCCGCTGACAGCTTCCTTGTCCTGGAATGTGCCCGGAAATTGGGGAGGATAAAGCCTGTTTCCCCGGGGCGGCGGCGGGTCCGTTTGTTCTGGTCGTCACTCAAAGAGCATGGCTGGGTAATTGATGATGCCGCTGTCACGGGTCTCCGTCTACGCCGCGCCGTCGAACGTGGATCCTCGTAGCACACACGGAATGTCACACTCGCTCACCCTCCAGAAGAATGTTCTCCGAACATTTGAGTCCACGCAGCTCCCCTTGTCTTTCTGAATCGCCTCGCACAGTGCGTCCGACAAAACACTTTTCGCTGCACTCAACACCACTGCACAACACCATATGCCTCCGCTGTCAATACTGGCGTCTCCAGGGGCAGCACTGATCTTCTTTTACAGATAAACATGAAACTCAGCACCCAAGCCTCTCCTTTCTAGTCCAAACTGGACGAAATAAATTTACCACAGTTACAAAGGAGCTCCCACTTCTAGCACGATCACGGCACAGACAAAAATATAGATAACGAAAGGAAGTAGGGCAGGTTCTGCATGCGCTCCGCATGCTCTCCTGTGAAGGTGTTACTTAATGACAGAAAGGTTTAACTACCAACTCCGATAACTTAACACATACGCATATAGCAATGTTATGAGCTGCGGCATTACACAATTCTAACCAGTTCACAACTCCGCTCTGTTTACGCCATTAGTCCGACTTAGCTTTCCGATTTCGCAGCGGATATCGGCCTTCATGAGTCATACTAAGTAAGTCTGTGCCCCTTTGTCTGCTTTGGGACTCGCGAGGGCTCGCGGCAGGAGCCTCTCCTGGCGTTATCTGCGCGGCAACCTCGCGCGCTTCTTCTTCTAGCAATGCACGAAGTAAATCCGGTGGCATTCCGGCCGTCACCTCGGGCGCCTGCCGAACAAATGCAGGAGAGGGCGTTTCTTGCGAACTATCTGCGCGCTCCGCTTCACTTCTGTCCCCATCAAAATTCGCGCTTTCCCTTTCCTCATTTCGTGAATACTGAACCGGTGCCGACTTGAGGCGATTTGCGTGTATCCTTATCAAACGCCGGTTCACGTCTCGGACTCTGAAGTTTACCGGAGAAAGCTTCTCGACAACCTCGCACGGTCCTCTCCACTTCGTCTGGAACTTACGAGCTAGCCCAATCTGCCTTTGGCAGTTTTCAATGTACACGCTGTCCCCCACATCAAACGGCGCGTCTCTAGCACTGCGATCGTGCACCTCCTTCCTGCGCTTCGCCGCTTTCTTTAAGGACTCCTTTGCGATGTCCCTCGCCACTTGCAAGCGCGATTCTAGCTCAACCTTATAGTCGTCCAGTGAAGCGTATGGGACACGACGGGGGCCCTCTGGCACTTCACTAGGCTGGTCCGGGTCTCGGCCGTAGAGAAGAAAGAATGGCGATTCGCCCGTGCTCTCGTGTGCTGCGGAATTGTAGGCAAACATTGCATACGGGAGCCACAAGTCCCAGTCCCGCTGGTCGCGCGAAACAAAATGCGACAGGAACCCGGCCACGGTTTGGTTCAGTCGCTCCACCGCGCCGTTGCAAGCCGGATGGTACGGTGTTGTCTGCTTCTTAGCGATCTTAAGCAGCTCGCAAACTCTCCTCATTAGCTGCGACACGAAGTTCGTTCCCCGATCTGTCAAGAGTTGCCTCGGGGGTCCATGTCGGAGCACGATCTGTTCGACAAATGCTCTTGCAACCGTGTCTGCCTTCTGATCTGGGAGTGCTACCGCTTCTGCGTATTTTGAAAGGTGATCGACAAATACTAAAATGTACTTGTTTCCGGAAGTGGTCGTGGGCAAGGGGCCCATTATGTCCATACCTGTCCGCTCGAAGGGAGCTGAAACCTCAGGGAACGGCTGAATTGGAGCTGGTCTTCGTCCCTTCGGTGTTTTTCTTTCGAGACAGGAATGGCACTTCGCACAGTAGTCTCTAACATCCTGTCGCATGCCACTCCAAAAGTACAAACGCTCCACACGCCTTCGTGTCTTCGCTACGCCAAAATGACCGGCGCATGGCGCATCGTGAAACGCGCGAAGAACCCTTTCTGTCCACGACCGAGGTATGACGACTCTCTCCCAAGCGGTTTTCTCTGGTCTCCCTTTCCTGGTTGGCCTCGTGCGCCGACACAGGGTGCCGTCTTTGCCAATGAAATAACCTAGCTGTTCGGGGTGAGACGGTGCGTCCTCTAAGCTTTCGATTATTCGCTTCAGGTCCGGATCTTTGCACTGCTCTGTGCGTAATTCGGCGGGGTCGACTACGGGGACAAACTCATCTATAGCTGCCACGGCAGCTGTGCGGCTGAGTGCATCAGCATTCAGATGCGTCTTTCCTGACTTGTGCTCAACTTCAAAGCAGTATTCCTGCAGGTGTAGATTCCATCTAGCGAGTCGCGAGCTAGGGTCCCTGACACTCATCACCCATTTCAGAGGATGGCAGTCTGTGACTAGCTTGAATTTGCGGCCGTAAAGGTAGCATTTGAAGTGCTTTACTGCCCAGACAACGGCGAGGCACTCCCTTTCCGTAGCTCCGTACTTTTGCTCTGTGGGGCTCAGCTGTCGGCTAGCAAAAGCAACGGGATGTTCTTTGCCCTCGATAACCTGAGATAGCACGGCACCAACTGCGAACTTTGACGCATCTGTGGCCATAACGAAGGGCAAACTAAAATCCGGGTGGCGCAACAGCGGTGCACTCATTAGCTTCCTTTTCAGGGCCCCAAAAGCATTCTCCGCGTTTTCGTCCCAGCGAAAGGCGACATTTTTGGCTGTTAAGGCGGTGAGCAGCTTAGCGAGCTTGGCGAACTCCTCTATGTGCCTTCGGTAGTAACCGATCAGGCCGAGAAACTGCCGGACCTGGCGGACGCTAGTCGGGGATGGAAAATCCGAGACACACCTTAGTTTCTCAGGGTCCGGTCGCACGCCGTCAGCTGAAACAACGTGCCCAAGGTATTTCACCTCGTTTTTGAGGAATTGGCACTTAGAGGGCTTCAGCTTGAGACCCGCTGCTCTTAGTCGCACCAAAACCTGCTCAATATCGCGCAAATGGTTATCAAAACTGTCACTGTATATGATAATGTCATCCATATACACGAAGCACAGCCTCCCCAGAAGACCTGCCAGGATAACATCAGCGGTTCTCTGCCAGACAGCAGGGCTGTTGGCCAGACCCATCGGCATTCTTTTCCATTCATAGTGCCCTGAGGGCGTGTTGAATGCCGTTTTCTCGGCATCTGCCGGATCCATTGCTATCTGCCAGAATCCCGCCGCCATGTCCACTACCGTGAAGTACCTGGCAGAGCCCAGCTGAGAAAGCGTCTCCTGTATATTGGGGATGGGGTATGGATCGATGCGAGTTACGGCATTTAGTTTGCGGTAGTCCACTACCAATCGATACGAGCCATCTGGCTTTTCCACCAATAGTGCTGGTGCTCCCCAGGGTGACTTTGAGTGTTCGACAATGCCGCGATCAATCAGGTCCTGCACCTGCCGCTCCATCTCCTCACGTTGGGAGTAAGGAATCCTGTACGCACGCTGGTAAACGGGCGATGAAGTGCCGGTTTCTATCCTGTGCTTTATAACGCCACAGCAGCCCAAATCCAGGTTGGACGCGGCGAATACCTCCGAGTAGTCGTTCAGCAAACCAGCCAGAGCCTCCCTCTCCCTGGAATTTACGTGAGAAAGATCGAACGACACCTTTGGAGCAGCCGAAGGACTAGCATGCTCTACAGTTGCGAGTACCGTATCGGTGGGCTCACGTTGCTCTATCGCAGAGGTGAAGAAAGCCAATGTTTTGTTCTTGGGAAGGCTCAGTGGCTGCTGGCTACAGTTAACCACCCGTAGGGGCACTTTGTGGGCGTCATTAACTGTCACGAGGCACGCGGCTGCCTTCAGGCCATTGCTGAGAGAGTCGACCGGCTCAAGCACTCCCACGGCGCCGCTCTCTACATCTGAAGGCACAAACGCGTACAAAATGTGCTCCGACCAAGGAAGGACGACCGCCTCCTCGACCAGCCGGACGGCAACCCGCGAATATACCTTCTCCAATGATCCCACTGTTTGACGGGTGTCAATATCGGTAATGCGAATCTCAGCCCCTCTCCTGTTCAAAAACGGAACTTTTGAGCCGCCCGCATTAACCTCTTCCTCAGAGAATGAGACTACTACCTTCCCTTTTCTCAAAAAATCCTGCCCTAATATACCTGACACTCCGTTTGGCAGAGACACCGTGTCCGGGCATACGTAGCAGGGGTGCTCCAATGCAATTCCGCCGAGAGAGAAGTGTAACCGGTAGAGTCCACTTATGCCAAGAGGATCCCCCGTTATGCCTACAAATTTGGTTGCCATACCACCAGACGGTTCCAACACCTCGCGGTCCCCCTTCCTTCGAAGCGTGTTAAAACTGCTCTCCTTAAGCAATGTCACCTTTGACCCCGTATCTATCAACAATTCCATACAACAACCATTTAACTTGCAACGCACAACAGGGCATGCCTCGTCGGCCACACAAACTACCACCACCTCATCTACTGCTCCCTCCCCACGCTCCTCAGGCTGGGGAGGACTAACTAGTTTTTTGACTCGGTATCTGGAGCCCCGCTGTAGGCTTGCTTAGGGCGTGTCTCGCCTGCTTCTCTTTGTGGCTCCCCACGGCGCACGTTTTGGCAGAACCTGGCGATGTGTCCGCGACCCTGGCAAGCGAAGCATACGATTTCTTCAAAATCTCGCATACCGCGCCTGTAGCTTTGTGGCGGTCTCCGGTTTCCAGCGAATGGGCGCTGTTGAGCGCGCGCTTCAACCTGGCATTCTACCTGCTGAGATAGCAGCTGTTCTAAGCGATCTAACCGCTCTGTCAAGAGAGCAACCTCAGGGTTGAGCACCGCTCTCTCTATGACGCGTACTCTCGCTGCGGCTGTCGTTAACGCCTCATTTTGTTCCTCATCCAATGCGGCCTCCACGGCTTGGTCGAAATTGCTCGGCTTGCGCGAGAGCACGAACCGGCGCACGGGGTCTTGCAGACCAGCCACGAACAAAGCGGTCATTTCCTCTTTAAGTATATCCTCCGCGTATTTCTTCTTAAGCTGGTCTCCTTCCTCCTCCCTGCTTAACGTATCGTGCGCTAGGCGCTGAAGCCGCGACGCAAATGTTCGCACGTCCTCCCCTACCATCTGTCCGGCGTCACGGAACCTCTGTACCCGCACGTGACGTGGTTCCGTGTCGAAATGCTCAAACGCGAGCTTCTTAAATTCCGCAAATGATTTTGTGGATTTTACTTTTTCGTCTCGCCATGCAAAATCATGAGCAGCTCCTGCCATCTTACACCTCGCCATTCCCAGCATTTGAGCATCGGACCATCCCCCATTTTCCCAATCTCTTCTAGCATGGAAAAGAAATCGCAGATTGGGACCCCTGTCTTATCTCCTGTAAACGTCGGAACGACGCTTCCTAATGCCAGCATGCTTGCTCCGAGCGACGGCTGTGGAGTGGGAGCTCCCTCAGATAAAGACATTTTTTTTTCAAGCCCTCCGGTGCCTCAAGCCTCTCAAATGGGGGTAAAAGTCCCACAATCAGTCCCGTGATTCCCTTTTGATTACAATTTTGAAGTCATGAATGTCGCAGCATTCAGAGGACATTTGCTTTTGAGACCCCACTTCTGACACCAGTGTGATGACCCCCATAATGCGCAGGTCCACACGGGACGGAGAGGCAAAGAGACACCGTATGGCTCAGTTTAAACAAACAGATATATTCAATAATTACACATGATTAAGATTATACATCAGAGGCTGGGGCGTCCGAGCTTACGTGCCGACGACTTCATGGGGGCGATGGAGTGGCTCCGGAGTTGGGCTCGAGCGGTTGCTGGCAGAAGCTGCACGCCGTCGGGCTTCGGCGCTGAAGGCCCTCTTGGCGAACGATGTCGTCCTGAGCGTGTATGCAGTAGAATTTCAATAGTCGTCCGTTTCTTCGAGGATGGTTCTCAAACCCTTCCTCTAGTGTCGTTCGGCTTGGAAGATGAACAGGAGGCGAGCTTGTAGATGATGACAGCAGAGCATAATTTTACAACATACATATACAGAGAGTTAAACTGGAAAAAGCAGAACTGAATTTACAAAAGAACAAACTTTGCACTACCTTACTCATCGACCGGGCAGGTTAGTGCCTAAGTAGCATCACATTTCATGCTAAGCATGGAGCCCCAGCTCAGACTGGACTGCATCCGTTTACATGTGCTTTTAAGCACTTGATTAACAAAGGACTAAGGGCGGTCATTTCCATTGGCCCGCCCAAAGCATCAATTCTCCAATCCAAAATAACATGCGAGATGGGGACCACCCCTTGGGTTGGGCTTAGCCTCGAACCCAGAGTCTGTTAACAATACAAACTAAATAAACAACAAAAACGCCTCCACTCTCTCTCAAGTGAGAGTATACACAGGCTCTCTCTTCGGAGCTAATTCACTAGCGCCTGTCTTTCCACATTCTTGGCGAGTACTGCCTGTCCGCCATGACAGGTGTCCGTCACGGCCCCTTCTGGGAATGCGCTTTTGTTCACGAGGCACGTTGGGAAGCTGTGGGTGCCTTCCCGGCGATAGCCCACGTCGAAAGGGGAAGGAGGGAAAGAATGTTGTCTTCGCGGTAGCGCATAGCGTCGGCTGTGGTACGGCGCGCTCTGGCCCGCTGACAGCTCCCTTGTCCTGGAATGTGCCCGGAAATTGGGGAGGATAAAGCCTGTTTCCCCGGGGCGGCGGCGGGTCCGGTTGTTCTGGTCGTCACTCAAAGAGCATGGCTGGGTAATTGATGATGCCGCTGTCACGGGTCTCCGTCTACGCCGCGCCGTCGAACGTGGATCCTCGTAGCACACACGGAATGTCACAGTCCTCAGTACATGCATGCGCGGTTCCGCTGCCTGTCCGGCTCGGCCACGCAAGCCCTATGGAGCTTTGTGAGGTCGGATGTCTGCGCATTGCATTTAAATTTGGCGCAGTGATATATTATTATAAGTATATGGTTATCCGCACACGATATACCGATTAGTGGCAGTCAGAGGCTGTCCAGATGCGATTTAAATTTACAGACGCAGCTGTCTTAAATTTACAGACGAAGAGCAGAAAACACACTGCATCATTTCGCCCCGAAAACACCCCTGATCCTGTGACTACCGCAAACATAGCCATTCAAGGCATATGCATTAATAAAGCCATCAGGAGCGAAATGACACACGATTCTCGCTACGAGAGCGCTAAAAATGTGCCGAGGTGAAGCGTCCAGGTCTGAACACGTAGGCCGGAGTGCACAAGGCACTGTTTATTCCGTATCGCGCCAGTGTCTGGTCTACCGGCGTTGTCGCTCGGCGGTCGCGGAAGATGACGACCAAACACATGAGGGCATTGTGACGTTTCCTGAGGAGGATGTTCGAATATCATGTATAAAGCCACTCAAGTAACATCTGTCCGTAGCTACTACGTAGGCAAGGGGGACACTAGCCCAGGGACCGCAGGGGCAGGGGTGCCATCATAGTTATGCGGATTGATCTGCAAGTCGCTGCCAACGCGCGGCTAGACATTAATTTCCACCAATCTTCACCTGAGAGGTATTTCCGGCGCCGACGCTGACACGTGGCCTAGCCGGATATCTGTGACTCCCTGTGTCGGCTTCCTCTAAGCGCCGGAATTGTGCCACAGGCGACACCAGTAGCCGAAACGCTGACGCGACGCAGAAGGGACGCTACCTTGTGTTTCTGACTTGAAACGCGCGGCGGGTCGAACAGCCACATGCTATTGGAAAGCTGCACTGTTCCACACTAACCTGCCGAAGCAGCAATGGATGATTCGGTGGGCAGTCACTAGAAGGCGTGCTTAAGGCATATATGCATGCTTATGCATGTGGGCTCGATCAACGCAAGCGCACACCTCACAAGCACCTCAATACAGCTTTTGTATGTCTGTTCCTCTCTGGATGAGGGCGGTCGAGGTAAAAGCGCTGCACGATAATATGCTAAAGTGAGTAATTCCAATACACTTTTCACCCTACAAAGTGCTCGTAACACCGCCAGAGCGACAAAGCAATCATCACTCAATCATGTTAGACAGCACCATTAAAATCAAATACAGCAAGTTCACAAGCAATGCTGTCAAGCTAGCACTCATCTGCTCGACCATATCTGTAATCATCATTGTTTGTGTTCACGTGCACCCGCCGTGAACACAAATGTGTTTTTTTTCAGTGTTTACTGTCTCGGCGTGGTTCTTCCTGGTTCTTCCTGGGCATAGCATTTTACACCAGATTGAGCATCAAAAATAAATTCCAACACACAGGTTGCAAACTTTTATCGTGGAGCCCTATATATCCCGCAAATGAAACAGGCTGGGTAATGCTTGAATGTGCCGAAAAAGAAGTAGTGAGGCCAAAGCGAGCCAAGGAGTAGTGATAGTGACAGGGCACTGCGACACGGAAACGAGATGAGATACTTTCATGCCCAATCTCCGGATTAAAGGTAGGAGTTTCGATGGCGGCGAAATTGGCCCGTGCACTGTGCGATGTCACTCCTCGTTAAAGAAGTCCTGGTGGTCAAAATTTCTGCAGCCCTCCTCTACAGCGTCCCTCATAGCTTGAGTCGTTTTAGGACGTTTAGCCCAAAAACCAAACCACACCACACCAAGCCAATAAGAATATTAATTGGTTATTGGGGAAGGAAATGGTGCAGTATCTGTCTCACATATCTTTGCACACCTAAACCGCGCTGTAAGAGAGGGGATAAAGGAGGGGGCGAAAGTAGAAAAAAAGAAAGAGGTGCAGTAGCTGAGACTCAGGAATAATTTCGACTACCTGTAGATCTTTAACATGCACTGACATCGCGCAGCACACGAGTGCCTTAGTGTTTTGCCTCCATAAAAACGCAGCCGCCGCGGTCGGGTTCGAACTCGGGAACTCCGGATCAGTAGTCGAGCGCCCTAACCACTGAGCCACCGCGGCGGGTTCCACACGAAACCAAGGAACAAAAATTGGAGGATGCTTAAGGTTCGTCTTTAAGAGTGAGATGCGACTGCACGTCGCAGGGTTGCTGAGGAGTACACGGAACACCATCACCCCATCACCCGTTCGGCGATGGACAATTTAAGGAAAGGACGCCTGTCTCACATATCTTGGGGGACACCGGAACCCGGCCATAAGGAAGGAAAATGAAATGAACAATAGCTTTTAAAGAAAGGAAATGACGCCTGTCTCAATTTTCTCGCTGGACACGCGGATCCCGCCATCAGGGAAGGAAAAATCGATCGATCGATCAATCAATCAATCCATCTCTTAATCAACCCTTAACGCTGCCGCGTAAAAATCCCTTCCCTTAGGCGCGGTTCAGGTGTCCACCGAGATCCCCATTTTTCGCTCACGGCCAAGGACGTCGACGACATCGGCTTTTCTGGACACGTGCTCCTTAAAGCTGTCGCGTCAAAATTGCCAGCATCACCGACGCGTTCGCTCTCGACAGTGATCGGTAAGGTCAAGCGAGCGTCATGCGCGTTCGAAGGCACCCACTCTCTGCCCTTCACCCTCCCTCATGCTTTCCCTCCCCTGTGCTTGCATTCACTCGTGCTCGCTCCTTTTCCACTTTTACCCGCCGCGCAGAGGGATGCAGGTAGTGGAGGGCTGCGGAATAATATTGACCACATGGCGTCTTTAGCATGAACTGACATCACACGTGAGCCCTCCGCTACGCCACCTCTCTTTTATGCGAAGCATAATAGGGACACTACTTAGCTCAACCATAGCCCAGCCTGGCGCGGCCGCGACCACCAAGGCTAACTCCCGCTCCTCCCGCTAGGGGCGCTGCAGCCAAGCACGTGGTCTGACGTCACGACAGCTGAGGAGAGACGGGGCTCAACTCGCGCGGTCGCCGCGCGGCCGCGACCACCAAGGCTAACTCCCGCTCCTCCCGCTAGGGGCGCTGCAGCCGAGCACGTGGTCTGACGTCACGCCAGCTGAGGGGATGGTTACAAATTAGGGAGAATATACCCTCCTCCAGACATATCCCTTACTCACAAAGAGGCGTATATCTGGAGGAGGATCCAAGCAGGGGTATCATATCGCCAGTCAAAATTGCTGAGAACCCAGGTGACGAAAAATATATCGACTATGGGGAAAGGGGTACACTAAACCACATTATTTGGGAATGTCTTAGCTCACCAGGGGCTAAGGAAGAAATAAATAGTTTTGAAGCCTGGGAGGCGCTGCTGCGGAGCGAGGACCCCAACGCGCAGCGCAAAGCCACCCGCGTGGCGGCTGAGGCCGTGAAGCATCAGCTACACCGTCCTCAGTCGACGGCCTCTTCTCCTAATCGGGCTTAGGCTTCGGCCGAGCCTGAGAGGGGGTAGGGAGACCACCATCTGCCGGAAATAAAGTTTTTCTGAACTGAACTGAGACGGGGCTCAACTCGCGCGGTCGCCGCGCGGCCGCGACAACCAAGACTAACTCCCGCTCCTCCCGCTAGGGGTGCTGCAGCCGAGTACGTGGTCTGACGTCACGCCAGCTGTGGAGAAACGGGGCTCAACTCGCGCGGTCGCCGCGCGGCCGCGACTACCAAGGCTAACTCCCGCTCCTCCCGCTAGGGGGCGATTGTCGTCGCGGCATTGTATAAAAGAGCCCCGCTCCTCACGCCGAGGCAGTCACACAGCATTACCAAGCATAAACCAAGTGCATCCAAGCATTACCAAGTATGACCAAGTGTCACCAGGCTATACCCTTTCACAAATTATGCTTCGCATCCTAGGCTTAACCTTAGCTAAGCCAGGCCATTTCTTTCCTTCTTTTACCACCTTCTTTATCCTTATACGGGGTGTCCACCGAGATATGTGAGACAGTTACTGCTTCAGATATGTGAGACAGTTACTGCTTCATTTCCTTCCCCCAAAAAACCAATTTTCATTTTTTAGACAGCAGAGATTCAAACGCTTGCAACTGACGTTAGCGGGTATTAATGCGCTTCGAGACAAAGTGCCTCCACTTGCCAAGACATTCGCGATGAAAGCACTTAAGGCGCAACGGCCCCGTGGAGGAACCTCAGCTAGGGATGCTGCGCATAAGCAACACGCACAGGTTGGCGTCTCTACGACTGCGAAGAGGGTTCGTTGATAGGACGTCCTTTACCGCGTTCTTGGCTTAGCGCGTTCAAAGCGAGGAAACAACAGATCGGCGTCGATAGGAAACAGAAAACGCCAGGACCTCGAAGTTGGCTAATGGGGGTTTAGCATCTCAAAGAGAGTCAGGCTATGATGGCCGCCGTAGAGGAGAGCTCGGGAAATTTCGACCACCTGTGCTGCTTTAACTTGCACTGACATCGCGCACAACGGGCCTCTACAATTTCATGTCGCATTTCGATGGAGGCGAATTTCTATAGGCCCGTTCGCGCTTGACACATAAAGCACAGATGGGATGTGGGTCAATATCCCAAGGTTATATCACGCAAAGGTGATGCAGTAAAATTCATTCAACATTCCACAAACATGGGCAGAAACAATGTACAAAAACAGCTAGCGCTCACATTTGACGCTTCAGGGTTGAGCACTGGTCGTAATATACCCCGCCCCCCCCCCACATAATTAAAACATTTCCTCGACGTAATCTAGCCAGGAAGTCTGCGAAGTCTGCCTAACAGAAACGCGCTTTTTTCGCTATTCGCAGAACGCTTAGGTATCGCATTTTGGTGCGGACGATCTACAAGAGTACGCAATAAGCTTTTGTTTGCAGGATGACTCAGGCGGAGAAGTTCACCTACTTTCCAAGAAAAAGTGAGGTTCCCGGTGCAGCCAGCGCGCAATTATATGCATGGCGTCCTGCAAAGTAGTTATGCAATCATGCCTTCCTGTAGCCGTGAGCAGTACTACTGAACAGCTAGCGCTTAGAAAGAACTAGTAGAACAGGTGCAGACTTACCATTTGTTGCCGCTGGAGCGCAATGCTCCTCGAAGTTCAAGAGGCGCTTCTTGAAGTTCTGTGAGGGTGCGCGCCATATTTCTTTTGTTAAGTCCGGAGTCTTGCGCTCTAATGTTTCTTCTGTGTTCATGTCAAACAGCAAAAACGGCACGAACTCCACAGACGGAGCGACACCTCACGACACACTACACCACCTCGTCCTACACAAAATAATACTTATAGCCCACCATTAGCCCTCACGCTGACTTCTCGGCGTTACTGTTCACTGACAGCACCGGCTCCTTTGTCACGCTAGTCGTGAATCGTGGCATCGCATGCGGTGAGTGTCAGACATCCAGGCGAACTGCTTAACACCGAAACGCGTCGCCGGCGAGAGAGTTTGAAGAGGAATGGTCCGCACTTGGGCATTGGCTTGCGAGAGGCTTCGACGCAACCAAGACGATTCTCTGAGGGGGGTGGCTAGTGAGGGGCTTGGACGCTACCAAGACGATTTCTGAAGGGGAGAAGGTACTGAAACTCGGGCACAGCTTTCTGCCGCTGTGCGACGGAAATTGGGAACGCGTGCCGCCAGGTAACAGGCCGGCATCTGTGGCTCGCAATCGCGTAAAAATAATAATTGGTTTTTAGGGAAGGAAATAGCGCAGTATCTGTCTCATATATCGTTGGACATCTGATCCGCGCCGTAAGAGAAGGAATAAAGGAGGGAGTGAAAGAAGAAAGGAAGAGGTGCCGTAGTGGAGGGCTCCGGAGTAATTTCAACCTGGGGATCTTTAACCTGCACTTACATCGCATAGCACTTGGGCGCCTTAGCGTTCTGCCTCCATAAAAACGCAGCCCCCGCTGTCGGGTTCGAACCCGGGAGCTCCAGATCAGTAGCCGAGCGCCCTAACTACTGAGCCACCGCGGCGGGTTCCACACCAAACGAAGGAACAAAAATTGGAGATGCTTAAGCTTCGTCTTTTAAGAGTGAGACACGACAGCACGGCGCAAGGTTGCCGAGAACACGGAACGCCATCGCCCGTTTGGTGCGACGCGTGGCCTGTTGGACAATTTAAGGAAAGGACGCCTGTCTCACATATCTCGGCGGACATCCGAACCGCCTGTCACATATCTCGGCGGACACCCGAACCGGGCCTTAAGGGAAGGAAAATTAAATGAACAATTGCTTTTAAGGAAAGGAAATGACGCCTGTCTCACTTTTCTCGCTGGACACCCGGATTGCGCCGTAAGGGAAGGAAAAATCGATGGGTCGATCGATCAATCAATCCATGAATCAATCCTTAACGCTGTCGCCCTAAAACCCCTTCCCATACGGCGCGATTCAGGTCTGCACCGAGATGCGCCATTTTTCACTCACGGCCAAAGACACCGACGACACCGGCTTTTCTGGACACGAGCTCCTTAAACCTGTCGCGTCAAAATTGCCAGTATCACCGACGCGTTGATCACCGACGCGTTCGCTCTTGTCAGTGATCGGTAAGGTCAAGCGAGCGTCATGCGCGTTCGGAGGCACCCGCTCTTTACCCTTCACCCTCCCTCATCCTCATGCTTCCCCCGTGGTTGCATTCACTCGTACTCGCTCCTTTTCCACTTTTACGCGCCACGCAGAGGGAAGCAGGTAGTGGAGGGCTGCGGAATAATTTTGACTACATGGCGTCTTTAACATGCACTGACATCGCACGTGAGCCCTCCACTACGGCACCTCTTTCTTCCCCCCTTTATCTTCGCAGGAGCGCCCTTCCCGTAAAGAAGGAGGGAAGACAGAGGGCAGCAGCAGCATGATCCAAGAGATCAAAAGTACCGGACATTCCGGACAAGTATCGCAGTACACTGCGAGTCACACCGATACCTAAGAATACGGACCCGAACCTGCACACGGGGCATAGGGAAGCAAGAGCGGAGTACGTGCAGAGAACCGTGGCAAACAAGTTCAACACAATGTATATGGACGCGGCAACGTTTGACAAAGACGAAAGACAAAGCAGCAGAGCAGTGGCATCGGTGGTTAATTCGGACTTGAAGGAAATCACCAGCGCATCACTACAGGACTGCTCGGTAGTCGAGGCCGAAGAGGCAGCTGTAGCTCTGGCAGCACTGGAGGGCTACCGATCTGGCAGGTCCCTAACAATAATAACGGACTCTCAAGCAGCATGCCGTAATAAACGGCAGAATTGGGCGCAGAGCACGCCACATACTCTGCTCAAGCGACCAGGGAAACAAAGTTCAGCATACCACAATCTCGGTACCAGGGCACAATGCCATAACAGGGAACCAAGAGGCGGGTAGGATAGCTCGAGGGCATACCAACCGGGCGTCCGACACATCCAGACTTGAGGAACCCGAGTCAGTACCCATGGGCTACTCTGATATCCTAAATTATTATTAAGGGGTCAGACTGATGTATCCACCCCCACATAAGGATCTAAGCAGAGAGGATGCTGTTGCATGGCGACAGCTCCAGACGGGTACTTTCCCGAATCTAAACCTTCTTAATAAAATCTTCCCTACGCAATATGAGGCTAGGTGCCCATGGTGCGTAGAGAAACCAGATTTATACCATATATCATGGGCCTGTCAAAAGATTGAGGCTCCAACTATCCATAGAATGACAAACCCGAGTGCGGAACAGTGGGAGAGTATGCTTTCCAGCGTAAGCTTGAAAGGCCAAAGGTGCCTAGTAGAGCGAGATGGCTATACTCAGTGGAGCCTTGGACTAGGGCACCAACCCTGCGAATGAAGACGGAAGACGCCATCGGAAGATGGAAGACGCCGTCTGAAGCCGCGAAGATCTCCTTTCTAGAGCTCAATAAATGTTTTTGCGATCCGATACCTCCTTCTTTCACTACCTTCTTTATCCTTTCCCTTACGACGCGGTTCGGGTGTCAACCGAGATATGTTAGACACTTACCGCTTCATTTCCTTCCCCAAAAAACCGATTTTCATTTTTTAGACAGCAGGGATTCAAGCGCTTGCAACTGACGTTAGCGGGTATTAATGCGCTTCGAGACAAAGTGCCTACACTTGCCAAGACATTCGCGATGAAAGCACTTAAGGCGCAACGGCCCCGTGGAGGAACCTCAGCTAGGGATGCTGCGCATAAGCAACACGCACAGGTTGGCGTCTCTACGACTGCGAAGAGGGTTCGTTGATAGGACGTCCTTTACCGCGTTCTTGGCTTACCGCGTTCAAAGCGAGCAAACAACAGATCGGCGTCGATAGGAAACAGGAAACGCCAGGACCTCGAAGTTGGCTAATGGGGGTTTAGCATCTCAAAGAGAGTCAGGCTATGATGGACGCCGTAGAGGAGAGCTCGAGAAATTTCGACCACCTGTGCTGCTTTAACTTGCACTGACATCGCACACAACGGGCCTCAACAATTTCATGTCGCATTTGGATAGAAACGAAATTCTATAGGCCTGTTCGCGCTTGACACATAATGAACAGGTGGGTTGTGCTTTAATATCCCAAGGTTCTATCACGCAAAGCTGATGCAATAAATAAATAATTGGTTTTTGGGGGAAAGGAAATGACACAGTATCTGTCTGATATATCTTTGGACACCTGAACCGCGCCGTAAGGGAAATAGAGGAGGGAGTGAAAGAAGAAAGGAAGAAGAGGTGCCGTAGTGGAGGGCTCCGGAATAATTTCGACCACCTGGGGATCTTTAACGTGCACTGACATCGCACAGCAAACGGGCGCCTTAGCGTTTTTCCTCCATAAAAACGCAGCCGCCGCGGTCGGGTTCGAACCCGGAAACTCTGGATCAGTAGTCGAGCGCCCTAACCACTGAGCCACCGCGGCGGGGAAAGGTGATGCAATAAAATTCATTCAGCATTCCACAAACACGGGCAAAAACAAACAGTGTACAAAAACAGCAAGCGCTCACATTTGATGCTTCAGTGTTGCGCACTGATCGTATTTTACCCAAAAAATAAAAAATTTTCTTCTGCGTAATCTAGCCAGGAAGTCTGCATAACAGAAACGCGCTTGCCGCAGAACGCTCAGGTATCGCATTTTTGTGCGGCTCATCTGCAACAACCCGCAATGAGCTTTGTTTGCAGGACGACTCAGGCGGAGCTGTTCTCCTACGTTCCAAAAAAGTGGTGTCCTCGGTGTAGCCAGCGTGCAATTACATGCATTGCGTCCTGCAAAGTAGTTATGCAATCATGCCTTCCTGTAGCCGTGAGCAGTACTACTGAACAACTAACGCTTAGAAAGAACAAGTAGAACAGGTGCAGACTTATCATTTGTTGCCGTTGGAGCGCACTGCTCCTCGAAGTTCAAGAGGCGCTTCTTGAAGTTCTCTAAGGTTGCGCTCCATATTTCTTTTGTTAAGTCCGGATTCTTGCGCTCTAATGTTCCTTCTGTGTTCATGTCAAACAGCAAAAATGGCACGAACTCCACAGACGGAGCGAAACTTCACGACACACTACACCACCTCGTCCTACACAAAATAATACTTTATAGCCCACCATTAGCCCTCACGCTGACTTCTCGGCGTCAGTGTTCACTGACAGCGCCGGCTCCTTTGTCACTCCAGTCGTGAATTGTGGCAGCGCATGCGATGAGTGTCGGATTTCCAGGCGAACGCTCGACGAACTGCTTAACGCGTCGCCCGCGAGAGAGTTTGAAAAGGAAGCGTCCGCACGTGGGCATTGACTTGCGAGAGGCTTGGACGCTACCAAGACGATTCTCTGAAGGGTGAAGGTACTGAAACTCGGGGACAGCTTTCTGTGGATGTGCGCTGCACGTTGGGAACGCGTACGGCTAGGTAGCAAACAGGCCGGCATTTGTGACTCGCGATCGCGTAATAATATTAATGTTCAGCAAATTGCTCCTCACCCTCCTCGACTCTACCATCACCCCACCCACTCACCCTCACCCTGCTAGGCTACTGGGCGGTGCAAGCCTCCCTCCTGAATGCCCTCTTGTCTCCCCGTACATGCACCGAAACCAGCGATTAGAGCTGCTGTATATTCCTGCAATTCTCGGCCCATATCTAGTGGCATGCGCTTACAACCACCCTTCTGCAAAATATAAATTGCTAATTTCTTAACTTTTAAAATCTCGCCCCAAACACACACACAACAAACACCGACTCTTCCATCCCCTGCTCACGTTCAATGCAGAGCTGGTTTCCAAATGAGAATCCGCGCAGGGGATTTCAGTGCTTCCAACGTCACCACCTTCTGCCCGGGAAAGCTACTCTTTACACCACCGAACATCAATACACAATCCTCATCACATCGACCACTCCAATAGGCAAAGCAAACCGCAAACAATCCACTTCTCCTAACCTCTCCCTCGGTCACGTTGACGCTCATAATACATGGGCCCACTCTAACACGCGCCTTGTCAGTGATCACTATTTCCTCTTTCTCTCTAGACACCCACAGAGTGGTAACTATCAGATTAACTTATTGGGATACTTTTTGCTGACTGCTTTTTTTCCCCTGTCCAGCCCCGGAACACTTGCGCCGCATGGCTCTCCACCACTAGTTACACTCGACAACGAGCCACAGAGCAGCAGACGATTACCGCCCTGTTCCAGATCTACACCCCACCCGCCTCTTGAAACGCCGTAATGCTTACTAAGGCGCATTCTAGAAGCAACCAAGAAATCGAAAGCTTCCTGATAAACCCGCCAATTTGAGTGCAACCATCGCCACCCACTGCGCCAGACTCGATACATCCCACTGAAACCTTGTGCGTGACCAGATTAGTGGCTCCCTCGACCAGATCACCTCGAACCTGCTACGCTCTCTCCTAGGTCCACAACCACCCCCATTCCTATCCTGGATAGATTTATCTCCCTCCACGATCTTATTTATTTCAAACCCTGCAGGTCATCTATATCCTTCCTCCTCTCCTGTGAACTTACCCCTCGAACCCTGGCCCTCCTAACGCGGACCTTGATCGATCTGTCGCACTTGCAGAACTCGATGTGCAACTAGCCAAGAATGCCAGGAAATCGGCGCCAGGGGCGGAACACATCACATACACACTCATTAAAAATTTCCCTGAATCAGAGAAAGAACACCTCCTAAATGAAATCTCCTACATGAAATCTCATAAATGACAGACTGCACTCTCCCCGCAGAATGGAAGTCCTCTATAATAATAACACGGCGTGCCCCCTACCCTTCATAACCTCCGCACCATCTCCCTAACCTCATATGTGGCTAAAACAATGGAGAGAATGCTCCCGAACCGTTGTGAGAACCACCTTGAACTCATGTTTCTTCCCACACGCACAAATTGGCTTTCCTGCTCGTGTCTCCGTAAGATCTCTTCCTTCTCCTCAAGCACAGCTTTCTTTCCCCATCGTCGGCCAAAGTGCATCCTTAGTCACGGTTGATGTCCACAGAGCTTTCAGTACCATAGGACAGGACCAAATTATCCACTCCGTACACGCACAAGATATGGCAGATAAACGCGCACATACCTCCGAACTTTCCAAAAGCCGCACTTCCCGTTTCATACTTAACGAAGATCTCCACCCATACACCTGACACGTGGTACACCACAAGAAGCTGTCCTTTCCGCTACCTTATTTAATCTGGGAATGGCACCACTGCGCTCCGATCGACCACTTTCCCACATAATATATGCGAATGATCTTACTCCTGGCGTACCTGCAGGTCTTTTGGAGCACTTGAACACTATAGGCGGACCTGGACACTGCCTCTGGATGGATGGAAACAACTTTTATTACAAAAAAGGAAAGAAAAAAATCTTCCAGGGTGGTCTCCTATAGGTCCAGGAGTCCACGGGCTTGTGCCTCACATAAGGCCTGATCCACCAGCCATTTCTGGCCGGCGGGCTGAGCGGTCCGTAGAGCAGCCTCCCAGGAAGAATGAGTGGGATTGGGGATGGGGGTACTGCCAGTGGGGAAGGATATTCCCAAAGGTAGTGAAAAAGTGTGGATCTGGGCACGCCACGTGTTACAATGAGGTGGAAAAGTGGGGTGAAAGCATGAGAGACGGTAGAGTGAAATAAAGCAGCCCGTCTGTAATTGTTGCCATGTGGCGGTGGATAAGGGCGACAAAGTACTGTGGGAGGTGGTAATGTCATGCGGCTGAGTTTGTAGAATGCGGTGATTTGACGATATGTATAAAGGACCGATAGGGCCTCTTGCGTAGGGTTGGGTGCCTGATCGTCCGGGAGGAGAGTTCTCAGGCCAGCACATGAACGCGCTCATTACCGGGGATCGAGGCATGCCCAGCGATCCACGACAGAGTAACCGTTCGGTCGAGGGACGTGGCTGTGGCAAGAATACGGTGCGTGGCCGCCGTCGCCACGCCCTTTAGGTAGTGGCGGTATGCGGCCTGGGAATCTGTGCAAATTTCGGTTATGTTTTTGTCAATGGTGGAGTGGGCCAGCGCAAGTGCGATGGCGGCTCCTTCCACCTCTGCAGGTGAATTAGTTCGGATAGTGGCGGCGGCCCCCACAGTGCTGTCTTCATAGGCTGCGACTGCCGTGAATAATCCTACTTTAGAATTTTCTGCCACGTCGACATACAGGATATCGGAGCGGTTGCTGTATGTTTTGGTGTAACAGCTCGCTCGAGCCTGCCGCCTACCCTGATGGAGGCTAGCGCTCATATTGCGCGGTAGGGGCTTCTGATATATGTGATTCTGCATGCGCAGAGAAATCATGTAAGGTGTAGGACTTGGGGTTGGAATAGGTGGATTGAGACGGAGCTGTCGCAGTAGGTATTGTTCTGTTTCCGTGCGACTCAGGCGGACTAATTGGTTGGTGCGTTGAGCCTCTATTAATTCGATCACGGTATTGTGGGTACCAGTGGCCAGGAGGCGTTTCGTGCTAACCGCCCGTGGAAGACAAAGGGCGGAGGTGACAGCCGTGCGTATTAGGATGTCTGCCTGTTGTGTTTGGCGCTGAGTGAGTATGTGGTATGGGAGGTGGTATGTAATGCGGCTGATGATTAATGCATTTGTCATATTGAGGGTCTCGAGATCAGACAGCCCATGATTGCGTGCTGCCACCCGCTTGATTAGTGCAGCCACCTGTTTGGTGTGTCTTTGCAAGAGCTGAAGGGTGGGGGTAACATCGAGTGTGTTGTTAATGAGAAGGCCGAGAATCTTCACCTGAGACACAATGGGCACTGGATTCCCATACATGTGCAGTTCAATGGGGGGTCACTGGGCAGGGGTTTCAGCTGCAAGAGTTTCGATTTACTTCGAGAGCAACGGAGGCCTATGTTTACTAATTGGGTGGTGGTGATGTCTATAGCAGATTGCAGGATAACCTGGGCTCTTCCAATGGATCCTCCCGTTGTCGAGAGGGTTATGTCATCTGCGTATATGGCCGTGTGGAGCCCTGGGATAGCAGCAAGGGCCAGTGGCGCTAGGGCAATGTTAAAAAGTAAAGGTGATAGGACCGCCCCTTGTGGGGTTCCCCGGTTAGGCAGGGGGAAAGGCTTGGAGGCGACATCCCCAAGAGTTTTGCCGAGCGTCCCTGAAGGAGGGCCCGAACATATTGCCATATGCGGGTGCCATAGCCGGTAGTGGCTAATGTCGTCAGGATATGGTCATGGCTTATAGTGTCGAAAGCTTTATGAATATCCAGGGCCAGTATGGCTCGCGTAGCGGCTGTACGGCGCTTGGTGTAAAAGAGACTCAGGGGGCGAAAAGTACGTCTTGCGCCGATATGTTTGGACGGAAGCCAAATTGAACGTTCCCCTTCTTATGCCGCGGAAATCACCGCTCGACCTTTCATCATACCGTCCAATTGCACTCGCCAGCTGTGTCGGCAAAGTCATGGAAAGAATGCTGCTCACACACGTGGAATGGTACTTGGAGCGATATCAGATTTATCCAACCTTCATGTCTGGGTTCCGACGGGGCCGCTCTTCTATCTACAACGTGATTGACCTTCTAACGTCGGTTCACCACAGCAAAAGTTTGAAAAGATTGACCGTGGCATTGTTTTTGGATATCAAGGGCGCGTACGACAACGTAATGCATCACGCCATTTTGGACGCAATGGAAGCTGCTGAGATCGGAGGCCGCACGTTCAGCTGGATACGCAGCTATTTATCAGAGAGGTCGTTTTTTGTCCTGACTGCGGACGGATCAACGTCCTTACACCGAAATTCGCGCGGAGTCCCTCAGGTTGGAGTGCTGAGCCCAGTTCTCTTCAACCTTGCTCTTATTGGCCTGGTCGACGTATTGCCACAATCTGCTCAGATCTTGGTATATGCAGACGACATCTGTATTTGGGCATCAGGGGTGACCCGTCCTCAAGTTCGTGCAAGACTTCAAAAAGCGGCATCGATATTGACATCTTATCTTCGCTTGCAGGGGCTGAACATTTCGACCGAAAAGTGTTCACTTGTGGCGTTCACACGAAAAATAATGTCACGTTACACCATTCGCATCAATGGCGAAGCCATTCCCTATGAGAGAAGCCACAGATTCATTGGTGTTGTCATCGACAGGAACCTCTCGTGGAGTCCACATATCTACGACATGAGAAAGAGACTAATTTCGTTTGTCCACGTCCTCTCCTTCCTCGGGGGAAAGTCCTGGGGCGCATCAGTGCGGTCGATGTTACAACTGTACCGTTCCCTATTTCTGGGCTACATGCGGTACAGTCTTCCGATATTCAGTTCCATTAGAAAAACAAATATCAAGACTCTTCAAAGTGTGCAAGCGCAAGCTCTCCATATCTGTCTTGGACTGCCTAAATGTGCATCAACAGCAGCAACTGTTCTTGTTGCCCGGGAACATCCTGTTACTACATACATTGCTGTTGACACCATGAGAACACATATTCGGCACCTCACACGGGTTCCCTGTCATCCCCTCGCAACACTCCCAATATTTAGGCCGCGTACTGCATTCGCCAAAGTCATTGAAGCCCATCGCGCATATCTTCCATCGCAGTTCACCCCTGCGTCAAGACCGAGCTCACCCTTATGAAGTCTTCATGAACCTCGGGTTCACCTCTATATTCCTGGCATTACAAAGAAAGCTGGTGTATCACTGCCCGCTCTCAAACAACTGGCATTGAATCACCTGCACTCTTACCACAGTGACCGCATACATATTTACACAGATGGATCAGTTCCCTCGACCAGTTCTGCGGGGTCGGTGGTGATACCGGCCAGATCCATCTTCATGAAAGTGAAGACGACCCATCCGACATCTTCAACTGGTGCGGAACCCGCAGCCTTACGGGCTGCGGTAGAGTTCATCAGTCAAGAACCTCCACATGACTGGATGGTTTTCACCAACTCTAGAGCAGCCCTTCAAGCCCTGCAAGCTGCGCTACGCCGCGGGTGGCAGGAGCAACTTGTTGCTGAGATCCGTCTACTGTACCACGGCACCGTTTCCAAAGGTCATGACATCATTTTTCAATGGCTGCCAGGACACTGCGGTATTAACGGTAATCACCAGGCCGATGCGGCTGCGCGTTCTGCTCACAACGACGGACTTCCAGTGAGGATCCCAATATGGAGGCCTGACGCTGCGTGTGGGCTTCGCCCTTTGGCGCTGGAGCTCAATTTCAGCGTGGAACACGGGAGTCTTGCAAGCTCCGCCTCAAGGCACTGGACCCTGAACTGCGCCTTCGTCTTCCACGTAACTTAGAACGTCGCGACGCAACACTGTTATGCCGTTTATGGATAGGTGTTGCATTTACCAATTACTATGCTTCCGGATGGGGATGGCCGACAGCCCTGCCTGTGAGAGCTGTGGTTGCGAGGAGACCATCGCTCATCTTCTCTGTGAGTGCCCTGCATTCGCGAGTGCAAGACATACACTGTGTTGTGCCCTGGACCATCTCGATCCTCGCCCATTAACAGAGCAAAAGATCCTCGGCCCGTGGCCACAGCAGTCGACTGCCCTCAAGGCATACAAGGCACTCTTTGCCTACTTGAGAGCGACTGGATTGAGTTACAAATTGTGACAGCGTTTTGCGTGTGTGTGTTATGCCTTTTTCCTTTCTCTTCCTCCTTTTAGTCCCCTAATCCCTCTTCCCCAGTGCAGGGTAGCCAACCGGAACCCCTTTCTGGTTAACATCCCTGCCTTTCCCTCCTCCTCTTTATCTATCTATCTATCAAATTGAACGTTGGAGAGGAAGCCTCTTGTTTCTAGGAACGGTTGCAGGCGGTTGAGAATAACATGCTCGAAGAGCTTGCCGACACAGCTCGTTAAGGGGATGGGGCGCAAATTTTGAAGGGTGAGGGGTTTGCCCGGTTTTGGTATAAATCGCATGCTGGCATGTATCCAGGCTGACGGGAGCGTCCCAGCGTGCCAGTAGTTATTAAAGAGCTCCGTGAGTTCCTGAAGCGAGACATCGTTCAGATTGAGTAGTGCCTTGTACGTTATGCTATCCGGTCCCGGCGCCATAGAGCGGTGAATACTAAAGACTGCTCGGCGGACTTCGGTTAAGGTAATGTAGGCATCAAGTTCCGGGTTAGGTGGAGGTAGATTGGGTGGATCTGCTGACTGAAGGGATGGGGGTATATAAGTGTCCCGTAGTTGGCCAATTACGTCTGTGCCCTTTTGAAGCTTTAGTTGCATTACACGTTGTGTGCTTACTTGTGTCTCAGATTTAGTGGCTTTTGGATCTAAGAGAGCGCGGAGGAGGGACCACGTGCGTTTAGTGCTTAATGTACCCTTGAGGTCGTTACAAAAGGTTGCCCAGTTTGCGCGGGATAAGGTGGTCGCGTATTCTTCTGCCTTACTAGTGAGAGCGGCTATGCAGTCTCAATTTACGATTGTGCTGCTGGTGACGCCAGCGCTTGAGAAGTCCCTGTCGGGCCTCCCATAGATGAGCCAGGTTCGGGTAAACCTGCGGTGCCGCAGGGATGTCTTTAATGCGTTTGCTGTTCGCCTGGATAGCTTCCACCAGACGGTCTGACCAGTCGGTGACAGTACTGGGTTCGGTAGAATCAGCTGCCAAGTATGAGCGCAATTTATCCCAGTCAGTGAGGAGCTGTGAACGAGGGCTGAAAATCTTGGAATCGTAAGCAATAGTAGCGGAGACTGGAAAGTGGTCACTCCCAAGGCTGTCTTGGAGCACTGTGTGAGATTTAACGATGATGTTCGGTGTGGCCCATGTGAGATCGGGTGTGGTGTCGCGGGTGACACTTATGCCAATGCGAGTGGGAACGGTGGGGTTTGTGATCAGGCCAAGGTTGTAATCAGCCATTGCGGTAGAAATGAGGTTACCTTTGGTGGTATCCGAGGTGTATCCCCAGTGCGTGTGACGTGCATTAAAATCACCCACCACAAGGACCTTTGAGGAAAGAAAGGAGCTCAGGATGCCCGGAATAACTCTGCCTTTATCTTTGGGATTGCTGTATATATTAAGAATAGTGAGGCCATATGTGTGCCCGGGTGAGCTGCGCTCTATATACTGAGTGTCCGTGCTTGCGGGCGTGTTTGTCGGTGTGGTCTAGCACCGGCATGGATGCGAGCGTCAAGATTGCTGTACGTGGGGTAAGGGCTGTCGTGTGATAACCGCGGATTTGAATGCAATTTGTTTCCGTCTCTTTCAGAGCGAAGACATGGGGTGATTAGGAGAGTTTGCAATATATGCTGCTAGTTGCGCTTCTTTTCGGCATATGCTACGACAGTTCCATTGCCATATAGTAAAAACCGGAATATAGGTCGAACTTTTTTTCAAAAAGCCATCGCGAAAAGTCGACCCTCGACTTATATACCGGACATTGGCGGAAAAACTACGGAAGTCTTGCAACAATGGGCGGATGAAGTAAACAGCCGCCATCGACATCAGCAGCAGCGCGGCGTGGCGACATTGTAGCCCCGTCATTTTGCGTTTGCATTGTTTCACATTTTGTTTAAAAATGAGCGGAAGCCGACGGCAATTCACCGTCGCCTTCAAGAAAAAGGCGATCGAGTACGGGGAAGCTAAAGGCAACCTGGCGGCACAGCGCGAATTTGGTGTAGGAAAAATGCATTCGCTACTGGCGGAAGCATAAGCAGCTTTTGGTTGCTTGCAGCAACCAAAAGAAAACTTCATTTCGTGGGCGGACTGCAGCATATCCAGAACTGGAAAACAAGGTTGCGGATTTTGTCCGGGAGCTTCGTGCAAGATCGCTGCCTGTAACTGCTGAATCCATCCGTTTTAAAGCGGTAGAGATCGCGCGCGCCTCTGGACTGACGAGGGCGCAATTCAAGGGCTCGCCATCCTGGGTGCGGCGTTTCATGAAGAGGAAGGGCTTTGCACTACGGTGCCGTACTTCTGTGTGCCAGAAACTGCCCGAAGAATTCGAGCTAATCGAGTTTCAGCGATATGTAATTGCGCTTCGGCAGCAACGCGACTACATGATAGGACAGATAGGCAACGCCGACGAAACACCAGTGTGGTTCGATATGCCCTCAAGCCGGACTGTTTCCGAGAAAGGAGCCAAGAAAATCAAGCTTCTAACAACGGGCAACGAGCACTCGCGGTTCACTGTGATGCTCGCATGTACAGCTGATGGGAAGCTGCCCCCTTTCATCATTTTTAAAAGAAAAACATTGCCGAAAGAGGAATTCCCACGCGACGTCATCGTCCGGGTTAATGAAAACGGTTTTATGAACGAATCGTTGATGCTGGAGTGGGTCCGGCTAGTCTGGAAGCGGCGACCTGGTGCTCTCTTTGAGCGAGCGAACATGCTCGTTATGGACTCATTTCGAGGCCACCTCACAGCCAACGTAAAGCGGGCCCTGTGCGACGGAAAGACGGACCTCGTGGTCATCCCTGGTGGACTGACATCTGTGCTGCAGCCACTAGACGTTGTGCTAAATAAGCCGTTTAAAGATAGAGTGCGCGAACTCTATATTGAATGGATGCTGGGCGATAACCCGACTACCCCCACCGGCCGCCTGCGACGTCCACCGCTTGCGACTGTTTGTGGCTGGGTGTCGTCGGCGTGGAAATCTCTCCCCGAAGAGATGGTGCGCAAGCCTTTCAGAAAATGCTGCATAAGCAACGCGCTGGACGGCACAGAGGACGATGCTCTATGGGACGTGGGCAGCGAAAAGCACTCGTCATCGGACTCTAGTTCGGACGACTCTGATTCGGAGTAGCGCTTGCGCACTTTGTGTCCTTCTGTGTACTGCACACCCGGCCAATTTTTAACAGCATCGCGCGACCATCGACCCGCGTGTTTGTCAGCACCTTATCATCACGGCACGGAGCGGCGAAATAGCGAAAGTAAGCGCATGTGTACACATGCGCGTATCTCGTTTGTTTCGCCGCTCAGCGCCGTTAATAAGCTGCTGACAAGCACGCGGGTCGATGGTCGCGCGATGCTGTTAAAAACTTAGCCAGGTGCACATGCGAGCAGCATTTAAATAAATTCTGTCACCATTGTGCAACCGGCTGAGACGCATTTGTTTCAAGGTAAGGGTGTCATTCAGTACTTTTGCCATTGAAAAATATTTTTTTCATTTTTAGGATTGGTTAGTTGGGGGTCAACCTATATTCCGGTCCGACCTATAGTCCGGTTTTTACGGTAATTGTTTTTTTTTTGGTGTAGTGGACTGGCGTCGCCGCCGACCTTTTCGCGTACTATTGTTCTGTGCCTTGTTGCTGGTCTGGAGATACTGGATCAGGACAGGCAGCGGGTTGAACTGCGCGTTGCTTGCGAGGCAATTCCTCATGAGGTATAAGTTCGAAAAGCTTATTGATGCCGGCTTCATGTTTTTCCAAGCGTGTGTTGATCGGAGCTTCTATCCTGTCAGTCATGGACTGTATCAGCTGTGCCTGGGCTTGTATGAGCTGTTGCTGCATTGCTCCGTGTTGTTCAGCAGCTATAATGTTGATTATGCTAGTGATTTCTGAACGAAATTCAGCGGGACGTATGTATTGCTTTACCGCCTCTTGAGGTGTAATAGGGGGTCAGGGGTTGGGTAAGGGGTACTAGGGGAGGCTGCTTGGATGGGCCACACACCCTTTATAGCAGGGCCAGCGCCTTTCTCAGGTGTAGACTTCCGGTGTGACTGCGCCTCCCTAGTCTCATGGATGCGGGCTGCGGATTCACTGGCTTTCGAGGTAGAGGCCCGCGGCTCGATGGAATCCGACTTGATACCACTAAGCTACAAAGCTTTATGTCCGGCGTTCACGGTGTCCACACTGTGATTTTCCGTCTGATTTTTGTTATCTTGTTCGCGCAACGGTTGCGGGTTCTCGGTCTCCATGGCCTGCTGTAAAGGTGCCTGGGCGGCCGTGGTGACCACTGGGTTCTTCTTCCTAAGCGGTGGGAGGGGTGGCCATTCTTCTGTGCTTTGGTTCCAAGGTTTCTTTGGGTGGACAATGGGTGCCTTGCTTGGACCGTTGGTCTGATTCACTTTCATGGGCAGTGTTGTGCTGTTGCTATATCTTTGCTGCTCTCCCGGCTGGTGGGCTTTGGTTTGGTTCAATTTGGGCCTATGCTCATCCCTGGGTCCGGGCTCCTGATCAGTCTTGTGCTTCAGCGAAGTGTTTGTTTTGCTGCTGCTCAGTATTTTGGTTCTTCTGCACATCTAAAAGAGTCCTCTGTGCAGAAATTTATCCATCAGGATGGCGTCGGATTGTGGCTTCATCAGTTTTGCCTGTCTTTTTCCCTCTTTTGCTGTAATTGTTGTCTTGCCGGACAGTTCGTGTCAATGGTGGTGGTTGAATGTGTTACAGACGATGCAGTGCTTTATGCAATCGACATGTCCCGGTGGAGGATTGCGTATTCCGCAATTGTAGCACCTTTTATCCTGCGGAGTTGGGCAAATGTCAGCTCGGTGTCCTGTTTTTAGGCAGCATCCACAGACCTGCATCACTGGTCGGAATGGTTTGCACCTGTATTCTATGCCGCTGAGGTAGAGAAACCGTTGTACTGTTTTGCCTTCAAAGGTATATAGACATGCTCCCTTTGTGCCGAAAGACTTTGCTTTTATGGTGTTTATTTGTTGGGGATGTTTCCGTGCAGTTTACCAATTCCTCTTCCGTTGGTATCGGTAAGGCACCGGTAATGATGCCTTTGCATGAGTTGTCTGGTGATGCTGCATAAGCATTCATTGAATATTCTTTTCCTCCTAGATTGATTGCCTGGATGTTGCATATCTCTTCAGTGAGGTCCGGATCCGGGGTGCTCAGAATAGCGATATTTTGCTCCGGCTTGACTCTGACCCTGGCATCGTGTGAATTGGCGGCTGAGCTTGAATTGCAAAGCAGCAAGTAGTGACCTACCGGAGTTGTTATGCAGCGTCACCCTCCGCGTAGACGTATCATGATCTTGTAATCACCATGCGGCAGCCTCGGTAATTTGACGGGGCGAGCGGGTCGTGATCTTTCCGCAGGTTTGCTTGCTTCTGCCTCCGTTATAGGTTCGAATCGTTTTCTTCGTGCGTCGGTCGTCCTGAACCTTGGCGTGGCCTTCGGGTAGGCTTCAGTCTTGTCTCCTGTCGTCCAGTTGGAAGACGAGTTGGAGTACGGGTCCTCCTGTGGCGTCCCGTGCGGTAGGCCCTCCTCCGTTGCGCGGGCGTTAGAAATTCCGGGTGTGGAGTCCCGAGTTTCCATGTCGGCAAGTTCGTGGACTCCCTCCGATGCCGTCAGCAGCGAGCACGACCCGCTGTGGCTGGATGGAAAGGCAGCGGCATCGGCCATATGATGCGTTGACGTGGAACGCCGCTCCGCCATGCGCCGCCTAGGCGGCGTTGACGTGGGACGCCGATCCGCTCCTCCGTGCGCCGCCAAGGAGAATTAGGCTTAGTGCGGCGACTCCGCCTCGGAGGGCTTCGTAAGCTGTTTGCGCAAAATACAGCGTACTCACGGGCGAAGTCCTCGCAAGAGGTCCCTTGGGTGTTCACGAAAGCCTGAGGTAGGAATTTCGGGCCCTATGAAGGGTAATTGGTAGAATAAAGCAGGAAATTCACAGAGCCCATGTGAAGCGCGTCGGCTCCACTCGGCTCCCTCCACACTGCCTCTGACTTTCTCCTTCAATGTGGCCTTTAACCGGCTCTGGAGAAACCCTACCTCTGCTTCTCTGTCCCACCTCCTACGAACTATCTGTTAACCTCCTCCTCTTTTCTCCCTCCACATCAATTGCCTATACGAAAGATCGCACCAAACTGCGGTCACAGGTGCCATGAATACACGCCGTTCTGTCACCCATCTCGTACGAAGAGTAGATGAACGGCCCACCTTCCTCCGACAGGCTGGGGAGCATGTACACGCTCTCGCGCTTGCCAAAAGTGTCTACACTATACTTTTTTTATTTTGAACATTCTTTCAGACATAAGCGGCCTAGGGTAACAGCGCAAAAGGCAGATGCTCTCTGCCTGACGAGGGCCCTGTCACCCATATATTGCTAAGACATGCACAGAGGATTACAACACTATACAAGTGCTAACGCAATAATTAAAACAACATCCAATACCCAGTTTAGTTAGTTTTCAAAACATGTATGATTAATGCTTTGAATTGGATAGTACATACATTCTGTAGGCATTTTTGAACCTTTTAAATGCCAGACATTGCTTCGATATATCAAGAAAAATAGGTGCGCATTTTGAAAATTAGGGATTAAATGCGTCAGTGTTTGTGTACCACCGCTTGTTCATATGGCGGGTAGTCTAAAGAAGTTCTTTCCAAAGTTATACCATGTAGTACTGGGCAGGCGCAAGCTGGTTAACACTGATAGATTTCGCAACATACCGTCCCTAATATGAGTAGCAAGTTTCAGCTAATATAACTGGTTTATTTTTAGCCTATTATGTTTTAGGAACTCCGAGGCCATGTACTCCACCCGCTCAAGGTTTTTGATGCATCGCATAGCTCATTTTTGAAGAAAGATTAATTTGTCAAAGTTCGACTTGGTAGTAGAGCCGCAGGTTAGTAACCAGAAATTGAAATGTGATTGAACAAGGGCTTAGTATAACCGGAACTTTAGCCACACAGGAAGCAGGTACCTAATTTTGTACAGCATGCCAACAGATCTGCATACGCTCGCATGTATGCTGTCTACTTGAGGCGTCCAGCTCAAGTGCTGTTTAAAGTAAACGCCCAAAAATTTTAATGTATAAACCCTGACTGTTACAGGGTCATTATATTTAACAATGATGTTTTCGTCATCACGTTTATTTCTTGGTTTGAATATGACGTATTTTGTTTTACTGGCACTTAATTGCAGTTGATTTACCCTCAGCCAAGTGTATAACCATGTGTTAGTACGGCATACAAGATGGCCCAGGTTATTTCCAGAGAAAAACAAAATAGTGTAATCAGCGTAGATAATTGTGTGAGTGGTGTGTGGAATGTGTATAAAGTCATGAGCGTACATAACAAACAAGCGTTCCAGTATAGAGCCCTGCGGAACACTATATGTTATCACTTCAAACTCGGAACGAAAACCGCTGAGATATGTGTATCACAATCTGCCAGATAGATACATGCGAATCAAACTGAGCACTACGCCTGCAACGCGGTAGAACGAGAGTTTCCGGTACAGAATATTACGCTTAATTGAGTCGAAAGTCTTCCTGAAATGTAAGAACAATGCAAAGGTAAATTGTTTATTCTCGAAATCACTCAACCGTTTTCCTTTAGCATTCAGTAATCTTATTTCTGTAGATTTATTTTCACGAAACCCGTATTGATCTTCAGCAGACTTTCTTCCCTTCATGAAAGCTATAGTTGTTTTTTTAGGGGAAAGAAAATAGCGCAGTATCTGTCTCATATATCGTTGGACACCTGAACCGCGCCGTAAGGGAAAGGATAAAGGAGGGAGTGAAAGAAGAAAGGAAGAGGTGCCGTAGTGGAGGGCTCCGGAATAATTTCGACCACCTGGGAATCTTTAACGTGCACTGACATCGCACAGCACACGGACGCCTTTGCGTTTCGACTCCATCGAAACGCTGCCGGTGCGCTCGGGTTCAAACCCGGGTGCTCCGGATCAGTGGCCGAGCGCGCTAACCACTGAGGTTCAGCATTAGTTAAATCGCAGCTAATGTTGGAGCGAAAGCATCCCTACGCTAAGTAAAGCAGTCTTCGGGTAGGCAGCACAACGACCTTGAACGAACTTCAGCCCAACCAAGGATAGCCGTCTATGACCATATGTGGCATAGTTATGGTGCCTAATCCTTGAGCCCTGACCTTGACTCATAGCCTTTAGTTGACCTTTCGTATTGGGTGATCTTCGGGTTGACCTTTGACATTAAGAACATCAGATGGGGTGTTGTGAGGCCACGTGATGACATCCGACGGGTGTGTCGTAAAACCATATATGTCGTAGCCACATGGTCGTGTGGGTATTATAGAACGGCTGTCTCGAGCGTGTAACGGAGCTGCCATACACGAGCCTCAAACGCTTAGTAAGTCGCTGCTTTTTGCTAAATTCCAGGGTTGCGTATGTTGAACCACTTCATATTTTTTTACATGCGTTAGCTCTTACTCAACACCTTTCTCGATTTCTTCGGGTCTGCTACTACCTCCCTTCGGGTGAAATTTTCTAAGAATTCCAAGATGACGGCCCCATACTAAATCGATATAACCGATTAGGCGATTTATTAGTGAAGTTATTATCATATCGATCAGGTGATTGATTGGTCACGTCACTGATATATCCAATGACTGACTAATTGGTGACGTCACTTATAAGTCCAAAGGTGCGAAATTCGTATTTCCCAAAAGTGTACCTCACTTAAATCTCATTTATATCAATTGTAGTAAACCAAGCAGCTAATGCTCGTTACTTCGTCTTCCAGACGGTAGCGGCATCTTTTTCCCCTCTGTACTGTACCTGGACGTGTCCACATATAAAACCATCTGTTTATTCTTTTGGAACCTGCACACCTCCGATGATCTAGCCGCCCTTCTTCCTTCGTGGTTCTTCGTGTCCATGTTTCTGGAGACCGGTTTAACCAAGAAATTGCTCCTCGTTTTGCTGTCAATGTCGGTCTTGTCTTCGCCCTCGTCTTCTACCAGGTATCGCAGCTTTACCATTTGCGCTCTACCAGCGGGCGATCTTTTAGGTCTTTCCAGTTCAAACCTGAGCATGGTTTCGCGTTACGTGCTCCTCATAGGTGCCGTACGCCCCACATGTTCATCAGCTTCTCGGTCCAGGCGCTGTTCATGACGCCAAAGGATTTCTGATATGCCTTTCTGATGAAATTGTTTGTTGGAGGAAGGCAATGTGATGTCAGTGCGTGTTAAAGATCCCCAGGTGGTCGATATTATTCCGGAGCCCTCGACTACGACCCCTCTTTCTTCATTTCTTCTCTAAGTCCCTCCTTTATCTCTTCCCTTACGGCGCGGTTGAGGTGTACCCCGGGATATGTGAGGAAGCTACTGCCCAATTTCCTTTTCCCAACAACCAATTTTCAAAGGAAATGGTGCAGTATCTGTGTCACTTATCTAGGCTGGCACCAGAGTCGCGCCGCAAGGGAAGGGGATAAAGGAGGGACTGAAAGAAGGAAGAGGTGCCCTAGTGGAGGGCTCCGGAATAATTTCGACCACCTGGGGATCTTAAACGTGCACTGACATCGCACAGCACACGGGCACCTTTGCGTTTCGCCTACATCGAAACGTGGCCGCCGCGCTCGGGTTCGAAACCGGGTACTCAGGATCAGTAGGCGAGTATGCTTACCACTGAGCCACCGCGGCGGGTAATGCATGTTTCCATTTTGTTCTTTTTCCTATTGTTAGGTAGTAGATACGGGAGTGCGTACGTCATCCTCCGTATGGTGACCGTGAAAGTGATCCGCAACGGCTCTCGCTCCTGCACCCCTTCTCCATCGTTCGTAATCCGGCTTAGCATTCTGCACATCTGTTTTCTTGAGCGTTCCAAAAGCTGGATGGCGACTCCACTTGCTTTTATCTTGCAGCCACATTCCCAAGATGCGAAGTTTATTCGTACTTCTTAGAGGTTGTCCGTTGATTTCGAAATTTATAATTCCCATGCCGTGTTTCTTTTTGAGAAGAGTAATAAATTCTGATTCTTCTGGTGAGTACTGCATCCCGCTAAATAAAGCGAATTGGTCGATTTCATTGGCCGCTCATTGCATCTTTTCTTGCTTGTAACCGCTCGATCCTTTTGGAAGGAAGGAAGGCCTCGATCTTTTTCCCATTCACACCTTTACGTCATCCTCATTGAGTGTTCTATATCTTTGATGCTTTTCTGAAACAAGGGAAAGATACCGCAAGCCTGGAAAACTGCAAACCCAGTCTTCTTTCCGAAGCCAGGGAAGAATCTCAGCTTTTAGCATCTTAGAGCCATTTCCATCACATCTTGCGTTGGAAAATTGATAAAGCACGTTATTCAATCAAAACTAAATAGATTCATGGAACATCAAAATATTTATCCTGATACCATGATAGGCTGCAAATCAAACCTTTCGGCATGCGATGTCATGTTACAGCTGAAAGAGCAGGTCATCAATAAAAAGACTGTTGATACTAGGGTCATTGTTGGACTGGACGTCTTCAAAGCTTTTGATAGTGTCAAACACGTTGCCTTACTTCAGATAATTAGCGCGATAAATGTTCGAGTCAAGACATATAACTACGTAAGGGACTTTCAAATCGGACTGTCACCATCAGCCTGGGAGGACAATCACTCGAAAACTTTAGATTGGGGAATTGAGGGAGGCTGCAAGGGTCCGTTATCTCTTCGACCGTTTAATGTAACGATGATTGGGCTTTCAGGGCAACTGGACGGAATCACAAATCTCCATCATACTATATATGCCGACGATTTGACGCCGCGGGTGAGCGGATAGCGATGGACAGATTGAAAGCACACTTCAGAGAGCCATAGATGTAAAAGAGAAATATCTCGAGCCGATTGGCTTAATATGCTCAGCAGAAAAATCACAGGCTCTTTTTCCGTCATCTCAAAAAAGGAAAAGAAACAGTCCCCCTTGCAAGGGCTGTGATATTGTCGTGTGTGTTTTAGTTCTCCCTTGATCTTGCACTTAAGTTCATCTTCAACCAGCGGGGTGCCGATCTACGGTGAAGAGGTTGAGCTCGGCAGAACTTGCTCGTGAGCGCGGCTTCGACCGCTTGGCATGTCTCTTGCGCCTACTCCTGTGGTCCTGGTCCCCCATTGTGCCTTCGACCCGCGTCGTCTGAACGACCCGTGACATTCTGGTGGAGGTGCCATCTTATGCAACGTCATTTCCTACCTCCCGCTTCTCAGAGTCCCATTCCCAGACCGGGCCGCCGCCCTTCTACTAATAGGGACGAGATCCGTGTCAGCCGGCGACTTCAAAGACTCAGCCCGAAATTCGGCCTCTTGCCGCACATTACCCCTAGTGCCCTTGGCCCGCCGAGCTCCGAGCCGCGGTTCTCCGAGGCGCACATCTTAGCGGACCACGTCACTTTGCCGCCTGACTCGAGCGTGTTTCCGCTGGTCGTGTCCGCACCGGTTCCCTCTGGCGAAGTTCTTGAAGGCAGTGTGCAGCTGCTTCTTAACATGGGTGTTGGTGTTGCCAGAGGTGTCACGCGGCTTCACTGTGGTTGCGCCCAAGTCCTCGTCACCAATTTTTGCAGCGCTCCGCAGCACCTCACCAACGGCATAGTAATTGACTTCATCGAGCGCCCCAGCGCGCCTGTCGACGCTGAGACCTTGTCTTCTTGTGCACCCCCTCCCCAGCCAACGGTGTCTTCTTTGGTGTCAGCATTGCCCCGCAACTCTCTGCTCAGGAGAGAGATGAGCTCCTCGCTCTGCCGGGTGAGTTCCACGACTGCTTTTCTACGTCAGCAGGGGTTCGCCAGACGCCATTAGCAAAGCACAGAATAATTGCCGACGACGTTGTCCATCCTGTTCGTCAGTCACCTTATCGGGTTTCGTTAAAAGAACGTGAAACGATACAATATGAAGTGCGCGAAATGTTGGCCGATGACAATATCTAACTATCTCAGAGCCCGTGGCCTGTTCCGGTGGTGCTGGTGAAGAAAAAAGACGGCACCCTTCTCTTTTGTGTTGACTACCGGCGCCTCAACAGTCACAAAGAAGGACGTATATCCACTTGCGCGCATCGATGACGCGCTTGACCACCTGCGCCATGCTTGTTACTTTTCATCCATCGATCTTAAAAGTGGGTATTGGCAAAAAGAAGTCGATGAGAGCGACAAAGAGACGGCTTTCATCACTCCGGATGGACTGCATGAGCTCAAGGTGATGCCCTTGGGACTCTGTACTGCTCCAGCGACCTTCCAGCGCATTATGGACACCGTGCTCACCGGCCTCAAATGGCAAACATGCCTTGTCTACCTTGATGATGTGGTCATTTTTTTCCAGCACGTTTCATGAACATCTTGTTCGCCTAAAAGCGGTCCTGCAGGCTATCACAAAGGCCGGCCTCACCCTAAAGCCTAGCAAGTGCCAGCTTGCCCATGACGAACTGAAATTTCTGGGTCACGTCGTCAGTAATGAGGGCGTCCGTCTTGATCCCGTTAAAAGAGTCGCCGTCCCTTCCTTCTCAACGCCGTCGGAAAAGAACGCGTGCGGAGGTCCGTGGGTCTCTGCGCTTACTACAGACGCTTTGTTCGGAACTTTTCGGATATCGCCGCGCCGCTTACTCGCAACCTGAAGGAGTTCGTCCCATTCCAGTGGTCTAGTGAAGAGCAGCTTACATTTGGCCCTCTAAAATGACGCCTGCAGGCTTCCCTTGTCCAAGGCCATTTTGATCAGGACGCCGCAACTGAGGTACACACTGACGCTAGTAACACGGGCCTCGGGGCCGTCCTGATACAGCACCAGTACGGCGCCGAACGAGTCACCGCATATGCCAGTCGTGTTTTGTCGAAGGCGGAAACCAATTACTCGGCCACCGAAAATGCCTCGCAGTAATTTGGGCGAGCACAAAGTTCAGACCCTATCTGTATGGACGCCCATTCCAGGTGGTCACAGACCACCACTCTCTGTGCTGGCTGACCAATCTAAGGGACCCTGCAGGCCGACTTGAGCAGTGGGCCCTTCGACTGCTAGAATTCGACGCTGCGATCGTCTATAAGTCTGACCGCAGACACACTGATGCTGACTGCCTTTCCAGCGCTCCCGTTGAATCCGCGCCCACTGACACGGACGACGACTATGACATCTTAGGAGCTCTAAGTACCGAAGATATGGCGGCGCGGCAGCGACTCGACCCCGACCTTCGCGACGTGATCTCACATTTGGAGGGTCGAGGAGGCGTAGTTCCTCGTCCTTTTGTACGCGTAGTACGTAATTTATGCCTTAGAGACAACGTTCTTTATAAGAACTTTGCCCTGAGTCCGAGATCATGGCTTTCAGTTGTGCCCACTGATCTACGCAACGAAATTATAGAAGCATCTCATGACCCCTCCTCGGGACACTTGGTGTTCAGTCGAACGCTCGCGCGAATACGCGCGAAGTACTATTGGCCACAACTTGACAGGACCGCCATTACACCAGGACCTGCCACGAGTGTGAACGGCGCAAGACTCCACCCGTGAAGCCTGCGGGACTTCTTCACCCCATCATTCCACCGCTCAGTACGTTCCAGCAGATCGGTATGGACCTACTCGGACCTTTTCCAAAGTCGCAATCGGGCAACCGATGGATCGCTGTTGTGACGGACTATGTCACGCGCTCTGCCGTCATCAACGGCTTGGCATGTGGCGAAGTTTTTCGTCAAGTCCGTCGTTCTTCGACACGGTGCCCGAGAGGTCCTTATCACTTATCGTGGTGCCGCATTTATGCCTCAACTTATCTCACTGATACTGAGCTCAAGCCACACCACCCACCGCAAAGCTACCGCATACCACCCGCAAACAAGCGGGCTGACCGAGCGCTTTAACAAGACCTTGGCTGACATGCTCTCAATGTATGTCGACATCGAGCACCGAACCTGGTACGAAGTGTTACCGAAAGTAACTTTTGCGTTCAACACTGCATTTCAAGAACCACCGGATTTTCCCCATTTCGCCTGGTGCGTGGCCGGGAAGTCGTTACCATGCTCGACGCTATGGTGTGCCACCAGCCAGACGTCTACGCTCACGCCGATGCTCAACTCGTCGCCCAACTTGCGGAAGAAGCCCGACAGTTCGCATGCCTTCGCATCCAAGCCCACCAGCAAGTCGATGCTCGCCGATGCAACCAAGGCCACCATGATGTTCAGTCCTGGTGATCGAGTGTGGGTGCGGACTCCAATTCGACGCCGTGGTCTTAGCGAGAAGCTGCTGAAACGATACTTTGGCCCGTGCAAAGTGATTCGCCGTATAGGCGAGTTAAATTACGAAGTGCTGCCGATCGTAACGCGGGCGTCCCGCCGCCCGCCTGCCTCCCACGTTGTTCACGTAGCTCTCCTGAAAGCGTACTGTGACCGCTCGGAGCACGTGGCCTAACTCTTCGCGCTCTACACGTTTTTCAGCCTTAATATTGCCTCTCTACGCATCGGGACGATGCGCATTTTGGGAGGGGAGCAGTGGCCTGTGTGTTTTTGTTCTCCCTTGATTTTGCACTTAACGTCATCTTCAACCAGCGGGGTGCAGATCGATGCTGAAGAGGTAGAAGCTCGGCAGAACTCGTTCGTGAGCCCGGCCGCGACCGCTTGGCCTGTCTCTGGCGCCTGCTCCTGTGGTCCTGGTCCCCCATTGTGCCTTCGACCCGCGCCGTCTGAACGACCCGTGACAATATTGTTTTACTAGTGAATAGCATAGCCATTCCGACGGTAGACAGAATTCGAGTGCTAGGGCTGCGCATACAAGCAAACGGCAAAGACACAGAAACTATCATGAGACTTGAAGCGAGTACCAGCCAGACGTGCCGGCTACTCAAGCGCATTTCTAACAAGCATGCAGGGATGAAGGAGGCCAATCTTTTGATATTGATTGTTCCCGGAAAACCACATGTTTCTTTTTCTGCTGCATAAATGGTGGCGAAGCAACGAAAGACAAAGTATTCAAGATCTCAAATGTTGATGACGCTTTCCTGAGTTTCCCATTCAGAACCGCATCAACTGGTCGCTTGATCGGTGTTGAGCCAATCAGTTGCATAAAACGAAACAAAAACTTTCCTGTTAAAAAAATAACATTCCTGCTATTTTCTCAGAAGTCTTAAAACCCATTAAACTCATTAAAACCAGTTACAAAACCCATTAGTCTAATGTGTTAACGAAGACACTCGCTAGCGAATTGTACGGCACCGTTGAGAACTAAGAAGCAGCCGAGGATAATAGCAAGGCAGATAGCGGACAGCTTTTTGCTATCTTAAGATGTAACTCTATATTCATGGCAGCTAAATTCCATTGGATTCCTTTATATCAATAAATAATTCTCTAACCGTATAGCAATAAAAATGACGATGTAGACGGAGCTTTCTTCGTTCCTTATATTGAGAGACATAGACAGGATTATATTGCATTTATGAAAACCTGGCGGTTAAATAAAAATAGACACCTGATTTTAGTCGTATGTTTTCTTCTCTATGATGACGCATAAGAAATAAGAATACGAGGATCACCTCGTGATATTCGCCTACGGCCACAAAATACATTTATAATAAAATTTTATCTTGACGCTGTTTCGGTTTCAACGACCGAATGATGGCTGGTAAGTATTGAAACAGTGAACACTGCCATATAATCGCTGATTGTCGTTTTGTCATTTCAGCTCTTGAAGTAGATTGAATCGAACGTTTTAATGAAGTAAACTGTGTATCGGCGATTATATTGTGATCGTGAAAGTTATCGTTTGGTTGTTAAAACCGAAACATATGAGGACAATGAAGAGACAACTCAAGTATAAACTGTTCAGAGCAATACAGCATCGTGATTAATGTATTCTCATGTCTTGTGCATCAGTATACCGAGAAGAAAAATTATGCGAATAAGGACATAAAGAGGACCAGGCCTGCATCAGGAGAAAGGAAACGACCCTGGCGACACCATGCGTCCAGCACCGCAACCATGACTAGTGCTTTCTCGTACTGAGGTGGCCGCCATATTCAGCAGCGAAGAATCGACGTGACGAATTTCTCATTTCTGTTCGCCAGTTTTCCTGTTTATTTACGGGCTTCGTGTAAAACTTTGGAGAGCATTGCAAGCGTTATGGTTCTTGCTACTCATTGTTCCTGACGGACAGTTTTTATAACGTAACTTGGGGCGTTTGTGGTGTTAGATTATTCCTTTGTTGTCTTAGTGCGCGACAATCTCCGCAGCTCTGTCAAGCTGTTTTGAAGGGTTTCCTTTTTTTTAACTGCAGCCACCTAAAAGACAACCTTTGCGTTGGATAAAAATGAGTGTCGAGAGTTTAGGAACTCTTTGTTTGGGCGCAAGCGTCGATGAGATAACAAAAAAAATACTATACATAGCACTGCAAGTTCAGCGCGTCACTCCTTAGAAAAAGTGGGCAACCAAAAATAACATAAACAGAAATTTCACGCCAGCGTTTTGACAGCGTTTATGTGCGACGTAAAAACCTTCTGCAAAAAGCGCTGCTGAAAAATATTTCGCGAACTTCAGCGGGACAGTGGAATGCTTGTGGCGATTTTCTTCCAGGCGGTTAGCTCACGCGTAGACGATATATATATTTTTAGTCAAAAGTACCATGTACCGCTAACCGAATATTATGCACCCTGAACACGCTGTTTTCAATTGTTGGCGGGAGGCGGTAGTTTGGTAAACTATCGGAAAAAAGGAACAGTTGAGAAGAAAGCTTGTAGCAAATTTCAAGCGCAGCGAGATTTTGCAGTGCCTCAACCAAAAAAATAGACAAAGATTGAATGCAGTTTGAAGTGTCTGGCTTCCGTTTTTTCCGTCGTCTATACGTGCTGAAATGTTTCCGCGCTGGTAAGCATTCCGAGACTGTAGGCAACACTGTTTTTGCAGGCAAAAAGTCGATACGAAGAAAATGAAACTTTTTTCTAAATGCCCATGAACTCTGCGCAATTCATTTTCTCAAGAGGGAATGAGAATTTAAACAGGCAGGACACTTTTAATAACGAGCAAATAGGGCCGCAATGAGACAATATCGCCGCTGTAAAGAGTGCTACGCGCATTTTATATTAACGAAGAATTAAAATTTCGCGCATGAGACGCGGGGAAATGGCTTTCAGGCCTGTGGTATTCGGTCGAGCTCCGCATTAATTACAGCCATCCGGAGCTTTCAGGGACATTACAGTACGTGTGCATTATTTTTGTATTTTAGTATTGATAAAGATGCTCGAGCCACTGCTGAGACCGCGGCTGTGTGCTCAATAGCGTACCGGCATCGTCACTGGACCGATGTAGCGGATACGAAAGAACAATGAAACTAAATTCAAAACAGCTTACATTCGCTCTACAGGCCTTAGTATCAGATGTCAAGATGGGCTTTTCCTTTTAGTTACTTGATTAGAGTAAATTGCATGCATGACTTCTTGCATGAAAAATACAAAATGCACGCGATCATCATGCAGTGGTTTTTAGCGCCACATAACGGTAGGCACAATGATAGACAAACTAGGAAAGAAATATCTTGTCCTTTTTTTACGAGTGGTTCCTCCTGGTGCTTTTTCTCCATTAGAAAAATTATATATCGGTGATTCAGTGACGATGGCCTAACTAAAGGTGCAACGCATCCCAGAAAAAAAAATACGATAGAATCGTGTCAGAAATCCGAAAAATGTTTGGTAGTTTTGTCGTAAAACAGAATTTTCTCTTTTGTAGTGTTTTTTTATAGTACTCTAGTTTTTTCTGTAGTGCATTTCTGTAGTATTTTTCTGTTATAAGAAAACCAAACTCTGTTGCTACAAAAAAATCAGTTGTTAGCACAAACTTTCAAAAATCTATTGCGACCAAAACTTTCTCGTGTTATCTGACAACGCTGTAAGAGTTCGCAGGTCAGCAATAGTTCATATGCCCGCCCGCGTGCTTCGAAACATAAATGGTTCCCCCACACAATTGACATTTTTCTTGTCCTTTTCTCAGCTTATGCTTTTTTTCTGTAATTTTCTTAGCTGAAATTTTCCACAGCGCTCGAATGCTAGGACAATCCAAGTCGGCCGCCATCACCTTCGACGATCCCATAGTCCCGAAGCAAGTCATCTATTATGGAGGCGAGATGTGGTGCTACTCGTATCGCCCCACGCGGCAGGTATGCTACATCTGCTGTCAACAAGGCCATCGGTCAGACGTGTGCCCAAATACGGAAGCCAAGGCGTGCAAGCAATTCGGCACGCAACATCCGGCGGAGGGCCACCAATGCACACCCAAATGCTTGATCTGCGGCGACAGCCACGTCACCGGAGCCAAGGAGTGCAAGGACAAACTGAAGAATAGAGAACTGCGCAACAACCACGGCGGCAGCGGAGGCGGCGGCGGCAGCCACGACGGCAGACGACGCAGTCGGGACGACCGCGGTTGGTTCAGCTCTGAGGGGGAGACCTCGCGGAGCCGTTCGAGATCCAGGGCGTCACGGAGCCATTCACGGTCCTTACCGCCCCTGGTGCCTCTGGTTGGCCAGCAACAACAGCAGCAAAAGAAACCCGCAAGGAACACCGGAGTCAAGGTGAGCTGGGGAGCAGGAAATCCTTGGTTTGCTTCGCACTCGGGTGGGGAAGCTAAACAGAACACAAATACAAACAACAATAACGCGCCCAAGCAGCAGGAGGACGCGAACAAAGTTATCACAGCCCTAAGACGCGAACTAGAGCTCGCCCGTGTCAGACAGAGCGAGCTAGAACGCCAGGTAGCCGAGCTCACGAAGGCAGTTAGGGAACAGAGACCAAACAGCCCTCGGCAGCCGCAACCCGAGCAAATCCAACTGCCACCCTCGCCGCAAGCAGGCAATGAGGATTTCAACAACTTCAAAGCAAAAATGCAGCAGATGATGCAACAGATGCAGCTGCAAATTATAGAGATACGGAGCTCAATCTGCAACCAAAAATTCACTGAGAATATTAGAGAGAAGGCATATCACCGTCCCGCGCTGGCGGCCCTCGCCAACACGACAACCAACACGGAAGCTTAAACATGGCCAACAATACCTTAAGCAAACAAGAAAACCTAGAAATTTGGCAATGGAACTGCAGAGGCTATAGGAAGAAGCAAGACCTACTTCAACAGTAAATTCACACACAGCAAACGCCACCCGACATTATAGTACTTCAGGAAACGGGCATCACCCCACCCCTAGGAGGATACACGTGCTACGAAACCCAGGAAACAGGAAGGATGGCAACCCTAGTCAACAAAGCGATCATAGCCATAAGCCACGACAAGATAGCTCAAACGGACATAGAGCATGTGATCATAGAAATTATTCCACAGAACCAGAGGAAAAGGGTCAGCATTTTCATCGTTAATACCTACAGCCCGCCGAAACAGAGGAAAGCCAAATTCCAAGAGCTTTTACAAGGCGCCAGCAAACTGGCAAAGGGCAACACGCTAGTCGTCTTAGGCGATTTTAATGCCCGGGATAAAAGCTGGGGATACAAGAATTTCAATGTTAAAGGAAAGACATTAGCGGAAGCGGCAGAAACCGCAGGCTACAATTTACTCACAGACCCAGAGACTCCGACCAGAATAGGCAACAGTGTCAGTACCGACACCTGCCCGGACCTCACCTTCATTAAGGGTCCGGGACAGACGCAATGGGAAAACCTGATGGAAAATCTGGGGAGTGACCACTACATAATCAAAACCCAAGTGGCCTCTGACCGACTAAAGCGGCAACTAGGCACGGCTAAAATCACAGACTGGAACGCCTTTAGAGAAGCATGCGACGAACACCTCATCAAAGGAGGGATTCAGTCGATTGAAGAATGGGGAAACATACTCAAGCAAAGGCAAAATGAGCACACCAAAGAGATCAAGAGAACAACACAGACACCCGAAGTAGACGCCAGGCTCCTTAGGCTATGGGAAGCCAGACGTGGTCTAATAAAGAGGTGGAAGAAACAGAAACACAACAGGAAGCTCAAACTTAAAATAGCAGAAATTACAACGAAAGCAGAGGAGTACGCAGTACAGTTGGCGAAAACGAACTGGCAGCAATTCAGTGACTCCATCAACGGAACTCTGAGCACAGCTAGGACATGGCATATCCTGAAAGCGCTCATCGATCCGGCCAAAACCAAAGCAGAAAACAATAAAGCAATATACCGATTAATCCACCAGTTCGAAGGAACCGATGAGGAACTCCTGGACAAAGTGCGCATCAAGTGCTTCGGGGACACAAACCCGAGAACCTATGCAAGAGATTATCGGGGGAAAGAAAATCCAAACCTAGATAGACCCATTACACGAGAAGTCTATGCAGCAATTCGAAGCACAACTAGGAATACGGCAGCGGGTGCGGACAAAATCAACAAAGCACTCATCCGCAACCTCAGTGACGAGCTAGTCGCAGAATTAACCGATTTCCTCAACAAGCACTGGGCAGCGGAGACCGTTCCCGAAGATTGGAAGCATGCAGAGGCGGTTATGATTCCAAAACCGGGTAAAAAGATACAAATCGAAAACCTAAGACCCAACTCCCTCACATCGTGCCTCGGCAAGCTGCACGAGAGAGTGGTAACATTAAGGCTACAACAATACATGGAGGATCACGAACTCTATCCCCACAGTATGTTCGGAATCAGGGCGAAGCTGTCGACCCAAGACGTACTTCTACAAATCAAAGGAGTTCTAAGTAACGTCCCTAGGGATGGAGAGAACGTAATAATGGCACTGGATATCAAAGGAGCTTTTGACAACATAAGCCACGAAGCCATCCTGACAGGCCTGGACGACCTGAACTGCGGCAGGAGGGTCTTCGGTTACGTCAAAGCTTTCCTCTCAGATAGAACAGCAATGATAAGGCTGGGAGAACTCCGCTCGTTGGAAGATGTTCCACACCTCTAACAAGAGAACTCCCCAGGGCTCGGTCATCTCACCTACGCTTTTTAACTTTGCAACGATCAGCCTTGCAAAACAACTTAAGGAAGTCGAAGGAATACACCATGCCATGTATGCTGACATCACCATCTGGACAAATATGGGCTCACTGAAAGAAACGGAAGAAAGACTACAGGAGGCCGCGACCTGCATAGAGAACTACGTAAAAGCGAGAGGGCTAGCGTGCTCCACCGAAAAATCAGAACTGCTCAGAGTCTGGAGAGGGAAACAAAACCGCACAGTCCCGAACAGCGACGAGCTTAGGCTCAACGTCTACCTAGAGGGAAAACCCATACCAGAGAAAACACTCATAAGAATCTTGGGCATGTGGATACAATCAAACCAACGGTGTACACATGCACTTGCTCTACTCAAAGCTTCCACCCTACAAGTTGCCCGCATGATCACGCGCGTCTCCCATAAACGCTCGGGCATGCGAGAAGAAGACACTCTAAAGCTGGTCAGGAGCCTGGTGATCAGCCGAGTCACCTACAGTCTTCCATACTACAACCCAATCAAAAGCGAAATCCAACAGATTGATGCGATTATACGCAAAGCATACAAAACAGCACTCCATCTACCGCAATGCACATCCACAGAGAAGCTTTTAGCACTAGGACTTCATAACAACTTTGAAGAACTGAGAGAGGCACAACACGTCGCCCAGTTGCAGAGACTACAGCAAACTCCGTCTGGCAGGGAGCTTCTGCAGAAGTTGGGATGCAACGAACAAATACAAGAAATCCAGCGAACCGCGACTATCCCGGACAGCATACGAGGCACAAATAGAGTGACCCCCATCCCCAAGAACATGGACCCCAACCTACACGAAGAGCACAGAAAGGCGAGAGCCGAGTACATCCAAAAATCACTAGCCCGCCAGACAACAACGGTGTATGTGGACGCAGCCACATACCCCAGAAGGACGGGACAAAACAACCCCAACGCGGTAGCGGCTGTGATAAACTCGGACATGCGGGAAATCATCAGCGCGTCGCTACGGGACTGCACGGTAGTCGAGGCTGAAGAAGTGGCCGTCGCTCTAGCGGCAGCGGAGGGCTACCGGACTAAGCGATCCTTAACAATACTAACCGACTCTCAAATGGCATGCCGAAACTTCATGTTAGGCAGAATAGGTCACAAAGCGCTCCGCATACTCCGCTCTGGGGACCGACCCAAACAAAGCACAGAAGAAGAACCAATAAAACATACGATGGTATGGACGCCGGGACACGCGGGTGTGGAAGGCAACCAAGCGGTCGACAGGGTAGCTCGAGGGCACACTTTCTACTGAGCTCCCTCCACAAGCGACCTCGAGGAAGCCGAACCTGTCCCTAGAGATTACTCGGCAATCTTAAACCACTACAAGGGCTGCAGGAAACGGTACCCCCACCACATAAATCTCTCTCCAGGGAAGACACCGTTGCCTGGAGGCTGCTACAGACGGGCTCATACCCGAATCTAAATACACTCAACAAAATACAACCCACACAATACACAGATAAATGCCCATGGTGCCATGAAACACCCACGCTCTATCACATAACATGGGCCTGCCAGAAAACAGAGGTGGCACCAAAAATACCAAACCCGAGTGCGGAGCAATGGGAAGGAATGCTCTCCAGCGACCGTCAGGATGTCCAACTTGGGCTAATCTGGCGAGCACAGCTGGCAGCGGCATCCAGCGGAGCCCTGGACTAGGGGCAGACGACCATTGCTAAGAAGACGGGACGACACACCTGACTCCGCCAAATTGCTCACCTACTCTCTAGTGCTCAATAAACGTTTTCCTTCCTTCGTTCACTTTTGCACTCTTCCCTCCCCATTGCCGCGTGTAAGACCTGATGATAAAATAAATCTATAAAAGTAAACATCAAACATCTTATTTGGTTCGTTTCCGAAAACTCGAGAATGGAGAGCGCGCGTAAACTTTAAACCGATACTACGGAAGAAACACGGGACTGGTGCCGAACGCGGTGTTAAATTCGGTGCACCCCGTAGCAAAGACGGGATTCATACGCCACCCAGCTCTCTAAGCGCCGAAACTAACTTGTACGTCGACAAACTTAAGCTGAAAAAGATTCCCCCATCCAGGCTAGTCGCCCGTGGTGTCAGCGCATCAAAGTTGTTCAACCGCTGGAAAAAAAACAAAGCATCCCAAAGAACTTTTACTAGGAAGGAGCGCAAAACATAGTTGAAGATAAATCAAGTTTAATGGGGTCGAAGTGGCGACGGTCGAAAAACCCCTCACAAAGCGGCCGGAGAATTTCGATCGAGCCAGACAACTTCATGACAGAAAGACGGCGCTTTCATGACGGCGCTTTGTGGTGCCTCCCCTCTTGTCCGTGTTCGTCTTTGCCCTGTGTGAACGAAAGCATGAAATACCAACTCGCCCAGCAACTGATTTTAAGAAAATAAAGAACAATTTTTATTTCTTCTCTCCGTTACGGTTTCTTTTCCTCAGTACATGCACTGAAGTTTTATGCCCCAAAACTTTCCTTCTTCTGTGTTGTTTATTTTTGCAATGCGAAGTCATAGAGAACCCGTTTAGCAGTTTACTCCCATTGTTCAGGATACAACCGTTTAAAACAGTGCCAAAGAAATATTGCCGATGCCACTGCAGCAAGTGCCGCTCAAGTCAGATGGAGTGACGACCTTCTTTGGACCTCTTCCTTCAGTTATTGCACACAAGCCTTTTGTCATGGCACAAAATAGCCCCCCCCCTCCCTTCTATTTCTATGGCTCTCCATGTTTGTCTTCGATTCCTCGCCAACCAACAATACAGTCACGCCGCACCACAGCCAACCCCGTTGCAGCAATCTCCTTTCCCGCATAAACCTCTTTCCCTGGCGCCAACCCGTTTTTTCGACCGAAACTCCGCAAATCAATCATCCCCGCAGGCTTCGACTTCATCTCGTCCCCCCCCCCCCCCCCGTTTTATGAGCCTTAGTCATGTTTTATTATAAGACGCAGTGATAGACAACGCAAGAGAACACATGGTCAATGGAGAGCTTTAGTGAAGTGTTGGCGGCTAACCGCTCGCCATGCGAATACCTTAGCAAGGCATGGAGGAGGCGGATAAATTTTGCTTGTATAGGACAAAGTGATGCGCACAGATGGGAATAGCTGATGTATACACTGGCAGAATATCAATCGTAGCTTTCCTGCCTTGTTATAGAAAAAGCCATGGAAAATGATAGGTGTGACGTTAAGAGACCAGAAGCGGCCAGAGTGGGTGAGAGAACAAACGCGGGTTAATGACATCCTAGTCGAAATTAAGAGGAGATGCTACTCGAAGACATTTTTTTAAAATAAGTGTTATAGAGCAATGCAATTTTGTGTGCTTAGAGCTTTCTCTGTTCGTTTCAAAAACCCTAATTGGTTTTTCTGTAGCTTCACTAGTGTTTTGTGTTCTCTTAAAGTGGAAGACAAAGGGACTTTTGTGCACTTTTTTACATATTAATTTTTCACAAGGAACATAGAAAAACAACTTATTCTTCTCCATAATAACTGCCGAACACTGAAAACTAGCCACAATTCTCTTTGCGAGCAGCCAGTATATTTTTAAAAAATTTGCTAATTTGCAGTGCTTCTATTTTCTATGCTTCTAATAAGTTACCTCCAGTTAGCATAATGATATAAGTATATTGTTATTATAAATAGATACCGGTGTGCTGTACATATTAAAGAACAAGTGCGCCAAGTTTCGTTAAAATAACTTTGACAGAAGTGTGAAAAAATGTGCACAAACTTTGAAAATTGCCGAAGAATTGGAAAGGAGAAAACAGCAATTGGAAGTTTCAAAGACGTGCATTTACTGAAAATCAATTGGCTATGCATGAAACTTTCCCAAGATAAGAAATGGGCTGTCATTTAAATGTCCACCATCACAAGAACTGGCCAGCACTGTACGTAAGACCCTCCTGGTTGTTGCGACTCGAGTCTTCAACAAGAGCCCTTTTTGCTATATTGCGACAGAGGGCTCATGCCTCAGCAGTCTGGCAGGCAGACGTCTTTTTGATCCGCCTCTCACATCGAGAGTCTGTAAACATTAGCAGCTGGTGACATGGGAGCCCAGCAAGCTCCTCTAACAACCATTCAAAGCTTGCGTGCCCTTCACTGAACCATAGCGCTGCAAGTGCTGTGGCCATCTCGACAACTGTCCGTGATGCCTGCCGAGCTGCTGCGTCATATGAACGCCCTGGCTGGAAATGTGGCTACTGCACACAACAGCGCACTCCTGCGGGAGCTCTTCTTGCAGCGCCTACCTCCGCAAGTGCGCATGATCCTGAGCGTGCCTTCGTCTCAGACCCTAGAATTCCTGGCTGAGCTGGCCGATAAGATCGATGCCAATAAGAAGAGAATTGGGTAGCGTTCAGGGACTGTGGCCTTGTTAAGCGCATGATAATCACCACACGGTCGTCAGTCACTGCTCTTTTTCGGCACCACATGGAAGGGCGATGCCCAAGAACTGCAGGAGGAAGAGATGCATGAAGCCAAGGTCCAGCATGTGTCCAAATTCATGTTTGGCAATAGCAAGGTAATACAGTGCGAGGCGACGAGCGCGAGCAAACATGGGAGACCCAGTCATCACAAGGTTGCGAGAGAGCATAATTGATCACTGGAGAAGATAAAATTTTTTTCTGTGGACTCTGGTATGCCCCTTATAAATGTTGCAAATTTTCTTCCCTTTGGTTTATGGGGGTTTAACGTCCCAAACCGACTCGGGCTATGAGGAACGCCATAGTGAAGAGCTCCGGAAATTTCAACCACCTGGGGTTCTTTAACGTGAACTCACATTGCACAGTACACGGGCCTCTAGAATTTGGCCTCCATCAAAATTCGACTGCCGCGGCTAGGATCGAACCCGCGGCTTTCAGGTCAGTAGCCGAGCACTGTAACCACTTAGCCACCGCAGTGGCCCTTGGAGTATAATTAGTGCCTAAAGGGATATATTACTTGGAAAATCCACAAGACTGAGACAGAATTTCTAATAAAACAAAACAGCTTGCAGTAAAAGGTTTTCAGATGATATTCTGAAGGACATGAATGTCTGGCTATCACTATATGTTTTCAAAATTGCTGGTTATAATTTTTGTTTGAAGCAATTCTCTTCTAGTAAATGTGCACGAGGCAAGAAAGTAGCAAATTTGTGTGTGCACTGACATGACACAGCACATGTAATTTTTCTTCCATCAAAATATGGCCTGGATTTGATCGAGTGGCCTTGGGCTCAGCAGCCAAACGCCACAGAGGTAGGCTGCTTTGTTCACATCCACTACAGTACTCTCAGGATGAAATCTCTGTATGTGTTTGCGTGGTACTTAATTTTGCCCAGAGAGCTGCCTCTGCAGGAGACAACAGGGTCATCCTTTGAAAGCAAGTGCACATCTGGTGCTATTATGCTCTTTACTCAACTGCAACCATGTGCAGGCCAGAACTGCAGGAAGGCCTCGAAAGTGTGACAGAATCTGGCAGTCATCCCTGTTTCAGTGCAAGCATCAGCTTCAATAATGTGAAAGCTCTAGCTGTAAAGTGATTCTCTCTGCCAGTGTACAAGCAGCTGGTGTCAATAGCACACTGCTTGGTACTGACAATAGCCAGGTCACAACAGCAGGAGGGCCTCCAAAGAATTTGGTAAGCACACTGAACAGAATCTGCAATGCTACTCTCATGCCCTGTCTTCAGATGCTCCTGCCCAGGTCATTATAAATAGGTTCATTATTTAGCCATGAGTGCGTCCATTCCTGTCACTGCTCCCAATATGATCAAGAAATAGCTGGAAGATAGAGCACACACTTGGTTAATCCCACCACCCGAGGTTTTTGTGGACTACACCAATGACCCTTGCAGGTCAGAAAGGTGTAACTACCTGCTTTCATAACTCATCCGAATAGCATCGAAAAGTCACCCGTATCACAGTAGAGGGAGAAGTGAATAGACAGTTCTTTTTTTGAACCTTCTAATGCCGCACTCTCATTTAATGTGTACAGGATGTGTGCCCACACACGGTCTCTAAAAGAACAGTTGCCACTCCTCTTCCCTCGAGTAAATACAAGCACATGGCCAGAAGACATAAAAGGTAACGAGAAAAATGTCTGCAAAGATCTTTGCGCAAGATTGGTTTGTAGCGGTTTAACGTCCCAAAGCAACTCAGGCTATGAGAGACGCCGTAGTGAAGGGCTCCGGAAATTTCGACCACCTGGGGTTCTTTAACGTGCACTGACATCGCACAGTACACGGGCCTGCAGAATTTCGCCTCCATCGAAATTCGACCGCCGCGGCCGGGATCGAACCCGCGTCTTTCGGGCCGGCAGCCGAGCGCCATAACCACTCAGCCACCGCGGCGGCTATCTTTGCGCAAGAGGCTACTCAAAGCCGTCATTAACTAACCGGAACGGCAGCTGCCAGGCTCTTTGCAATGAAAAGTGGCAGAACAAGAAACTCGTGAACACCTGATGTACCTAGCAGCGAGTCATTGGCCGACATTTCACGGTCTTGGGATACTGAGGTACCAAACTTGAATGTGCAACAGCTGATGGTATGCCACCAAGAGACACACATTCAGGCGCGATTTAGAGTATCCTGTGTACAGAATTTGATCAAGTATACATTGGTGAAACGGAAATAAACAGTGCCGAGGCTGATACACCACTGCTAATTACTTTTGAGTGAGTTGGCTCATAGGTGTAAATCAAGACCGTTACTGTATGAGTTAGTCTGAGTAGACTCTTCTATCAGACTTACCTTGCCACGTCTACAAAAACAGGTCCTCAAATGCGCTTGATGAAAAATGTTGAAGCCAAAGGCCGTGATAGACTTGGTCAAGCAATGCATATTAAAGAAGGAAAGGAACCTGCAGTGCCAGACATATCTGGAATCGAGGATTACTCGAACCACCAGGCACACCGTAGTCTCGGCAACGCCGCCTTTTTGCATGCTTGTGCCCGACGTCTATGACACATGCTGAGCCACAAACTGCTACTCATTTTCATCATGCACCACTCCACATGAACAAGGCCCCCCTCGATACATTATTGGTGCGGGCGAGGTCTTCTATCGACCTCAAACCACAGTACGTGAACACGGCTCCTGAGTGGAAGCCGAAGCGTCTCCAGCTTCAAATTGGTTTATTTACACCCAGTGTTCCAATTCTTCTGTATTCATGTCTATCTGAAAACTGACGGCTGCCATCAAACTCCGGAATTCCTGAGCTAGTGAGCGCATTTCATTGCATTTCTGGCGTCCACGTATAACATTACTGCAACATTTGATTTGCGCCTACTCTTATATTTGACGCGTTCAACATTGCGAGACGCTGCCCGGTTTGCCAAAAGTGCATTACTTTAGATATTCCCAAGCTGAGTTTTGGGTCTCCGCTAGGTTACCTTCACACACCGCCATAGCCTTGTCGCCAGACGAGCGCACCTGATGTGGTCTATGAGCTGCGACTTCCGACTTATGCTGGCAGTTCTGCATTCCGGCGATGACGCTCACATGTCCGAACTAAAGGGCTGTGCTTCATTGCCGATGCCTCTTGCGATTACGAAATTCAGACTCGATTGGTTTGCTGTATGATGCACATCGGGCCTACGTTGCACACCGTGCCTGGGCTTCGGTTCCTTTGATGCGTATTGGCAAGACTCAAAGCGTGAATCTTCCCCTTAAAATCCTTGATTTGGTTGCGAAGATCGTCGCTGGTCTTAACTTCACAATGAGTAGAATGCGTGAGCCCTTGTTAGCTTTTTAATAACTATTTTGAATTCCTCAATAAAGTAGAAAATCAACTTCCAGTGCTTCTGTGCCGAGATCGAGCGTTCATGATGGTTTGGATTTGGATTCGTTCGACCATTGCCTCCTCTAGAAAGATGCCTGCGGTGTCGTTCGCTCACCCATTGCAGTCGCCGTGCCTTGAGTTGCGGACGGTTGTTAAGAGATGACGCTAGCTACTTCCCTATCTCTGCCAGTCAGGGTGGTGTGGTGCCGCGGCGGTAGCAGCCGGTGGCGGCATCGGCGGCGCTGGTCGACAAGCGTGGCGGCCCGTCTGCTCAATTGTATTTGAGCTAAGTCGTTGTGTTCTGGCCACTTGCATCTATTCGTGGCCTTTTAACTTTCATTTTTCTGCACTTAAGTTTCCGTTTGCTTATTAAACAATCAAAAACGCACGGAAGGCGCCGTCTGCCGCAGAGACGTGAGCTACAGCTACTGCGCGCCACGACCGCGCGGTAATGTGCACATGCGAGCATGTGTTGCAAGCGGCCGCCACAAGGATCGCTAGCGACAACCTTAAGTGGAAAGGAGGAAAAAGAGAAAGGTAAGGGCAGCAGGTTTTTGGCGCATACAGCAGGCATCTTTCTAAAAGAGGCGATGGTTCGACTCAATGCCTCCTGAAGAACATGCCTGAAGCGTCAGGGGTTTTTCTGGCCGCCGTAGAGCGCGCGTCCGCCATATGGCGGCGCTCTCAGATGACCCTCTAGCAGACGGCACGCAGGCAGCACAAAATTTTCTTGTGACTGCCGTTGCAGCAAAAAGTATGCCTTCTGGTGCGCTGTTTCTTATATTATTTGTGTGGTGTGTTTAATGTTACCTTTTCACAAGTGACACGTCGATGACTGTAGTTGCTGGAGGGAGTAGCGGGTTAAACTGCACTGCTGTTGCGTTCCGTTTTGACTGTCCAGTCAGCGAAACAAGAACCCTGGCGTTTCATTCCCTGAAATTCCTGCCAACTTAAAACTCCGGGAAAGACGGCTCAAGGTAATTAGAAGAAAAAACTGGCAGCCAAACACATCAAATAATCCTGCAGTCTGTAGCTTGCCTTTACAGCCAAGGAAATGCTACTGTAGACAGTTGGCCCACCAAGACAGGGGTGGACTCTTTCACCTGACGTCAGCGCTCCGCAGAGTGTTGCATGGCCTCAAGAAGTTCGTCAATATCATGATGCTCAAAGACCGAACGCATCTTCAAAGGCCACTGGACACATGCTTGCTCCACAACTAATATAAAATCGCGGGTTTGCCTGCCCCGACCTGTGAGAACATGATAGCGGCCACAGCAAGGGAAGCACTACTCAATAATATCTGCAAAAAGTTAATCAAACCGTTGCTAACAAACCATGCACTTGACATAACAGACAAGAACGCAGTTGCGAAGATGTAAAACAAACCTCTTTCCTGAAGATTCTTAAAACTGCAGTAACAAACGATTTCCACCGCCTTCATCGCACCAACGCATGCCATTTTTCCTTGTAAGCACGTACGTGTCTGTGCCTTCAAGTGCAGTTTTTTTTAATATTCACAAGTCGCTCGCTATGTCTGATACTCCCCGTGTTCCAGTTGTCATTTCATTAACGCACATCCTTGTCATTTGGAGAAATCTGCGGTTAGTTAGGCCTGCTGTAATACTCCCAACATCAATGTGTGTGTGTGTGTGTGTATCACCATCACACAGGAACCTAGTGAGCTGTGTTTTTTATGGAAAGAATATAGAAGAGGGGCATGAGTTTATTTGAAATTTGTCAACGTTATTCAAGGAGGTACCATGCAGCGAAAGCTAGACGGAAAAATGACCAGAAATAGCGCAGGCTGGGCCTTCCAAGGTCTGCTTCACCTGATCGAAAACCCTCTCGCAATGCTGCGCAGCAAGATTGTAACATACGAGCGCTTTGCAGTGTTCTAAGAACATTAGATATGATGGATGTGCCCCCTGCGCGCCAACGGCTAACCGGGCAGGTTAATTACCGCGACTTCTCCGGCTACCATCCATTGAGCGCCATGCAGTCCTCCTTTACCACGGGTCACCTGGCTACAGTTGAGAGGTCAGGTAATTCCAGACTTCCACCGGTCCTTATTCTATGACATGGATTATTTTCCCTTTTTGCTTGTCCGAAGTAGTAATTGATTTCTTGCCATTGGCAGCAGTACAATATACAACCACGCATCATGCAGTTGTAAATACTTATTTTGCTCCATTTCTAGCCACATACAGCACTTGCTGCAATATGGATGTTTCGAACACGTTCCTTTTGTTGTAAACCGTCTAAAAGTTACTGATTATGCAGCAGACAAAAGGTCCTAACGGCATGATAGAACGGCATGCGTAGCACGCTTTCAGATTTCGAAATCGAAACTGATGGCCCTCTTAGTATTATATGGAAGTCAGCTCAAACTTATTAAGCATTTGCTGCACTCTGAGATATTCAATAACATGTTTTTTGTCATTAACAAAATAAAAGTTGATTAAATCCCGAAAATTAGGATGAAACCGCATGATCGGGTGCCGCACATCAGTCTCCCAGCCATTGAGACCGATATTGAGGGTCATCTTTTAGCGCTGCCTAGCGGTGGGTCTGTGCAATTTCGTGGCGATCTCAGGGCCCATCGAAGTCGAGAAAACGCTTCAGGCATGTTCTTCAGGAGGCATTGGTTCAATTTTGAGCATTTGTGTTTTGATACGAGGCGACGAGGCTTAGCGAGCCATTTAAAAAAGTAGTTTCAATAATTTTTACATCTAATTTGATAGATTAGGCGCTACTTTTTATGCTTAGTTTGGAAAAATTAGGTTTTCCAAAACATTTCACAAAAAACTTTTTTGCCGCCACAATTTTTTGGTTTGATGGCTGCATCCATGGGTCGGAGGTTTCGTTTCCTCCCAGGTTAAAGAATGGTTTCCTTTAAAGTTTGTGTGGAAACATCTGTGCTGTATGTTCACAGTTTTTGCGCAATGCTTTTTTTTTAGTGGTGGTGTTTTTCTCACGCTTGCATTTTGAAGACTGCTGTTCCGACGACAGGTTTGCTTTACCTTTCAGTAACCGCAAATACTTTCGTTCAGTAGGGGGTAGGGTTTCGCGAGATGTACCCGTCGTCTGCTATTCCAGTGTTGCGCCATACTACAGTGCTGCTAGACTACAAAATTTCCAGTGTTGCCAGACTATAAGGTCCAACCCAGTGTAAACAGACTGCCCCATCCCCCCTCTCTTACGCTCTTGCCTCGCTCTCGTGCCATCGCGCCGGAACTGCCAAGCTCATTAGAGCAGCGCAGCTTGGAGCGGCCGCTGCCTGTTCGCCAAGCCAGAGAGACGTCCGTGGCGGTTGTCTACTTGGCTTCTTCTGAGGAAAGGAAATCGCGCAACTCAGTTGTCATGTTAGAAAATGATGTCTCGCGCAGGCGGGTACCGTGCTATACTTGAAATAGACTTGATATGCACGCATTCACGCAACTCATGTGGCACGTGATGTCTCGCGCAGACGGGTACACTTCGCGTAAACTGCCAGTGCAAGGCCCTGGCGAGCGTGTTACGGCGTGTTAATCGCGTGGCATACTTCGCGTACTATACAGAGCAGAATGCTGCGTCTAAAAATTAACAAGCACAAAACCAAAGTAATGTTCAACCGACTAGCAATTCACAATTGGCAGTGAGTGCCTGGAAGTGGTAAAGGAATATGTCTACTTAGGGCAGGTAGTGACAGCTGATCCGGATCATGAGAGGGAGATAACTAGAAGGATAAGAATTGGGTGGAGCGCATATGGCAGGTTCTCTCCGATCATGAATGGCAGCTTACCAATTTCCCTCAAGAGAAAAGTGACACAAGATATAGCTGGTGTACTACACCAGCTATATCTTGCCGGTACTCATCTACGGGGCAGAAACGTGAAGGCAAACGAAAAGAGTTCAGCTTAAGTTAAGGACAACGCAGCGAGCCATGGAAAGAAAAATGATAGGTGTAACGTTAAGAGATCGGAAGTGGGCAGAGTGAGTGAGGGAACAACCGCGGTTTAATGACATCCTAGTCGAAATCAAGAGGAAGAAATGGGCTTGGGCAGGGCATGTAATGCGAAGGCAAGATAACCGCTGGTCCTTAAGGGTAACGGAGTGGATTCCAAGAGAAAGTAAGCGTAGCTGGGGGCGGCAGAAGGTTAGGTGGGTGGATGAGATTAAGAAGTTTGCAGGCAAAGGGTGGATGACGCTGGCAAAAGCAAGGGTTAATTGGAGAAATGGGAGAGGCCTTTGCCCTGCAGTGGGTGTAATAAGGCTGATGATGATGATACTTGAAATAAACACGTTAAAATGCCTGGCGCAGGCGGGTACACTGGTGTAATCTGCCAGTGCATGGCCCTATAGCGAGCGTGTTATGGTGTGTTAATCGAGTGCTATACTTGAAATAAACATGTTAAAATGATGTCTCGCGCAGGCGGGTACACCTGGTGCAATGTGCCGGTGCATGGCCCTATAGCGAGCGTGTTACGGCGTGTTAATTGCGTGCTATACTTGAAATAAACACAATAAAATGTCTCGCGCAGGCGGGCACACCTGGCGTAATCTGCCGGTGCATGGCCCTAGCGAGCGTGTTACTGGAGAATTAGAATTAAAGAGAACTACAATTAGAATTACAATTTTCCAACCGAAAACGTGCGTTTGCAGGCAGAAATCTCGTATTCTTCTTCGAAAAGGAAGGGGGGGATGTCCCTATATTTGTATGAAAAGGAATCTGTTGAAAGGACACAATAGAGAAGGGGGTGTGAACGGGAACAATGAGTCGAGACAGGTGCTGGTCAAGGAAATGTATGTAACCTTTTGACAACTTGATCCATTAAACTGTATCTCGAAAGCTGCATGGTGATGGCCGTGGGGGATGCAGGTTCATCACGGGGCAGCCACTCCGTTTTCGAAGAAGCATACAGTAGCATTTCACTCGTCTCCCCTCGTGCTAGCACCTAGCTTCAGTCAGCAGAGCAGAAAGTGAAAACGCGGGCTGTGAATGAGGGTTTTTGGTTGGAAGAAACCTCTGTCTTCGTCTCAAAGTGTGAGAGTAATTGACGCTACCATATTTAAGTGAGCCGGTGGTGCGAGTTGTCCAGAGCGACATGGCTACCGCTTCTGTTAGGGTGGACTCGGACATCATCACTTTTGCCTGTATGCTCAACGATGAGAAGGCCGTGGACGTGTTTTGCCGGGAATACGGGCTGCTCCCACCAGCACTAACCGCCCCGCCATCGGACCCGCAGCGCCGCGGAAGACTCCTGAACACTGAGCACTTCTGGGGGTCTGCGGAGACCTGGGCTTCAACCCCGGTAAGCCAACCTGCACGGGCTCTGTCGTGACACGGATGCGAAAGTGTCCGAAGGGTCTTCGGCCCACCTTCCGCTGCGGCACCTGCCGGAAAGAGCTCTCCCAACAAAACGAAGAAGCTGTCCTTCACGGCCGTCAGGCCACGGCCAGCTTCTTAGCTTTCAGGGATGCCGTCCACCGGGCCCAAGTGAAGATGTCGCGATGTGAAATCATTTGGCTTATGCACGCAACAGCCAAAGGAATGAACGCCAGGCTAGCTTCTGAGTGGAGCCAGGGGCGGTTTAAGATCGAAAGAGAGGCCCGCACGGATTGGACAAACTTCATTCGTGAAGTTGTGGCCAGGGACCTGCTACAGAGGCCACGCATGGGCGGCCCCGGGGAGGAAGTACAGGTCGACGAATCCCTGTTCCGCGGTCGCTGAAAGGTGAACCATGGTCGTCTGATGGCTGCGGACGGCGTTCCAGGCTGTTTCAAAGGAAACTACGGCGGTGTGGAGGATCGCCGACCTTGGGTTGTCTGCCTGCATTGGGTTGCTATGGGAAAAACCAGACTTTTTCAAGTCGAGAAGCGGGAAGCGGCACTCTCAAGGCAATAACCACCAACAACGCGCTGCCTCGGAGGAAAATAGTCACTGACGAATGGCGGGGCGACAACAACCACCTGGAAGCTCTGCAGGACGCAGCCTGTGACATGGACCTCGAGCATGACACAGTGTGCCACGAAGTCAGCTTCGTCGACCCGACCACCGGTGCGCACACGCAGAACATCGAGCAAGCGTGGCAGAAAGCTAAGCGCGTGCTGGTGCGCACCGGTGGAACCAGCCGCGCACTCTTTCAGTCACACCTGAACTGGGTCTGGTGGGCAAGCATAAACGGCCGGACAAAGTGCCAGGACCCATTCCTTCAACTGGCCGAGGCCTTTGCCCTCTAGTACCCCCAAGCGTAACCACAAGGAATGTCACAAACTGCCCTTATCAGGGCCACCCAATTGGTGACTTGGCAGAAATCGCATTTGCGTCCCAGTGGACCGGTGATCCCTCTCTTCTCACTGATCAATATGTCATTTAAAGTTATGAAGTGCTCGGAATTAGGCGATCTGAGCTGCATTATTTTACTTTTGCCTCGTTAACGTGGACAGTTTGATTCCCGAGCAACAGCGCAGATAAAGCGAGTCGTTCACAATAACGATTCGTGAAAACCTGGCCACAAAAGTAAAGGTAATTTTTCATATCTGATTGTACTATGTTACTGTTACACTATGTTACATGTTACGCTGTGTTGCTGTGCCAGGTGCACCAGGGGGGACGGGCTTCGTCAGGCTTATTATGCCTTTTGCCCTGCCCCTCAAGTATGTACACATGCTTGGAATAAAGAACTAACTAGTGGGAATTGAGAGATGGAAATTAAGAAGAATCTTCAGACCTCTAATATTATTATCCTAGTTGCCACTCGCTTTTAAAGAATGCTTTGCAGTTTGAATGTCCAAATGGCCTATCAGATGTTCGCAAAACCTGTTAGGGGCGTGACCACGTAGAATTCCTACTACTCCAGTGTTCACATTCCACGAACCGCTAGTACTTTCTACACTCAGTTGACAGCTTCTTAATGTGGATTTTAACACAGCACGAGCTCCAGAGAGCTTTCTTAACCAAGAGAAAAAAAAATAATCTAGCCACTGTGCAGTGACTGGGCAATAAAAGGATGCACGCACATGACGTAACTGTATTGCCAACGCTGCTTCTGTCAACATCCAAATGTCGCACTTTTTTCAAGTGCCCACCATGCTTCACATTCTGCGATTTCCTTGCTTCAGTCAGTCAGTTTTTATTTGCAAGAAAATCACATCATCCTGCAGGTGGTAGAGACTAAAGGCATGGTTGCCTGACGAGGTCTCTGCCCCCGTAACGAAAGGAGCAACCTACAGCAGTACAGCAGAGCTAGTACAAAAAAGAGAAGCTGCGTTACAGATAGTACATGCATACATACAACATATGGCTGTACTCAAGCACTATGGAGTTTTTTTTTAAAATCACATTGAAGATTCACTCAAATATCCCAAAAACACGTAAAGTCAACAGTTGAAAACAAAATTCACATTTATCATTGTTACTCAACAATCTCAATGGAAAACGAAATTGCCTGCTGTTCACGTTAGAACCTTTTTTCTGGGTAGGCAGAAATCTAAAATAGAAGCAGAGTTATTTAACATGTCTATTATTTGGTATTCCAGATCTTGTTTTCCATAATTTGTTCTGACTTTTTTATTTGTGCGTTTTGGGTTACAAATATCATATTGAGCCAAAACAGGAGAGTAAACACTGTGAAGTTTCTTTTTATATACTTGCTGTCCCAGTATCCATAGACTTTACTTGCTGGTAAAACATCAAATCTGAGAAAAAGTGGTTGCGCTGACAACAATCTAATACAGCCGGTGTGGTTCACAAAAATTCGGAGGACACGTTTTTGCAGTAGTTGTAGCCTATCACAGTTCCCTTTTGTCGTTGTTCCCCACACCAGAATGCCATACAAAAGTTTAGAATAGAACAGGGAGTAATATAATGATTGCTTTAGCCACAGAGGTAGAAGAGAAGCTATTTTTCTAATGCATCCAACAGACTCCGTGAGTTCGGACAGCAGATAATTAACATGAAGGGTCCAAGACAACTCTTCACTAAACCATACCCCAAGGAAGTTTTGCACACTTACTTGTTCTACGATATGTCCTCTGTACTGTAAGTTATTTTTTTATTCTCATTGATTGGCTTAAATATCATGTACTTCATTTACACTGCATTAAACTGAAGTTTGTTCTCACCAGTAATTCAGTTAAACACTGCCTAATTGAGTCAAAGTGTCAATTTTGCGTGAATGTGTGCATAACACGTTCATTTGAAAAAATAGCACGCGACTAACACGCCGTCACATGCTCGCTACCGCCATGCACCGGCAGATTACGCCAGGTGTACCCGCCTGCGCAAGACATCACACAACTGAGTTGCGTGAATGCGCAGATATCGAGTTTATTTCAAGCCCAGCACGGCACTGCCATGCCGCAACACGCTCGCTATAGGGCCATGCACCTGGAGATTACGCCAGGTGTACCCACCTACGCGAGACATCATTTTAATGTGTTGATTTCAAGTATAGCACGTGATTAACATGGCGTAATACGCTCGCTAGGGCCATGCACCGGCAGATTATGCCAGGGGTACCCGCCTGCACGAGACATCACACACCAACTGAGTTGCGTGAATGCGCGCATATCGAGTCTATTTCAAGTGAGCATGGTCCCGCACGAGACATCACTTTCTAACATGACAACCAAGTTGCACGATTTCCTTTCCTCAGAAGAAACTAATTAGACAACCGCCACGGACGTGCTCTCTCGCTTGGCGAAAAGGCGACGGCCGCTCCACACTGCGCTGCTCTAACGCGCTTGGCGGTTCCAGCGCGATTGAACGAGAGCGAGGCAAGAATGTAAGACAGAGGGGGTATGGGGCAGTCTGGCCACACTGGGTTGGGCCTTATAGTCAGGATAGCTGGCAACAATGGAAGTTTTGTAATCTGGCAACACTAGAATAGCAGATGACGACAGGTACATCTCACGAAACCTTACCCAGCAGGGAATGCATCTTGCAGATTATTGTGTACTTCTAAAGGCATTCAAATTTTGCTGACGTGGCCAGCTGCTGCCGCTAGCCGAACGTTTATTTTTCAGGTGTGTTCTGTTTGGCTGCACTAGTTTTACTAAGTTGTGCACAACCGGGTCAAGCAGTTCAAATGCAGCTTACCACTAGCCCTTTCACCTCCGAGCATTTCAAATGATTCGAAATTCTAATTTGACCATGTTTTTTTTCTATGCCTTTAGTTCCGGCCAGACAGTACAATAACTGATGCTGGTGTTCTTTCCAGGCATAATATAAACCATTCTTAGTTACATCCACACGGAACAATGACTGTTACTAAATTAAGTCCCCCATGACAACAAAAACCTGCAAAGCAAAAACCACTCAGCAGGAGATATTGGTGCAGTTTATGATGTCGTTCATTGGGACAGAACTCTACAGGTGTTATATTGTTCCGTAGACCCCAGGTGCATGTCATGCGAACACCGTCACACAGCTATTGCCATAAGAGGGGATGAGAAGATCAGAGGAAATTCTTAAATTTTTGACTTGGAGATGAAATTCGGCACACTGGCTTGAAATAGCATCAGACAGCTACAAAGTTTCACAATATCTTCAGTAGTTTTTATTTTATCATTATACGTTGCTCACATGTTGCTTGCTCGTGGAAAGCCTAGCGTGACAGCAAAATGGGTTATGGGCATTCTGAAAGAAAAAAGTATAACTGCTCTCGGAATTATGTCCGGAAAGAACAGTAACTACCACTTGTGTGAAAACGAACCAAGCCAAACCTAACCGCTTAAGGTGCAATAAGTATGAAAACAAAACTATGCAGCAATGTACATAGTACATCTTGCAATGCTACGTTCTCGTGCTGGCCTGATCAAGACCTGAAAGGACATTCAGCACTGAGGATCAGTCCTAAGCGGAAAGGAGGTCCTGGTGTGGCCATAACTGAAGTGCCAGTAAATGCTGCCTTTGGACAGAACTTTAGGAGGCTGTTCCATCTCTACGAAAAGCAAGCCACCCCTCTTTTTTTGTAAGTGGTGGCCTACATCAATGAAAAAGAGTTATGTGAAGGTTTTTCCTTTTCTGCCTCAGAAGCAAACCAATTCTCTGCTTCAGCAAAACAGAAAACTGGACGAGATGGCGGTTGCTGAAGATAAGTAGGCCCAAACTCAATGACACGGGAAGGCAAGACAGGACATGCTTCAGTCTTGCAACTGGTTTTTTAGGAAAGTGAATGAAAACTTAAGACAACAAGAAACACACTGCTCCTGTATAAGTACAAGCTCACAAAACCATGAGTGTTAAAATCTCAAGACAGTCTCTTTCTACACATTTCGTAGCTGAGCAGACACTCCATTGTGTCCCTTAGTGGTGCTATAAATGGCAAAACAAGATAACCATTTTGAAAAAGATGGGCCAGCAACCTTTGCATGTGCAAAGATTATTTTTGTGCTCTCTGATACGTTTGGCCTATGTATGAATGTCTACACTTGAGAGGAATCTTATAGGCAATACAGGACCAAGTGCAAGCTTTAGTGAGTCCAAGCTCACTAAAAATGACGTTCTGTTGTGCTGTCGTGGTGAAACGTGAAGCGCGCAACACGGGGCTAACCAAATGCAGACCACTCGGGCTTGCATGTGCTGAAATCCTCCCGCATCTAGCTTCTCCGCAGCTCAATCATTGTCCTTCTGATGCGGGGGAATTCCGTACTACACCAGTGTTTGCCATTGAGTTCTGGTTCTGTTATACTGCTGGCTAAGATTAAAGAGGTGGGTGCCGATGTTTCTCTTGAACTACTAATGCAAGAGGATGCCATGGCCGTGCATAGGTTGCCCGCACAAAGGGACAGAACTCCAGTTATTCTTGTCCGCTTTTCTCGTCAGGAGCTTAGGGACAAATAGGTTGCAAAAAAGAGTGCCCTGCACGATGCAGATAGTTCTGTCGTCAAAGAGAACATGCCTAAGTATTCACGAGACCTGCTTAGGATAGTGAAAGAACGGGTGAAACGATTTGGCTTCAAATTCGCATGCAATGTAAGTAGAATAATACAGTTCAGAAAGAAGAGAGGGGTCTCTGCATTTGCCATTCAGAGTGTGACCTTGCTCTGTTAGCCCAGTATCCCCCCTCCCCAATGTAAAGGACTGTCATTAATTACTGCTTCCACATCAAGTAAATGGTTGCCTTGGCTTAAATAATTTCTCTGCCTACATCATCATTATCATCATCAGTCTGACTACACCCACTGAAAGCCAAAGGCCTCTCCCATGTCTCCCCAATTAACCCTGTCCTTTGCCAGCTCCGTCCACCCTATGCCTGCAAACTTCCTAATCTCATCCGCTCCCCAACCTGCCGCCCCTGCTACGCTTGCCTTCTCTTGGAATCCATTCGGTTACCCTCAAGGACCAGCGGTTATTTTGCCTTCGCATTACATGCCCTGCCTAAGCCCATTTCTTCCTCTTAATTTTGACCAGGATACCATTTACCTGCATTTGTTCCATCACCCACTCCGCCCGCTTCCGGTCTCTTAACGTCAACCTATCATTTTTCTTTCCGTGGCTCGCTGCATTGTCTTTAACTTCAGCTGAACCCTTTTTGTTAGCCTCCACGTTTCTGGCCCTGGCCCATAGGTGAGTACCGGTAAGATACAGCTAATGTACACTTTCCTCTATATCATACATATTAATGCACGATCCTTACGTAACAAATCTGATGGCTTTTCACATTTTGTCTACAGTAGGCAGCACAATTTTGATGTAATTCTGTTAACTGAAACGTGGGCTGTGTGTGATGCAGATTTTGTGAAATTGCCCAGATATGATTCTTGTTTCCTTAATCGCCCTAATCGTGGAGGAGGCGTTGCCATTTAGGTAAAAACAGCCTAAATAGACATGTCTTATCTGACCTCTCTATAACGACCCGACTGTGATATGCTTGCGCTTCAGACTGCGGACAGAATTGTTTCTGTTGTTTACAGGCCGCCATCAGGTGATCCAGTTACGTTCTTAACACACCTCTATATATTCCTTTATTTTACCTCGGAAGCTCAATACTCCATTATTATTGGTGGTGACCTCAATATCAACATACCTTCTAGTATAATTGGACAGTTGAATTATACAATTACCTCCAATGGTTTTCAAAACCTTATGCCACGCCCATAAGGATAACACCTACGTCATCCAGTACCACCGACGTTTTTATAGCACACATTGCTTCGCCCGTTATTTCTGCTGGTACTATTGCTTGTGATCTGAGTGACCATGGTGCCATTTTTGTATCCGTACTACATGTCTGTCCACCAAGTTGCGCACAACTGAACAGTTTTGCTTATCAGTGTATAACTGATGTGATACTTGCTCAATTTCATGAGTATCTGTTGCAGACTGGAACTGTGTTGCTGCCTGTTTTTCTGTTGATGAGTCTTATTAGCTGTTTTTAAGTACTTTGAAAGAAATTTACAATAAGTCTTTTCCCTTGAAGAAAAAGAAATCAGACACTCAGCTCCGTAAGCCTTGGGTGACTCTAGTACACATCAAAATGATGAAACAGCAGTCCACGTTTTTCAAACGTTTCATGTCTAGTCGTAACTGAGCACCTAGCCGCTTTTAAAAAATACCGCAACAAGCTAACTTGCGAGATGCGCAGTTCTAAATCTGCTGACCACTCACATTACGTCACTAGTAAAAAGGGTTCGAAAGCATTTTGAAAGCTTCTAAATCAATCATTTCGAAATGAGAATAAAAATATGCACCTGGGCCAGCTTGTGATCAATGGCTTGCCCTATTTCTTTCCTTTTTTAGCAGATAAATTTAATGAGTTCTTTACAAGATTTGGACAGAGTAGTTGCCTGTTGAAGCTCTTCGTTTTCTTCTAAATGTAGGTTTAGAGACTTTCTTTCCATGTAACGACAAGTGTGGAGGTCTTCAGCACTGTAATGAACCTAAAATCGACTTCCATCGATTTTGATGGCTTCTAAATAAAACCAGTTAAGTTAGCTGCGGATCTGTTACCACCATGCTTAAGCTATATCTTTAACTCGCCGCTCACATCAGGTATATTTCCTGCATGAATAAATACGCAAGAGTAACTGGATGGGATAGAAATAAGTTGACAAACTATAGGCCAATTTCTATCCTTCTGTTTTTGAAGGCTCTTGAAAAAGTAATGCTCAAAAGAATCGATGGGTTCTTCTTGAAACATGCTTAATAAATGATAGTCAGTTTGAATTCCGAAAGGGCATGTCCACGGAACCTGCTTTACTCTTGCAAAAAGAAAATATTTTGAATATTGAAGCTAAAAACTTGACTCTTGATATTTTCGTTGATTTTACAAGAGCTTTCGACCTTCTTAAATACTATTCTGCAAACTTGAAATCTATGGTGTCCATGGTCTCTCCCTTCAACTTCTTCCTGCATACTTAAACAGGTGCCAACAAGATATTTCAGTCGATATCCACAAGTCTCGTTCCGTTTTGATTCAGTACGGTGTCCCACAAGGTAGCCTTTTCGGTCCATTTCTATTTAACGTCTATACAAATGAAATCGCATCTATAGCCCATAATATAAGCCGTATTCAGTACGCCAATGACAAGTTTTTTCCATGGCTCCTCCACAAGGAAATATGAAAAGCGTTTCTAAATAAACTTGATGACATACTGGAATATGCCAGCAGAAACAAGTTTTGTTTAATTGGCAGAGGTGACTTCAGTATTAACATTTTATCAGATAATAATAGTGCAATAAACTTAAGAAATATAATTCAAGCTTCTGGCTTCACAAACCGTTCACCTCGCCAACCCATATTACAATTTCAAGCTGCTCTGCCCTTGACCTTCTAATTACCACGAACACATGCATTGTTACCAGTGCTGGCCCTATTTCAAGTGACATCAGTGACCACTGTCCTGTTTTTATGACCTGTCAAAAACACAAACTTTAGCCAAAAACTCGCAGAATCATTCAGTTTCCAGCATATCTTGAGCAACTCGCTCAAGTCGTTTAAAAATAGTATCAGTAGGTATGACTGGAGCCCTGTGTTTAAGGAAACTAATGTTGACGAAGCATACTCCTAATCCATAGAAATATTTACGGGAGCGTATACAGGACATTTCCCATTTAGAACACTAAACCATTCCAAGAAGGCGAAGAAACCATGGGTTACACATGGGCACCTGAAACAAATCAAACAGAAAAACCGTCTGTACTTTCAGTTTCTTCGCACACAGACGGAGGGAAACCTTAAAGAATTTAAAACCTTTAGAAATAAGCTAAATACTACGCTTAGACGGGCAAAGGAAGCTCATTACGAGCATCTTTTTTTCTGACAAATGCAAAAAATGGCCACATATTATTTGGAAAACAATAAATAATGTACTCGGCAGAGGTAAAAGTGATTCGTCTCCAGAAACTTTAACGGTTAATGGTGCCGACCTAATTCGTCAAGCTCTTGCTAATCATTTTAATAATCACTTTACCAATGTCTAAAATCATAACTACAGCTTAACAACATTGCCTGAAATAAGCATCAGTACCCATGAAACCATCTTCCTTTGGCCGACGGACAAAACTGAAGTACGCAGATCATTTCTATGCATAAAAAACAGCAATGCCCTTGATTATGACAACATACAAATAAAGCCGATAACGTATGCGATTGAATTTTTGAGTTTAGTACTGTCTTATATATTTAACCTAGTAATAGAATTGGCTACCTTTCCTGGGGGTATGATGCGAGCAAGAGTCGCTGAAATCTTGAAGGTGGAAACAGAAATGAAGCAAATTATCGACCGATTTCTATATTACCTGTTTCCTCCAAAGGACTAGAAAAGATCATTTACTTATGCCTAATAAATTGCGTATCTATGTGGACCGATCTCTATATTACCTTTTCCTCCAAAGGACTAGAAAAGATCATTTACTTATGCCTAATAAATTGCGTATCTATGTGGTGCATCTTATGTGGGTCAAAGCGGACGCTGCATAAACGACCATTTACGAGTGCACGCCAATAGCATCCGCATGGGATACGGCAGCACGCTCGTAAAACACGTCCCTGCCTGTCATTGCACACCCATCCTTGGATGAAGCCAGAGTTTGAGGCGGTATAATCATCAGCACAAGCGCATGCTGTATAAAGCATTCATCATAGATAAGAAAAGCGCGTCATACATTAGCACACCATCAATAGCTTGACAAGAAAAGAGATTGAATATCTTGAATAACCGTGACGACATGACGCGATAAAAGGAAATCTTCCTCGCCTTCCTTTGGGTTTTGTTTTCCTTTTCGGTATTTATTGCGAGCAATGTGATAAACCTGTAGTTGTAAGTCAGCGCTGTGATTGTGCATGTCTTCTTTTTTCGTACCATGAAAGCACGCTGTTTTTCGGTGAGATGTTTCAGCAGAGGCCGGAAATGCTTTTAATGTAAATGAGTCAGAAGTGTTTTTTCCAACTATGTAAGAGATCTCACAGGCTTCACAGAATTATAAACAAAATAAATAAATATCCTTCCAACACATATATGCAACTCTGAATGGAATGCTTTGAATGATGTATCAGTTATGCTTTTCAAAGTGAGGGCCACCTGAAAGCTATCCTAATTAGCACGTTTGCCTTAAGAAACATGTGCATACTTATATGGTCACTCGGACTACACAAGACCCCACGCTTGATTCAAGATAGCTGGTAGTTTGTAATAAAGAGTACAAAATTGTAGTTGATATTTCAGGCCGGAAGTCCAGCGAGCGAGAGAATTAAAAATGATGTTAGAAGGATTTTTACTTGCCGGAACTGCTTTGTCTAACCGGCACAAAAAAAATTCACAGGGATGTCTAATTCCACTCTGTGTTGGTAGTGCGATAGCATTACCAGCTGTTGATGTCTTTACCGAAAGTGACGTCATTACCGGTCTGGTGGTGACGTTCGTTCTCTACAGCAGGTGGAATTGCTACCGTCTTGTGACGTTACTTAATTCCAGACAACAGGAATGCTCCGATCTGGCGGCGTCACTTCCCTTCAGCCAATCACCGTAACACTGTCTTCCCGATGAAGCACCAAATGCTATAGCATACAGACGAGGCGTCAGCCGTCGCAGCTCTATGATGGCAGCCTCCACAGAACACCACTGCGCAGACGCACTTGAGGTGATGCGCACCTGTTGCTGTACTTAACCCACCGAAAGTTGTTCCTTCCACCACCGCTGTTCTGGTCTGTCGTGAATGGCTGGACCTTCACGAACCATCGCTGGAAAAGCGCGTGGCGGATAGAGCTCCTCCACGACGTCTCCTCCTCCTTTCTCGTGAAGCAGAAGGGGTACCTGTCCCGCAGGTGATAATACAAGGCACTTAAGCAATCCAAGATATACTCACAAATGGGCGGTGCATTTGTTTTACTGTGCAGGCCTACTTTTTGTTAATAACGCCTGCAAGACTAACCCATTGAGCGCAGCAGAATGGTTCCCTAATCAATATTTAATTTTCTGGCATGCTGCTTTTTCCGCCCATACAGGCGAAGTGATATGCTCTGCAAAACAGTGGTTGTGGGGGTGGCTGCAATTACAACCTCGCTTTTCTCTCCAGGAAATGATCCAATGCTCTCTAGAAAGGTTCCTTAAGTTGCACGTTGCACAGCTGCACGTGGAATTTCTTGCTGTTACTGACCTCAGCATCCCCACTGCTCAGGAGATGGCAAAGTTTTTATATTCAATTCTTCATTTACCAGAATACTGGACGGTCTCCAGGGCTAAAAGTTGCTGCCTACAACTTGACTGGGGCCCTGGAGCCGTTTACAAAACGACAGCAGCCATTGATGACAGAGTACGGTAACATCAATTACAACACTGTGTAGTAGAAGGTATCAGAAAATACAGACCTGCTGCAAGATTCATCACGACAATCAATTCTTACAACTGAAAAAAGTGTGCTCATAGTTCTTTTGGGAATTTGAAGGCTACCTGTCTGTGTTTATTTAATAAGGCTGGCAGAGTGTGTTTTAAAGAGGCTGTGAAGGAGGCTCTAATAAAGTTGCGGCATGCCTGGGATATTGAAGCACGACGCTTCACGAATAGTGTCCAGCAAGAATTTTTTAAATGCGCTTTGTAGAAGCTGAGTTATCTGTAGTTAAAATTTGAATTTCAGCGTTTTCGCGCCTTTCCCTCTCCTCTCGTCACTTTTTGCACACTGGAAGGTAGGCGCTTCTTCGCCGACCCCCCTCCCCTCCCCCCCCCCCCCCGGGAGCGGAGCTTCCCCACTCGCCGGAGCTAAACGGCTTATTGGCCGTGGCCATGGTAACTGCCTGACATCTGAAAGAATCTAACCAATGGCCACCTCTCAACTTGTCTACGCAGATGCGGGGGACGGAAGAGGGTGCGAGCACGAAAAAGTCGCTGGGAAGGGCTCTCCAACTTTGATGCATGATTGTGGGTCATCTGCTGCGTGTAGAAGAGTATTATTTGGCTCTGGTTTTCATGGCAACACAGTGCAGTGATTAAGTGAGTTAATGTGCTCTACTCAGAAGGCGTTTCAGAGAACCTTTAATGATAGCAATTTGTACTGAGTGCGAAAGTATGGGACTAACGAGGGTTTGGAAATTCAAGTTATAAAGGAGTAGCTTTAGGTTGCCGCAATGCCATCGAACGAAGGAAACTCTGGCTGTCATGTTGAAATACATAAAAACATCATGTAGCAAGTGGTGTTCATAGTGATGGTCAAAGCTAATATTATTGTATTTTGCAAAGAGATGTCTTGTCGAGTGACGATCAATATTAGCGATGTAGCAAATGTACCTTTTTTTGCAGAACTGTCATATTTTCAATATTTGCTCTTGTGGTGCTTGCCCACACTAAACTGCAGTAGCTCATGTGCGGGGCAAATAATGCGTTATATAACTGAAGTTTAACCTTTTTGCGGCAGAACAGTATGCGACATCGCGACATAGCTCCAGTCACTGAAGAGATTTTTTTTTTGTAGCAGTTGACAAGAGTGTCCCAACTCAAATGGCAAGAAAAATAGACACCAAGAATTTTGTGAGTATCGACAAGGTCAATATTTTTATCTTGAATCACTAGAGAATTTTCTAAAATGAATTTCTTATTTCTGGATCAATATAAAATGGCTTTCGTTTTCTGGTTGTTTATTTTTACGCGATTTAAATGGGACCAGGCAGACAATTTTTCAAGTACATCATTACAATGAAGCGCAAGGGCATTGGGATCATTACCAGAAATAAGCACAGTACTGTCATCAGCATATATAATGAACTGAACACTGTTGTCAATATGAACTATGTCATTTGTGTATAAGTTAAATAGAAGCAGGCCTAAAACACTCCACTGTGGTAGACCACAATATATTGGTAGTAACGATGACTGTTAGTTGCTAATACAGACACACTGGCTTTTATTGCTGAGATACGACTTAGAGAAAGCATGAGATTTTCCATGGATGCCATATGAAATGAGTTTTATATGTTATGGTCGAGAAGGTCAAAAGCTTTGCTGAAGTCAACAAAAAGACAGAGCGTATATATTCTGTTTTCAATGCTGTGGAATATATTTTATTTTATTGCAAGGAGCGCCGTTTCCATAGATTTGCCTTTTCTGAATCCGAACTGACAATCGGTCAGCGCCCTAGAACCTTCTTCCAAAAGAAGTCTGCCATCTGTGAATCATTCGGAAAAGCTTGTTGCAGGCGTTTCCCAGCTTCTCCCGGCGAGCTTCGCGAAAGCAGGCTATTCTGAGGCACTCCTTGAAGTACTCCACTTGGTGCCAGGCCTCAGAGCAGAGAAGACGGCATAATCTGTCGCCATGCTTCCCTGACGGTGGTAAGAGACCTACTATCCAGAGAACTTCGAGCGGGATAAAGTGACGTTTGATAGAAACTGAGTAGAGGTACGCCTTGCATGTTGCTACAATGACGAGAGAAGTGTAGACAGAAGAATCCAGGAGAAACCACTTAAAAGAGGCGCCTGATTTATAAGAAATTAACTGCATTAAGGATAGTTGTCGGGCCAGTTGGTACATGATCTTACCGAAAAACAGTGCGCTTACACGCTCTGTTACCAAGGAATAAAGCCATGCCCGTCCCAGGTAGACAGTTCATGGTTTTGGCAACACTAAAGTGTCGTCTGGTTGAAGCGACACAAAATATTTACTTTTACAAGAACCAGTGCACGTAGCATAATCACAGAAAATATTTTTACACTGGACAGAAATACAGCAGCACAGTGCCATGACTGACACACGAAAGGCTTCGGTGACAGTGCGAGACTGATCTGAAAACCTACACAACGAACCAGCGACGGTACAGTGGCTAAATCCTTGATAGTAGTATCTAACAGCCGTCTAAATGCTCGCGTGCGCGACAGATGGGAGCGCTTTACTGCGAAGCAACAGTAAACCTTCGCCACTAGTCTAATCAAAAGTGTGCCTCATCGCGACCTCCACCAAACTTTTTTGCTCACAGTGGAACGAAGCAAGTACATGGGGGGTTCCAATAGCAACGATGCGACGTGTTAGGCTATCATCTCATCATCTTAACATAAATGATGCATGTGCGTTTGTTCCGGGCTGCCAATCAACATCAAGAAGACAAAGATGGTTATAAAGAAACAACAAAGCATGAAGCTGTCAAACCTCAAAGTGAACATCAGAAGTAGCAGAACCATCTAACCTAAACAATATTTCGAAGCTAAGCAGCAGAAGAAAATATATCAAGGCCAGGATTGAGCAAACAGAAAATCATCGAGGAAACCTAAAAGCAGCAACAAGCAATGAGAGCATACATGAGCGAAATATAAGCAGTGGGAGACAAACAGCAAGTAAGCTCTGATATGTTGATGGTGCTGTTAAGTATTCACGAGGATGAATTGCAGTGTACGCTTGGGGTCCTAAGCAGAGAAAGAACTGTGGGCACAGAGAGTAAGCAGAAACCACATAAGAAGTCCAATAGTCTCCAATGAGAATAACAGACTACGATGAGTAAAGGAACATTAGAAGTGGTAAGGAAGCTCTATGAAAGCCAAGTAGAGTTCGGAGATCTAGACCATGAGAGAGAAATTATCAGGAGATTCAGAAGTGCCTGCAGTGAACTCGGTGGGCATTCTTGTGTTTTGAAGGAGCCTAGTGATTTTGCTAAAAAGAAAAGCCACATCTTGAAACTTGAAGGCTAACAAAGAGGCCTGAGATTGAATTCACGAAGAATAGTAGGCCACAGAGATGAAAATGTTAGCAGTAACACTGGTCTGTGGCAACGCTGATTTCAGAAAAAGCCTGAGTTGTCAATATTCTGGAAGAAAATAAAAGAAAATGGACCTGGTCACGGCATATGATGCAGCGAATGAATCACCAATGGTCTCTTAGGGCAACAGAATGAATTTGATAAATTTTAATGGTACAAGGCATCTGTGGCCAAAGAGTGCCCTAGCACAAGTTAATTTTGTCTACTCAAGTTGAGGTCAGAGACCCATTTCCCAAGCATTTCATTCCAGATAAGCTGAGCACGAGGCCAGGAAACAGCTTGTGCACATTATATCACAACAATGAGTTTCAACCCAAGAAAAAATACAGCTAGAGATAGCTTATTATAAGCTCACTAGATAAGATTAGATTTCTTCGGAGTGTGGCATGCAGCTGGTGCAAGACATAGATACTTAAAGATCACTAGAAGAGTCCATTGTCCTGAGGTAAATGTAAACTAAGCGAAGGCGATAATGAAATCCGTTACACTCCTGCTCGAGCTGTTCAGAATCAGCTCAAGAGGGAAGTTTGCTCAGTGTGACAAAAAAAAATCAGAAGTTCACCCAAGAACTGGCATCTTGGCAGTATCAGGCTGCAGGTGCAGAAAAAGTAATCCTGTCTAAAAGAAGAGCTATATAGAGCACCAAGCATTTTGAGGCCAGTCCTACACTGACGGCTGCTAACAAATATTCTAAAACTGTTTTTCATTGCACAAACAATAATACCCAGTTTGTATTGGTCATGTGATTATGTTAATGAGACTCTCCTATAAATCCTGGCAAGAGCTAAACTACAAGTTGTCTCCGCTTAGTTTGTATAGCAGCAATGAAGAACTTACACACGTAGATTATTCATGTAGAAGTTTTATTCATGGTGTGCCCTATGAATTTTAAATTATACTAAAATGTAATAAAGTGGAGTGCTTGTGCCTCAACAAAAAAGAGAACACAAGCTAAAGGTAATCACAAATTGCCCAAAACTTGAGTGTTTAACACAACAAAAATGAAAAGAACACCTCTCCACAACTGGAAGAAAACAAGGTGATACCAAGCACACATCTGAAAATTGTTTCTTCCAAATCCTGTCTGGTGCTCCAGCACTCATCAGCCAGCATGTCATGAAATGTACCTTAGTTCCGGTAGCTGTAAAGAGTACAGCTGTTCCGGCATTTTGATATATGGACAGTAACCCTCAATGACCATCAGGCTGAATGCTTTCAAGTGACTTTTAGTAACAAGACTGCAGTGAAACGCTTAGCAAGTTATGCTGGCATAATAATGCAAACCGCTAAATCTGAGAGTTTGCTACCACGCAACTCTGAGATAACACCTAAAGTGTTGTAATCGAATGCAAAAAAAGATTGCCTATTTTATAAACAAAAGTCAAGAGTCTGCAATGCAATGGCACGACGGAAGTGAGGCAATGCAAAGGCACAATGGAAGTGTTGCAACACGGCTATAGCAGTACAATGTACACTTTAAACATAACAATAAAACATGATCTTTTATCCTTAATTATCAGAATTTAAACATCCTTGTTTTCCTTGCTCTCTTGCAAAATCAAGTTTAGATTGTGAAAGAAAGCAAAAAGACAAGGACACACAAAGTGATGGCCACACACAGTGCTCTTACTCTCAGTGTAGTTTTGGGCACGTCCAAGATCTAAACAATGGTTAACCAACTAGCCTAAACGCTGCCGTTATTCCAAAATTAAGCCTTTCACAAATTGGGAGCCCCTTTCACCATACAAGGTGTACCATAACTTGATCCAACATTTTTTTCATAATATAAAGAATAAACTCTAAAATAAACTCTGCTTGAAGATTTTGCACTAATACTTGTCTTTTTGATTCTACGAATGTAACATGCAAGTGTCCAATGAAATGACCATCTGCCCATCTTGATCATTGCTCGAAATCAGGGTATAATGCACCATGAAGGGCAGGCTCTGCTTGATTTTTATGATTCCTAATGAAGCAAGTACATGCAACTGTTCTGCTGGCTTGTATGCAGCAGGTTTGCCCAGCTAGGTGAACTGTGGTTTTGCTATAAAAATTAAATGGTACTTGGGAACCGGATAGCTTTCTAAAATGCATTTAACATATATATACGGGCTTTAACAGTGCCTGGTGTAAGCAACATCAGGGGGGGTGACCACAGCGGTGGTCTAGTGGTCTGAGCATCCACCTCGCAAGCAGGAGGTGTGGAGTTCGATCCCTAGTGCCGCCGCGTATCCACCGGTGATACAATGGGTACAAGCTTTAACCTGATCTGGTACTCGGCTTATTTAGCATGAAATGCTTGAGAAATGGGTCGTTTAAATGGCCAGTTTAAAACTTGAAATAAACATGCTGCAATATATGCAAAAAAACTATTTTTGTGCTCTCTCTACATGACATCAGTTAATCATATCATAGTGTTGGTAGTACACAAAATGCATGTGCGGAACATATACATGCACTTCTTTTTGTTCATATCTTACATATGTGCTGTTATGGGCAGTTATGTGCTGGGAAAGAAACAGGAAGTGAGCAATGTTGTGTTACAGCCTTTCTTCTGGTGAAATTTGAATCATGTGAAGTGCAGCTGAAAGAAATTGTTTCATACATAAGTATATTTCATGCAACACAACAAAAAGTGCACAGCCCCATGATAAGTTGTGGTTTAAACTAACAGCGAGCATTTTACTGCTCTATTTGACATATGCTGCAAGTCAGTGATGCTGGAGGCACAAAACTAAATACTGTGAGGTAACTAGAGCCAATATGAGCAATCATGCCTTAAAGAAATATTTTAAATATGCATGTTCCAGAATGAACTAAAGTTATCCTTAGGAGCATTCAGAGGAAGACAGTTTTGCTAAATGCCATTTGCCAGAATAGGCTTTTTATGAAACAGTTGCAAATGTAAAGAATCTGACTTCAAGGCCTTACTATGCATGCTCTAACGGCGAAGTAGTTGCAACAAGCAATTTGTATACCACACCCCTAGTTTTACGGTGGGTCTGTACTGCACAATTTTCATTCAAGGTAGTGAAAAGTATGTGCCATAAAACAGACCTCTGCTTGCTGAAAGCAGCAAATAAATACTGGGTTTTTAAGGCAGGAAAGAAGTTACAAAATTCCTTCTGCAGGTTTTGAACTTATTTGAAAACTATCAATCCCTGACCTGCAATGATTGAAGTTTTAACAAATAACATTTCCATTGTAACATTGGAAACGCTTTCTTATTTGAGGAACGACCTTTGAAAAGCCTGTTTTTCATGGCAACTGTCAAGTAGCCCTGATAAAGAGAAACCAGTCACTACACACAACCAAGCCCCTGTAGCCGGAAAATGGCACATTTTCAACCATATCCTCAGCTTTAAAGTAAGTGTTAAACAATACAAATCTCTTGATTTATTTCTTGATTTACCACTGGCGCATCCATACAAAGATAACAGTAAAAGATGTAGTTATCTGTACATAGTAAGGGCTTAATTGAGAGGTAACTCGCCATACAAGGATTGTATGGTACAGAGAGAGTAGGCAGATGGTTTCTTGACACTCGCAAAGTGAACAAGAGGGAAAACCTCAGCGTGCCTGCCGACGTTTAAAAAAAAAGGACCTGTTTTCGTCTGGAGTCAGCATATCCTGAGGAAACTTAAAATCTCTCAAGTGCAGGGTTGTCCACTCTTAGTGCGAACACGCGAACGCATGGCTCTGCTCTTTGGAGGGCCACTGCTTTCGACATTTCCGCACATCGAAGTGAAGTGACAGATGGCACGAAGCACCACATCCAGGTGCACCTCCTCCAGCTCCATTTTGCAGCGATAAGTGGCTGTGTCGCACGCAGTGGACCTCTAAACACTGCGGCCACATGCTCGCATGTTTGCACTTAAAGTGGCCAGCTTTATACATTCCGTCACTGGCATAATTACTTAAAAAGGCCTTGCACAAGGCAAGAGGTTTTCCAAGCACTTCATATTGCTGACTTATCGTTTCTTTCACCCCAACCCATCATTTCCACCTGAATCCCCCTCCTTTCCTTTTTCCTTTAATTTATCGTTATACCTTTAGCTTAAGCCCTGCACCTCCTGATGTCACTTCTGGGGACCCTTGGCTTCCACCCTCTTCCCTCCTCCTTTCTTTTTGCCTTTTCTCCGAACCCGCCCTCATTTTCTCTTTTTCTTTCACATTATTTTGACTGCCCCTGGTATTTTATTCTGCCATGCTGTTTAACTCCTTTATCCTAGTTTTTATGTAAAGGCAGCCAGCCATACCAAGTCACCTGTTGCAGCTGGACACAAAGCCTTTCAAGCCCACTACCTCTCCATACCCCAGGAATCCTTTTTACTGAGCTGGCCTTTTCTTTTCACAGTTTCGCAGGTCAACCGGTTAATCCTCGTTAGCAGCCATCATGTCTGGACAAGGTTCACATTCCCCATCCTAATGGCCTTCCCATATTGCACCCTCGTCCCACACACCAGGCCTTTCTCCTCGAAGTGAAAACCTTGCTTAAACCCCACCAATGATGAAGGCTTTTCCAGAAGACAATTCCTCTTGTCGAAATTTCGCAAGCCCCCTGAGGCTTTTCCCTCCCTTATTAAGTTTGTGAGATACAAGGGATAGGTGTTCAAGCAGCCATACCACACTAAAACACATTTTTTAGTGACACGAAAGGCTCAGCACCTTTAGTCCTGACCATTCTGAATCATGCTTTGGTGGCTTAGTGTGTAAAAATACTGGACATGACAAAAACAGCTAATTAGTGAGGGCTATTATTTGCTATAGGTGAAATTATAACATTCTCTTACAATAGTGAAAAGAAACCACCATCATTGACATCAATGTACAATTTGGTTGTAACATAGGGCTCTAATATGACAATCTAGTTAAACGTAAATTCCCTTTTTGCACTTCAAAACTGCATGCATTATTTCTAGAAAGCACAAGAACAGAAGTTCATACATAGTGCCAAAGAAAAGAGTACATAATAGTACAACTTATGAGGTGTTTATCAGCAACTGCAATGAGCAAGGCTATGTAACTGGTAATCCAGAGTTGCAGAAAATCAGAAATAACTGCAATTCAATTGAGACGTTGTCTGAGATCTGAGTGGAATGGCTGCCATTACTTTAGAAACAAAATGATATGGTACCAATCATACCTGAAACAGAATAGCTTCACCCTTTGCAAGTCCCGCACTATACCATGTACCAAGATAGTGCTAAAAGTAGCCTGAATCTTTCAACCAACTGTAAGCATGTGAAGTAAAATAGGACAAGTTTGATGGTTACATGGTTTCACTTCTTAAGTATAGACACCAAATTTTTGCTTGCGTGTTCTCTACTTTCAAACGATGCATTAGACATTTGTATACATGGAGTACTCTGTGGTATTCGTGTACGACTGCTAAATAATTTATAATTGAATTTCTTCTGAACGCTCTTTCGGTTTCATCAGTCGAACGATAACTATGATGCATAGTTGATCTTTAGGTCACATGAGGCATAAAAACTGGGGTATATAATTGCAGACACATCAGTTTGTGTCATTCCAGGTATTGGAAGAGGCTGTTTTATATGTCGTAGTGAATTAAAATTATGTATTAGCAAATATGTTTTTCTAGTGCATGACGTGACCAAAACAATAACTTGACATCACAGTCGTCGTCCAGTTGACGAAATCGAAACAGCATAAGAGAAGAAATTCAATCATAAGTTATTTAGCTGTTGTAGGCAAGTACCACCCAGTAACCCATGTATTCTAATGTCTAACACATCGTTTGACAGAAGAAATTGCACATTAAAATTAGGTGTTCATAGTCCTTTTAGCAACCAATGATAAGGCATGAGGTCATTATTCAAATTTTATTTGCCATGCTGTGATATTGGGCCAGTTGAGTGATTTTCACAATTCCTGACAGTTCATGCTTCTTGCTCATTCCATTCACCTGATATTTATTTTGTGCGGGGACCTTTTCTGGCCACTGCCTGTGCACAAACATCAAGGCATCAGTCACCAAGAAAGATGGGTGTTAAGACTGATTGAGAACAGAACAAAAAATTTAAAAAAAGCACAAGTGTTTTGTTTTGCTCCCAGAAGGCTACAGAATTCATTTATGGTTTATGGATGTTCAACATCACAAATCGACTCAGGCTATGAGGGTCGCCGTAGTGAAGGGCTTCGGAAATTTCGACCACCTGGGGTTCTTTAACGTGCACTGACACCGCACAATAAAGGCGCCTCTAGACTTTGACCTCCATCGAAAATCGACCACCACGGCCGGGATTGAATCTGCGTCTTTCCGGTCAGCAGCCGAGTGCCATAACCACTGAGCCAATGCGGCGGCTCTACAAAACTTCTTTCGGGCTGAGATGAATGCTTGAAATATCATCATGAAGAGTATCATGTGCGGCCACAGAAAAAATCACTGCATTTTTCATTTTTTCTATCAAACGAACAGGCAATTACAGTCAATGATTCTTAAATTAGCTATGGTTTAAAGGTTTAATGTCTATACTTTGAGTAACTAAAAGGGAGGAAGTTATTCTAGTGCCCTTCTCCCTGGCATTGGACTGACTGGTGGCTCCACTCTAAACTGTGATCAGCCCTCAATGCACTTCCATGTCAAAGTACTAAGAAGTAACAGCATCCAGCATGATGTTGCACTTGTTTGACATCAATCTATCCCCTGGCACTTCGAGGTTCCTGGACACATTAAATATCAGCCAATCTGCACTGTACATGAAGTTCGTCATGGTGTGGTGCATCTTGACAGAAAGCATGATAACTAAGTGGATAAGATAAGTCTGTGGGGAAAAGGGGGCCACAGCTGGCACAGGACAGGAACAACCGGAGAGGCATGGGAGATATGTTTGTCCTGCAGCGGATGTAGTCAGGCTGCTGCTAATGATGATATTGAGAAACACTGTAGTATTGGCCCGGGGTGGCCAAGTGAAAGGAGCCATGACTCAGTGGCTTGAAAATGACGTAAGAGGATTCACTGGACAAAGAACAGGAATTTATAGACTGAATGACCCTTATGTCTTACGAGTGCATGCACCTGAGAGGTGATTGCAGCTGTGGACGCAGCTGTCCATCGAAGTTTTGAGTCTGTTGAGATAACACGTTGGGTAAGCTATTCCCTGTTTTGCTGCCGAAGGAAAAATCGTCAGCGAATGGAGTTGCTTTGCTGTTCATTGTCAATATCTACTGCTCAAAGTAAAGAAAACTAGCGTATAAGAAATACAGCATTTCATATTATGCTTTGATCAAATGCAGTGAGAATGAAACAGACTAGAGACTTGTCTTATGCTGTTTGCATTCTTTACTTTGCACGAGGGGAAAATAAATTTGTGTAGAGTTGACCTACTGCTTGCCACTGTCCTAGAAGAAATGAATCCGGGTCTCAGAAAATCTACCGAGAATACTGATGCTGCATGTGCATTTCTCTGAACTGTTCTGAAATATGCACATGTTACCAATTTTTTTACAACCTGATAACTGTAATCTTTGCAAGACATATGAGGTTGATGGACTGGGAAAAAAGTCAGGAATGGTACCTTTGGTGCTTGGCACCTGGACAAACAACTGGCCACTGGGTGTCCCCAGGGGCTCTGCTACCAGGCGCCTTAGCAACAGTAGCCGATTGCCCAGATCCAAATGAACCATGTGAATGATTACCGAAAAGTTGAGTTTATGGACAGCAGATGCATGAACACAAAACAGCTTTCAAACATTACTTCAGTGGGATGAATGGGTCCAAGCCTCTAAACTATATCTGGTAGTACACAAATTATCACAACATCTCTTGCGCAGAATCATCCAAAGACACATTCGACATGCAGTACGAACGTGGACAGTTTGTGTTTAATTGAATCCAAAAGTTTACGCTGATCGACCAATGTTACTTCAAATAGAGACAGAAAGCGCATTCACATTGTACTGATGTTATCGTGAACATGCGACGAGATCCAGGGTTATAATAAAAACAAAAAACCGCTTTCAAAATTTGAGAAAATGCTAACCTTCTCACAAGTTCGCTGAACCGGAGACGTTGCCGTGCGGCTGCCGCCAAAGTCCCTCGCAATGCACAGAAACAATAAAAATGCAGTGCCGCTGACTTTCCTTGAACAATTTCAGTCGATTAAACTTCCAACTGTTGGCACCGACCCCACAATACACCTCTGCAAGCATGTCTAGAAGTTTGGCGCGCAGCCATGCCATTTGCCATTTCCAGAGCTGCAAGGGAAATTCATAGCGCCATTCGCGTATTTGCGTCCATGCTCACGTCGCTAACGTTGCAAAGGCGCACAACGGCAAAAACATATAAGAAGTATTTAATCTTACGGTAGCTTTTTTTCGCTGACAACCTGAATGGTTTGGTATATGAAATTTTTTCTTTTCCTGTCGAAATAACGCAAGCGTTATTTCAACCCATGACGTCGCATCCGGGTTGAAGACGTCACGTCCGGCAATTATTTTGTTGTTTGAGCAATGCCTCCTGAAGAACAACATGCCTGAAGCATCAGGGGGTTTTCTGCCCACCATAGAGCACTCGTCAGCCATATGGCAGTGCTGTCCGATGACCCTCTAGCCGACGACACGGAGACGGCACAGAATTTTCTTGTCACTGCCATTACAGCAAAAAGTATGCCTTTTGGAGTGTTGTTTCTTATATGATTTGCGTGGTGTGTTTAGTGTTACCGTATAAGAAGTGACGCATCAATGACTGTAGTTGCTGGAGGGAGTAGCAAGCGAAAATGCATTGCTGTTGCGTTCCGTTTTGATTGTCCAGTCAGCGGAACGGCGGAGCGGAAGCCTGGCGTTTCGTACAATGAAATTCCTGCCGACTTAGAACTCCGAGAAAGACAGGTCAAGATAATTTGAAGAAGAATCTGGCAGGCAAACACAACATCAAATAATTCTGCAGTTCGCAGCTTGCATTTCCAGACAAGGAAATACTACTGTAGACAGTTTGACTGACCACCAAGACTGGAGTGGACTCTTTTACCCGATCTCAGTGCTCCTAAGAGTGTTACAGGGTCTCAAGAAGCTCATCAATATCATGCTCAAAGACAGAACGCAACTTCAAAGGCCACTGGACACATGCTTGCTCTACAGTGTGAATAAAATCGTGGGTTTGCCTGTCCTGACCTGTAAGAGAACAAGGACTGCGGCATATTATATGCAAGAATTTCATCAAACCATTGCTAACAAACCATGCACTTGACATAACAGGCAAGAACGCAGTTAGGAAGATGTACAAGAAACCTCTTTCTCTAAAATTCTTGAAACTGCAGTATAAGAAATGATTTCCGCTGCCTTCATTGCACCGACGCATGCCATTTTTCCTTGTAAGTGTGCAAGTGTCTGTGCCTTCAAGCGCAGTGTTTTAATTTGCACAAGTCGCTCACCATGTCTGATACTCCCCTTGTTCCACTTGTCATTTCATCAACGCACGTGCTTGTCATTTGAAGAAATCCAGTCAATCAGGCCTGCTGTACGTGTTACTCCCGTCACTGTGCGCATGTGCATCACACAGGTACCTAGTAAGCTGTGTTTCTAGCAAAAAGAATAGAGAAGACGGGCATGGATTTACTTGAAATTTGTCAACGCTATTCAAGGAGGTACCGTTCGGCGAAAGCTCGTCGGAAAAATGACCAGAAACAGCTAGCACAGCTAGGCTGCCTTGACCTCCAAGATCTGCTTCACCCGATCGAAACGTCTCTCCCAATGCTCCGCAGCAAGATTTTAACAGACGTGCGATTCGCAAAGTTCTAAGAACAAGATTAAATATGAGGGTTGTGCCCCTGCAGGCCAGCGCCTCCCCGCGGCGTTTCAGCTTCCATCCATTGAGCGCCATATGAAGCCAACTGCGTGCCGCTGACACCAACGACCACCAAAATCCTGAAACACTTGGAAGAATTTTCAAGCAGCAAATCGCAAAGAAGTCTTACCATGAACCTGCTCTAGGAAATCGTTGTTTCAGAGAACAAATCGTTGCATGTATACCCACAGGCGACCTGTGAATTAGCGCAGAAATGTTGCCCATGCGATTCAACTTGACCGCTTAGGTTTTCATTACGACGCCTCAAACAGTCTCTCAACTCCTCCATGTGTAGGTCAAAGAAGCAGAGAAGGTATGGCACGTGTTATTTAATGAAATGATGACAGTTATTTGCTAAAAGGTTATAGTTTATAGGGGTTTAACGTCTTAAAGCGACTCAGGCTGAGGGACGCCGTAGTGAAGGGCTCTGGAAATTTTGACCACCTGGTGTTCTTTAAGGGAGCTGCTGACGCCAAGTTCATGGGTTTGATCCCGGCGGAGGGGGTCGAATTTTGATTGAGGTGAAATTCTAAAGGCCCATGTACTGTGCTATGTCAGTGCACGTTAAAGAACCCCAGGTGGTCAAAATTTCCGGAGCCCTTTACTACAGTGTTCCTCATAGCCGGAGTTGCTTTGGGACATTAAACCCTCATAAATCAAACCATTCTTTTTTGTAATAATATGTAAGGCATTGTTACACACAGATTACTGTGTGGTATGCTCCTACGGCTGCTAAATAATTTATAACTGAATTTCTTTCTCGTGCTGTCAGTTTCAACAGCTGAACTATGACTGTGACCTTAAAGAGAGATTGCAGGTCATGTGAGGCATGAAAAACTGCAATATAATTGGTGCTACTACATTTGTTGTCATTCCTCTTGAGGAAGGCTGGCTTCAGCAGTGCAGTAAATTAAAACGATAAAGCAGCAATTATATCACAGTTTTTGTATGCCTTGAATGACCTAAAACCTCTCTTTGTCGTCACAGCTCTCATTCGGCTGTTTAAACCGAAACAGCGTGACAGAAAAATTCGATTATAAATTATTTAGCGGTCGTAGGCGAATACCACATGGTGATTCATGCATGCTCTATGCATGCATCGCACAGTACACGAGCCCCTAGAATTTTGCCTCCATCAAAATTCTAGAGGCTCGTGTACTGTCATGTCAGTGCATTGTAAAGAACCCCAGGAGACGAAATTTCCAGAGCCCTTCATTATAGCATCCCTCATAGCCTGAGTCACTTTGGGACGTTAAACCCCCATAAGCCATAAACCTTTCAACAAGGAACTGTCATCATTTCTTTAAATAACTAGTGCCATCTCCGCTTCTTTGACCTACACATGGGCACCGCCATATTGCTGCACTGCAGCTGCACTTCCATTTCGGCGAGTGCAAGCCAGCCTGGAACTCGTGCTGCACTTCTTGAACTAGTGCAGAAAGTGCAGTCAAATGGAAGAGACTATGATTATGTGGCCACTTCCTTTGCATTGGGTGGGTGACAGTTTTTTGTCCTAGCCATTACATAGAAAGAAGAAACAAAAAGGAAACGTGGAAACATTCCCTATTAAGAAAACAGCTTCCACTTGTAGTCCCAAAATGAACAAAGCCTGCCTGAATATTGAACCAAGCAACTAGGCTGTCATGGATCTAGCAAATTATAATTTTGAAAGTGGGCCTCCTGCTGTGAAACTGGCAACGTTTGTGCCCCTAGAGGCAAGCAGTGGCGAGTGGCGAGAAGTCACAGACGAATGTAGATAGGAGAGGTAGCTGAACAAGGAAGTAGTTCCCATAATTGAATACACAGAAAGACAAGGACGAGACATGTTTACGTTCTTTCTTCTATGTTTGTCAATTTGCTTTCACAAGTTAGGAGTAGATGTTTGTTGTAGTTTTACTTTTTGAGGAAAATGGGGAGGCAGTTGTTCATCAGGAGACATGCAGCCCAAAAGACAGAGCACAGGAGTGACTCACACATCATTAGTGTTTGCATTTTGTTCCTACTGCTCTGTGTGCTTGCACCATTTGTCCCCAAATGGGGCATTGACATGATGTTATGTGGTGCTATGCTGGTAAAGCATGTGTGCTGCATGCATATGGGTGTGTGGCATTCAGATTCAAGCACCAACACACAGCTTCTAGAGCAGTAGGAATTATGGGGGCAAAACAACCTCAAGGATGTGGATGAGTAGTTTAGCTCTTCAACACGATAGCAAGGCAGACGAGTTGGTGATACATAATTAAAAATTTAACAGTGCCGAAAATGGGGACTTCAAGGTTAGTAAACACAGGAGAAGCGCAGGCAAGTTGATGATACATATTTAAAAAATTAACAGCGTGGAAAACGGGGAATTCAAGGGTAGAAAACACAGGACAAGCGCTTGTCCTGTGTTTTCTACCCTTGAAGTCCCCGCTTTCCGTGCTGTTATGTTTTTAGCTCTTCAGTTTGCTTTTTCTGAAAAAATTCTGTGCCAGGAGGTTTTAATACATGTCAGCCCACCCCTCATATAATACTCCCTTGTGGGCCTTTGAGGTACAATTAAAAAAAAGTAATGCCCTTTCAAAATGTATAATTTGCAACTTTGGTGCAAGGTTTTCGGTGGCCCCTTCAGGGTGTTTGCCCAGAGCTTGTAGCGATTGCTCAATGTCACTTGGTCCTAAGAACCAGACCATCAACCAATTGCCCTTGTGCCTCTTGATGAGAAAATCTGAGGTAAAAATGACAATTTACCACAGCTGTGAACAGTAATGAGCTGGATGTATTGCCAAAGAGAATCAAGGTCATCTACTTGACCGTGGTAAGAATTTTGGGTTGGTTAGAGCATAGAAGGCTTAACATAATCTTCCATATCTTAATAGATGTGGCATTGTCGGCATGTGTAATTAAAAATTTGTTTAAATGTGTGTGGCTGGTGAGCTGTCAGCTCGGGCATGACAAAGTTGTAAGCTCAACAAGAAGTACCTGTGCTGTTTAAGCTCAGGGCAAGAGCTTTGAGCGAGGCCACTGCACTACGTCCTTGTACATTTGGATTTCGTGGTGCTCCAACTTCCTCCTTCCACCACCTCTATTAGGAATTTCGCCACGGGGCCAAGCGAAAGTGTTGTGGTGTAATTAAAGCAGTGGCATGGCCATAATGTCCTTCCGAAAAGCACTGCGTAAGGCTTGTTTGCTGGATTGGCCTCGCAGTCAGAACTGAGGTGAGTTATAAGTGGGCCACTGTGGAAAAAGACAGTAGAGCAGCGGAAAACATGTCTTGAATGGTGGAGAGCTATAGTTTGGAGGCAACCTTTGATGCCTGTGTTGCCATTGTGGTAAAAGTTATCTGTGAGACCATCAAGGGCAGCACCTGTTCTGAACGCATCGCATAGCAATAGATTAGAACTTCAATTTTATAGCTGGGTGATGGGCATATGAATGCAGGAGGTGTATGAATCGGTTCAGACTTCACACTGAGACGCATCAAATTCAGCAACCTTAGCACTCACAGGTACAGTAAAACCTCATTAAAGCGTACCTCGTGGCACTGCGGAAAAACTATGTGCAAAGCGGCAATATTGTCATGAAGACGACGAAGCTGGCAGTGGTGCGGGAATGGAAAGGTCGCGTTATAGGCGAGTGGCCATAAAATCATCTCACTGCCATCATTCGTCACCACTTATTATTCGGCTGGTCGCTACGTAGCATTTGATGTGAGATGCGGGGTATCATCCCCATTCTGGATATTCAGAGTCTTCCGCTGGCCGTGTGCACCTGGTAAGCCCCGCCCGGCTGTGCCCCAGCTCTGCGGGCCTGAACCGACCTCGCTGCTCACCCCAGCCCCGTCCTCTGCTCTGACCACAAGACATGTTGACATGACTACGCTGTGGCGACCCGAGACACCGCCCACATGTGAGGACACCACCCCCCTGCCCATGCCATTCGGTGCGTCCAAGGGCTTGGGCCGTTGGCTCCTGGCAACCTGTGATCTGGAAGCTTCGTGGACCAGGATTCATTCACACATATCTTTCATCGTGGCGGCCAGCACTTCCCCCCATGCCATTTCTGTTGTACCGTCCTCTGAACCCATCTCCACCGAGCGCATCTCTCTGTCGGTGTGTTCTTCTAATCACTATCGGGACGATCGCTCGGCAGCCCCGGCTAGTGTCACGAAAACGACAAAGCTGGCAGTGCCGCGGGAATAGAAAGGTCGTGCTATATGCGAGCGGCCCTTAAAATCATCTCACTGCCATCGTTTATTGCCGCTTATTATTTGGCTGGTCGCCACGTAACAATATGCCCAAACTGTAAGCAGCCTGAGTATATCTGTTGACCTGGTAAAAGATGATACCTGAGGCATTTCAAAGAATGTGCAGGTGAAGCCTTTTGATCACATCGCTACTAGCGCATCCTCGAAGGCATATAAGCCATGTCCAGTGTCCCAGCTGCTCTATTAGGCCATATTTGAGTGAACAAGCAAGTGTCTAGCACGCATGCATTTTTTTCCAACTGTACATGGTTAGCTGTCTTCAGCTTCCATGTAGGCGTTACTTTCATTGAATGGCGCTTTGCCAATGATGGAAGCAACAGTGTCGATACCAAACTGTGCTGAAGAAGTCTTGGACTGCAGTGTCTAACACATCACCAATCATGCAAAAAAAAAATGAGTCTTCACAATGCCTCCTCTGCAACAAAATACCTCCTGTAAACAGGAGGTATTTAGGAATACCTGCTCTATTCCGAAGCCTGGATTGGGAACAGTTGGGGATGAGAGTTAATGGAGAACACCTTTATAATCTGCGATTCACAGGTGATATAGCTAAGTCACTCAGGAGATGAACTGCAAAGTAAGATCAGTGAGCAGAATGGTGGGTCTAAAAAATTAAAGGAGTATAGACACCTAAATTTCGAGTGCTTGTTTGTAATGATGCGTGAGGCATTGTTAAACATGGATTACCACCTGGTATTCTTCAATACCCACAAAATAATTTATAATCTCATTTCTTTCTCGTTCTGTTTCGGTCTCAGTTTTAACAGCCGAATGAGGACTGTGACGCCGCGTGCCTACAGGTCACGTGAGGCATGAAAAAACTGCAATATAATCGCTGCTTCCACATTAGTTGTCATTCCGGCTCTTGAGAAAGACTTGCTTCAGCACTGTAGTAAATTATATCAAAAGGGAGGATTGTGGGACCAGTTGGTTCATGATTCAGGACTGAAAACGGTGAGAAAAATGGGACAAGACAGAGAGAAGCAACACACACAGCACCGATCAGTGCTGTGTGTGTTGCTTCTCTTTATCTTGTCCCGTTTTTCATGCCGTTTTCGGTATTGAGTAAATTATAACGATTAAGCAGTGATTATATGGGTGTTTTTCCATGCCTCACATGACAGAAAAGCACTCTCTGACGTCACCGCCATTGTTTGGCTGTTGAAACCGAAACAGCATGACAGAAAAAATTATAAATTATTTAATGGAAGTGGGCAAATATTACATGGTGATTCATGTGTAGTAGTGTTCTCCACATCATTGTAGAGAAGAAAACTTGCCACCACAATTACGTGCCTATACTCCTTTAACATGAAGAAAACCAAATGGAAAATGCTCTTGGCCATTCCCTTCATGCAAATGCTGAGTGTATAATATTTTGTTACGTGGTGGCCGGACAGAGAGGCGCGATGAACGATGGCAGGGATATGATTTGCATGGAGAGAATGGCCGAGTGCTCTGTACCGCACCACGGCCAGCTTTGTCGTCTCAGTCACAATATTCCTTTTCCCCATAAACATTGTCACATATAAGAAACTGGGTTGTGTATCATCGTTTGCGTAAGAACGTAAGGACACCGACAAGTTCGCTAGGCATCCGTTGACCACACGTCATACATGGCAAAATAACTTTTGAAAAGTAATTAAATTTCATTACTAGTTACTTTCCTAGAAATCTCACAGCAGTAATTAAATTACATCACAAATTTTGCTATCAAAAAGTAATGACATGACATTACAATTACCTGCCTTAAGTAATAAACATTACTTCTTGATTTTGATGCTAAAATGTTGCGCATTGCATAGATTGTGCAAAATTTCTAGTTTTTGTTTGCACCGCCACTGAGCTTGAAAATGGGCGTTGGAAATTTTGCCCCTTAAGTAAATTTGATTAGCCACTTTGCTGATATAGATGGTCTTTCTCATATCAATCTTTAATCAGAAGTACATCATTCAATGTGTAATATCGTCCCACCATCCTGGTTTTGAAGAATTTGTCACCCGCGTAAACAGCGGGAGTACATTGAGTGCTTATCCACGCATCACCCAGAAGTGCACAGGGGCACAGGTTACTGATTGCGCGCTTTTAAGCCAAAAGCCTTAAGTGGCACATTAACGTCAATACCTGGCATTGTTGTCGATGTCCAGGAAAAGTGGTCCACAACCCCCAGTGACATCAGCAAAGAGAAAAATTTCTTCCGAGGGTGCAGAGAATTGAACCAAGGGCCTTCAGATTGTGAGGCGATCGCGCAAACCCATGGGCTACAAAACCGCATTGCTTCGTGGCGAGTAATGATTCATTTAATGTATGTGTTGCCCTAAGACTGTATGCTAATGACTAGGTGTGTCACTAGAAAAGAAGGAAGCAATATAAATTAAAAAGTGAATGTTTTTCGCCTTCAAAGCATGGAAGTAGTAATTTATTCTTGCTTTGGGGGTCGCCGCGGTGGCTCATCGGTTATATGGTGCTCAGCTGCTGACCCGAAAGACTGGCTTGATCCCGGCTGCAGCAGTCTCATTTCGGTGAAGGTGAAATGCTATAGGCCCGTATACTGTGCGATGTCCGTGCACGTTAAAGAACCCCAGGTGGCCAAATTCCTGGAGCACTTCACTACGGCGTCCCTCATAGCCCGAGTCTATTGCTTTGGGACGTTAAACCCCATAAACTGCATCTTTGCTGTGTATATTCTCATCTCCACAAACGCGTGGCCGAAGCATTGCAGAAACGAGAAGCATGGACTCGGTATGCAGCAAAAGTAATATCGCTAGTAATTACTTTTCCATGAAATCATGCTGGAAAGTGGTTCATTACATTACTAAATTACCAGGCAACAAAAGTGACGAATTACATTAGAAATTACCAAGAAAAGTAATTTAATTACTGTAATTTTACTAGAGCAATTTAATTGCTGGCTAGTCTGCCACACACAGATTTCAAGGTGATTGCACACTGCTTTTCAATGAATGTGATATCCTGACATGGTAGCTTCTGCAAATGGTACGAAACAAGGCATTTTGCATTTTTAAGGCAAAGGTTTGTGCCACCTTCCCTTTTATTTTGTTGTCTCGCCCCACCCCTTTTTTCCCCCTACAATTTTTTTTGGATGTTATGAATGCAATCTTTTAGCAACAAGCTTGAATTAGCCCCTATGAAAAATTTTTTTTGCTGGTCTGCACATGACTGTTCCTATGTCCAGGTTTTGCGCCATTTCCTAGTCCCTGGCATCTATTGGCACTTTCACTTCATTATTAGAACTTTTGTGAATGTGGTGGCACAAATTTTGAAAAGTTCCTTTTCTAGCACTTGCAAGTTGTTTCCATATTTTTGTTTCCCATGAAGGTGAAGAGTTATGGCATGTACAATCACTCAACTATTTTTTACCGTTCTCAGATACTTTGTCCCGTTACACTTGTGCATTCTGGAAGAGCCGCAGCTGCTCTTAAGATGCTTTGTGTCCTTGCCTTTCTGCAGGGCAGCAGCGGCGTCTTTTTCGCAGCGCTCAGGTGCATTAGGGCAAAGCATCCAAAAAAATGATGACTAGCTTGGCTACCATTTTCTCTTGGTCTCTGAATGCATCATATGATCAGAATTTGGCAAAATTATGGACATGTATACCAGGGAATCGCTTCAAAAAGTTATCCAGGATTTGTATTGTGAATAAAAATAGCACAACAAGCATAATTTTTCGTTTTGTGATACTGCAGATTACACGAACCAAGAACAGAACAGCAAGGTTCTACTGTATTTCTTTGAAGGGCTGTGACTGGTTTAAAGGGTGTCTAGCAACCTATAATTGTCTAGAGGAATTTCGATAACCTGGAACATTCGGGGAATTGTGAGGGATACCATGAAGAAAGTGGTCAAGTCTGGGAAAAGGACAGACTGAAATTAATTAACCGAGGTCTGCTGCGAGTTTTAACGATACTGCGAGTGTCCAGCACATGGTCCTTTCTTATTGGCATGACATATTTTTGCTTCTAACGAGTATTAGGCATGGCAGCCTATCTGTTCTAGCTGTCCTTTTCTTGCCTTCAATTAAGTTAGCATTGTATATACTGGTTGGTTCTGGAGATTACCACACTCCTCATTAAATTTGGTCTGGTGCATATGAATAGACACAACTACGTTCAAAAGAATTTTCTGTGGAATAAGCCGTAGTCATAGTAATGTGCAGAATTCATGCACTTTCAGTATACTGATGCGAGGTGCCATGCCACTCCAGCGTGGCATCAAAATCGATCTGTAAATCTTGCTCTCAGGCCCCGTCAATCTTGTAGGCTGTTGCAGAAACAAATAGAGGCTAGTTTCTCTGCGATTCGAGCTGTGATGACGAGGTCGTAAAAAGCTGTTACTTTTTGTCGAAAGCACTTGGTGCTTGTCCTGTGGCATTGCTGCAATCGAAAGCGATGCTAGTGTGCCTTCATTGGAAAGGCAGTAAAAGGCAGTGCTTCTCAGTGAAGAGCAAACCAACCTTTGTCAGCCCTCTTTTTCAAGGGTTCCTTCTTGAAAGCCTGATTCATTCTTTTGCAGTACAATGAGCAGTGTATGGAGCTCCTGAAAGCATGCAGTGTGTTCCGTTTAGATATTTTCTAGAATTTTCTCAAAGTAGAGTTGTTTGTTTCTTTTGTGAAAGCACATAGAATGTCAGCACATATGGCCACCACTCTTATGAACCAATAAAAGAAAGCAAAAACTTGTGAGCACAGTTTTAACAAACTTCCAAATCTAAGACTCCGGATCAGCCAGGCACTTTTCATCTAGTGAGAAGGGAAACAGCTGCTGAAATGCCTGCACAGATTCCTAGTTGAAATGTGCCAGCATCTGTGGGTCTGTTACGGCCAGGGATTCCAGTGTGGTGAAACCCATACACAAGAGTTAAGCGGGCCATGTCCCGTCAAGAATGCTGCATCTGGAGCAGCATTCCACAGCTGGAGGTGTCACAAAGGAGTGTGGAAGGCGTCGTCTTGTTAATGCTCTCATTCTTGTTGTAGCTTATGCTCCTGTTCAGCGATTTTTTGTGTCATTAATGTTTCTCAACAATGCCACATCACGTCATACGCCTTCTCAGTGTCTGAACTGTGACAAGAACATCGCCACCGCAGCCGTGGGCTCGTGCTTGAGTGCTCGCGTCGGCTACGGGAGGTCGTGGGTACGATTCCCGCGGCCTCTGGTCTACCAGCCAATTAATCCAATTGGAACAGGCGGTTCCCCGGCCTAGTGTCGGCTCTCCAGGGGTGCACTGCGTAAGAAGGATAGCCTGCGCCGCAAAATTAACGTCAAATGCGGCCACAAGAACGTCTCCACGTGGTTAAAACCCGCAGTCCAAAACTCTCGCCTTGTGCCAGTTACAAAACTTACAACGTTCACCTCTCTAGCCTCAAGAGATGTGCCATAGCACTCACCGCTCACAAACCCCCTTCGAGCGAAGTGCAGCGGTATTTGCTTGCTACCGTTGTGGCTGGCTCACACGCATCGGCAGGTGTGCATGACGGGTTAAAAAAAAAATGGGCTTCTACTGCACGAGGTGGATTTAGGGTTGCTTGATGGCGGAACTTATCTCTGATCTGTCAAGGGAATGGTTTGGGCGAAGACCCTTCTCCCAAGCATCTCACCTTTGATGAGCAGAGCACCATGGCGGGGGAATCTTAAAACCGGTGGGCACCCGGTGGCACTGGGAATCGAACACAGCACCTCCCAAATGTGAGGCGGATGCTCTACCACAAGGCCGCGCATCGGTGCTATGATCTTCGCCAAAAGGCAGAGAAGTGAAAAGCCAAAAGACTGTCGTTCGGTAGCTTACAAAGTCAAGCTGTCATGTTTTTTCCTGAACACAGTTATGGCTCAGACTAATTGTACCATTCTACATGATTATCCCTCCTTCATTGAGATGCTCAATAAGCTTTTTCTTCTAACTTTTCTCAGCTGCTGAGGGCCATTATTGCCAGAGGGGTATGCAAGGTGTTTACTGTACACAGACGGAAATCATTTAATTCAAACCTGCCGCGGTGGCTCAGTGGTTATGGCGCTCGGCTGCTGATCTGGAGTTCCCAGGTTCGAACAAGACTGCGGCGGCTGCGTTTTTATGGAGGCAAAACGCTAAGGCGCCCGTGAGCTGTGCGATGTCAGTGCACGTTAAAGATCCCCAGGTGGTCGAAATTATTCCGGAGCCCTCCACTATGCCACCGCTCTCTTCTTTCACTCCCTCCTTTATCCCTTCCCTTACAGCACCATTCAGGTGTCCAACGATATATGAGACAGATACTGTGCCATTTCCTTTCCTCAAAAAACCAATTATATATGTTTAAAAACTAGCACTTCGCTCCCGTCAAAATCGTATATTTCCCTGCGACAAAGCTGCCGGTAATACAAGCATACGCAGGTCGTACTGCTTACCTGCCCTGATCGATGAAGCATGGCAAAGCAGCGTGCTGCATGCGGCAATCATGGAGAACCACTCGTCTACTACCCCTGTCACACAGTGCTTTCGAAGTGCAGTTTCTCTCCCCAGCTGCGCTCCTGTTCCTGCCACGACATGGGACCAGCGTATTTTAGCACATGCAGGGACGATAGAGTGGAAACTATGAGGCACCACTATTATTGCTGTCAGTGCTGATGAGCAGTAGCATAAGAATGAATAGACCCGTACCAACCCATCTGGTCAGACTCTCTTTATTACGAACTCTGCATAAAGAACTATTTTTCGGTCCCCTCACCCTTTGTTTCTAATAGCATAGTTTGAACAAATTTTAGGTTACTTAATGTGATGAAAGTATAGAGGCGTCGAATGCCTGACCATTGGTATGTGGCCATATATATATTTCCCACCCATGGCGGGCACACAATTTTTCCCTAAACGTAATGACCGTTGGATACATTGTCTTCATCTTCAAAAGACTTGTCGCAAATCTCAAAAGCTTATTATAGCGAAAATTTATATATAAGACTGCTCAGAGGGAGCACGGCTACAAAACCACCGCCGCACACACACGTTCACTCTTGGCGCTCTTCAGTTCCAATAGATTGACCGAAAGTTTGAGCTATAAAAGCGAGCACGAAACAACGAGAATTCACAGTGTGAGCATGTGTTTGAGGAAGGATCGCACATAAAAGGTTTTACCACTAAACGCACTCATCATAGTGCTTGCATGCGGCACAGCGAAATGGTGATATCGATATGGAATTCGGCAGCTGGCGCTTCTAGCCCTCGCAATGAAGAGGAAGTATTAATTTTTTCCTTTGCATAACAAACATCCAGTAGAACCCGCTGTTAGTGTTCGCGGTTGCTCCGTTTTTCCCGGTAAGTTTTTTTTTTTCATATGAGCCAGATAGTCCAGCTGCCACAGAAGCCCTTACAACTGAAACTCGATCGCCTATATCTATTGCATAATGCAATTGTTGCATAATTCCCTTGTCGTACGTCGCGAAAGTCATCTCACGATGGTAGTTAACACCGTCCCAGAATTCGTTCAATGCGCGCGTAATGGCGACGCCGGCCAGAAAAAGCAAGACTATACACGTTCTCTATATAAGCACTTGTTCGCCGCTGCGTTCGGCGACATCTGGAAGCACCCAGGCCAACGCCAACACACTTACAGACTATGTGATTTTTTGTGCGTCTGTTGGCACAGTTACACCGATGCTGCGACGCTAGCGCAAACGACAGCACAAAAACGAACCTATGCCGCGGCAGACTGCACAAACAGCGCTGTACGAAATGCACTTGCATGGGTTCGCTCCGACAATTTTGTTTCTGCCATCCGCTTTATTCTTGTCGCTTGCACCTTAGAATACACAATTTCTGGATTCCAATATAGCAATGATTCTATCGGATAATTGCGGCCACCGCGACAGCAGCAAAGAAGCACACACGTACCGCATTTTCGTACGCTCCAGACATGTTCCCTCTTCATTGCTGAATCCCTTCCACAATTAGCTACTCAGGCTTACCGAGACTCATCGCAGTGCGTTTCTGAAGGACGGTATTTGCTTGTGTCAGCTTTGTCTCCTTTTCCCTTATATATCATGTTCATTCTACTTGATCGCCATCCACTGGGGGCTTTGCAATCCACTACCATTTTGTTCAGTACCTCTATTAATGTTTGCTTGGATTTTGGTCCAAGCTTCTTTATTGATATGGCCACTCGTCCGACATGGCCACTCATCGCAGCCGAGTGGCGCAGCAGAAGTTGGACCTGGGCGCGGCACTTCGCATCATTTGCCACTTCGCTTCGATGCGCGGCCGTGTCGGACACAGTGGCCCTCCAGAGAGCGCAACCATGCGCTCCCGTTACGACAAGAGAAGAAGGTTCCCAGTGGCACGTCAACAGGACCAGATGGTATTCCGATTATGTTAAAAAAGAAGCTAGGACCAAAATCCAAGCAAACATTAATAGAGTTAGTGAACAAAATGATAGTGGATGGCAAAGCCCCGATGAATGGCAATCAAGTAGAATGAACATGATATATAAGGGAAAGGGGTACAAAGCTGACATAAGCAAATACTGTCCCATAACAGTGACATCTGTGGTGTACGTGGTGGTGATGCAGATTATAAAGGACAGGCTGCAGGTTTGGGTGGAGAACAAGGGGGTGCTATGGAGCTGCAAAAATGGGTCTGGAAACAAAGGAGGTTGGAGGACAATCTGTTTTCACTGACACAGTATATAGAAGTTGCTGAAAAGGAACACAGGCCCCTATGGCTAGCATTTCTGGATATCAGGCGAGCCTACGGCCAGATTATTCATTATTCAAGAGGATTCGGGGGACATACTGGGCACATTGGATGTGGAAGATATGGAGTAATTCTTCTTTCAAAAGGTATATATAAAGGTAACAGAGTGCTTATAAAATCTGAAAAAAATGTGTTGCGGCATGTAGACATACAGCGGGGGCTTAAGCAAGGATGTCCTCTGTCTCCTTTGTTGTTCATGTACCTGCAAGGGTTCGAGCCCAAACTAGAGAGAAGCGGACTAGGCTTCAACCCTTTTTTCAAGCACGGAGAATGAATTAAACAGTCATTACCAGGACTAATGTACGCGGATGATGTAGCGCTAATGGCTGACAATAAGGAACATTTGCAGAACTTGATTACCATCTGCGATACAGAGGGAGATTAGGTTTGAAGTTTAGTAAGGAGAAATCTGCTGTCACGATATTTAATGATGAGGGCGGCCAGCATAGAACACAAGAGTTCACACTAGAAGTCGTGGATGAGTACAGGTATCTTGGGATGTGGATAAATAAAGGGGTGATGATGCGGTGAATGAATAAAGCTAGTAGGAGTGCAGCTGTCATGAAAAATAGGGCACTGTGGAATTACAATAGGTATGAAGTGGTAAGGGGGATCTGGAAAGGTGTGATGGTTCCTAGTCTGACTTTCAGCAATGCAGTCCTGTACATGAGACCAGAAGCTCAAGCAAGGTTAAAAGTCAAACAACGCGGCATAGGGAGGCTAGCTTTGGGGCCACATGGCAATACACCAAATCAGGGGGTACAGGATGATATGGGATGGGCGTCGTTCGAGAGCAGAGAAGCTAGCAGTAAGATGGTATCTGAGGAGCGATTGAGAAAAATGGGGGGAAAGCAGTGGGCTAGGAAAGTATTCAGATACGTGTACAGAAGGAACGCGTTCACATGAAATGAAGAAAGCGAACCAAAAACTTGACAAGCAAATATCTGGACAGGAGTAGGAGGGCAAATCAGCAATTATCGTTTAAAAAAAAGTTAAAGAAACAGAGTTCTGTGGAAAACAGGAATGCTGACGAAATCGGCACTGGGAACACACAGGATCTTTAAGCAGAAAATATCTATGATAATTGTAGGGGAAGCTCTGTTGTTTGAGGCCAGGATGGTAGGTTTGAGGACTAAGACATATAGAGTCAGGTATCACGAGATAGATATGTTGTGCATTGCGTGCAGAGAGGAGGAAACAGCTGAACACTTGATACTTCTCTGTAAAGGGCTTCACCCTGCAGTGGTAAGCAGCGGGGCTGATTTTTTCAAAGCAGTGGGGTTTAAGGACAATGAAGGAAAATTACATTTTAAGCGGATAGAAGTAACCAAGCGAAGGTTATCTGATTGGCGGCTAAAATCAAGACAAGAGTAAAATTTCACAAGTCATGCTTTGTGGCTTGAACCAATACACGATTTAGAGAGTTCAGCCTTATCCATCCATCCATCGATCCAGTGTATTCATACTAAGGGTGGACGGCCCTGTACGTTATAAATATAAGTGAAGGGCATGAGTCTTCGAAAGGCACTAGGTGAATATTGCCCACGTGTGAACTATTGCAATTGTTAAAGATGCTCTGCCTCGTTCGAAGTGCCTGGAATCGTTTACAAGATACCCGGCAACGATTGTAACTCAGTCTACATCGGAGAAACAGGAAATCTACCAAGGCTGCTAAGAGCGCTGTAATGATTTCGGCAGGAATCAAACAACCTCAAGTGCTGTGGCAGAACACGCGCAAACAGGAAATGAAATTGCTTGCGATACGATAATGTGGAAATCGTTGCCACTGAAAGAAATTCGTAAGCGTGGCTGGGCCTGTAATCCTTAATACTACAGACCATGCTGAATACACTGAACAGAACAAAGGGAAACCTTCACCAGGCCTATGCAAAGTCATTGCGCTGATTAGTTAAGGCTTCATAAGCTTCTTTCATGATCGGTCCTTCATTGTGGACAAGAAACCTGTAAGGATTCCGAAATATAATCATCGTGTTTGGCATGGTCAGGGACCGAAGTTTCATTCTACCTTTAACGCAAAGTGGGAACTCCACGACCGACAAAGGGTGCCCTATGCGCCTAAGCTAACAGCAGTTGTGCCCTGCTCCCAAAATATATTCCACAACTGACGTCAAAAAGCAGGTTCGCCAGCAGGTTCAGAATCCATTTTGTGCCACTTCTCTTAAACTGCCCTACCTGAATCCACGCACTTTTTGTGTTCGCAGAAAGCACGGGTGGCAGAAAAAACCTTCCAGAAAATTGGTGTACTGCAGTGTTCTGTGGGGATACTTCTGTCAGTAGGTCATGCTAGATAGCATTTCAACAGAGTATGTCCCCCCCCCCCCCCCCCTTTTAGGGCACATTCACTTGCCTGTGAGATTGAACTTCTTTTAAAAGATTAGAATACAGGGTATCATTGCGTAATAATATGAGCAGGAAATAAATTGCCAGTTAAGCTTTGTAGGGGGATAGTTGGGCATGCATACTGAGACTGGGAGGGGCTAAATTCTAGAGAAGGGAACCACACCACATAGGAAGACAACGAGACACGAGTGCTCAGTCTCATTATGAAATAAATTGGTTTGTTGCAGGTCATTTATCATATTTTCATTCCTTGTTCGTGTTTCTTAACTGCTCAGACTGATATGATTTCTTCAGATCTAAGCCAACTTTCACAATAAGTCACATTGAAAGCTATGCATATAAGCAGAAGTAATTGTGAAGGCACGTTTCACTTTGCCATAAGTGTCACAAAGATACTCATATTGGTTGGCATCAAGGAAAAGCTTTTGTTCATTGTAATAAATCTTGCTAATGCGTCGATATTTATGTATGGTACTGGCTATTCGAACGAGCTCCTCGACATGCGCATGGGCAGCCACAATATCATGGCACTTAGGTACACTAACTTTATGCTTCTGTTAAGGTTTGTTGAACCGCTGTTAAAAGAGCTGGGATCACGTCATGGGAGCCGCTTAAAGGGAACCACTGGAACTTACAGAAGCACAATGCATCCTTAAACTGGGGCCATTGATTTTGGAGTTTAATTATTATTTTAATGTTAGATAGTTGTAATGCAGCTTTTTCTCTCTTATTAAATGAGTGGTAGACACCTTTGACGATGACCTAAAATCTCAACTTGACAATTGAGAAGTATGATTATGTTATACGTAAAGTGTTTCAAACTGTACTTATAGATATTACAAGTTTTGAGAAAAATTTTATCAGTCTTTGGCATTGGCAAAGCAGCAAAGACTAATATTAAACGGATCAAAATAATATTATTTTACCGCATATTCTAATATTGTCCACAATTCTTGCGGAAATTTGGAAGAGATATTAGGATGCCAAAATGTTTTAAACATTACAAATATCTTCAAGTAGAACTTTTTGCTGGGCTTGTTGGTGCATGTTACTAAGAAAAGAAGCGCCCGCAGAGACAAGACGTAAGAAGTGACACGGGCAAGCGCTTACTGACAACTGATTTTTTATTCAGGGAAACACGCAATATATAGGCGAATAGTACCGGTGATAATAAGAGGCGGTAAACGTCACATGGTGTATAGGGACATAAAAGCGATAAAAGACTTGCATGGTGAATATGTAAAAACGATAAAAAGAGCAATGACACGTGGTGTACAGGCCACATGAAAAGGAAAGTATAAAAGGTTTTTAAAAACAAACATGAATTTCAGTTTTTTAGGCATGCGCAGATGCCAGCTTTTTACACATGTTCCAAATTCAACCGCGGCCTTCTAGGAAAGCCAGTTCACATTCATAGAGCAATTTTGACGGGTCACTTACGCATTCCAAGCCCTTTTGTTTGATGAAAAACGCCTCTTTTAACTCACGAGCTAAGCTGTCTCGACTTCTGTCTAAAACAACAGTCTTCTAAGCGAGGCACGCACTTAATTTTTTGACTAGTCCGTCCGTCCGTCCGTCCATCCGTTTATCCATCCATCCATCCATCCATCCATTGCATTCATACTAAGGGTGGACGGCCCTGTACATTGTAGTTATAAGCGAAGGGCACGAGTCTTCGAAAGGAACTAGGTGAATGTTGCCCACATGCTAACTATTAAATTGCACGAGGATCTTGCAAATGTTAAAGATGCTCTGCCTTGTTTGAAGTTCCTGGAATCGTTTACAAGATATCCTGCTACGATTGTAACTCAGTCTACATCGGGAGGCAGGAAATCTACTAAGGCGGCTAAGAGCGCTGCAATGATTTCGGCAGGAAACAAACAACCTTAAGTGCTCTGGCAGAGCATGCGCGAATAGGGCGTAAAATTGCTTGCGATGATGTGGAAATCATTGCCACTGAAAGAAATTCGCAAGCGTGGCTGGACCTTGAATCCTTAATACTACAGACCATGCTGAATACACTGAACAGAACACAGGGAAACCTTCACCACACCTATGCAAAGTCATTGCACCGATTAGTTAAGGCTACATAAGCTTCTTTCATGATGTCCTTCATTGAGAACAAGAAACCTGTAAGGGTTCCAATATGTAAATCAACGTGTTTGGCATGGTCAGTGACCGAAGTTTCATTCTACCTTTAACGCAAGTGGGAACTCCACGACCGACAAAGGGTTCCCTATGCACCTAAGCTAACAGCAGTTGTGCCCTGCTCCCAAAATATATTCCACAACTGACGTCAAAAAGCAGGCTTGCGAGCAGGTTCAGAATCCATTTTGTACTTCTCTTAAGCTGTCCTGCCTGAATCCACGCACTTTTTGTGTGCAGAAAAAAATTCCAGACAATTGGTGTACAGCAACGGTGTTCTGAGGGGATACTTCTGTCAGTAAGTCATGGTAGATGGCATTTCAATGGAGTATACACCCCTCCTTTAAAGCACATTCACTTGCCTGTGAGACATTTTTAAGAGATTAGAATACTGGGTATAATACAGTAAAACCTCATTAATTCGGATCTTGCGGGAGTAAAAAAATTGTCCGAATGTTGAATTATCGAATGGACAACAAAAATGGCACATTTACAATTCTTTTATTGCATACCTTCACTTTGAGAAGAAGTCGGTGATAATCATTTGATTTTTCGCGGATAGCTGGGCAGAAAGGACTAGCTTCTGTATGTGCGACAATCCGTCCAGTGCGAGCGTGTTGCATGGAGCACCATAGCAGAACTACTCTAAAACAGCAAGAGTATCTGCGGCTTCTTTTGCAGTACGGTGCACCGGGAGTACATCGCACGGGTCATCTTCATCAGAAGCCTCACCTGCCACACCGAGAGCATCGCTGATTATCTCGTCATCGCTCAACTGGCCGGCGACGACAACGCCGTTGTCGATAGCAACGTGGTCGGCGAGCGGAAATTCGGTGGGGAGCAGGCCAACGAATGCCCCATCGTGGTCCTCTTCTGGCGTTGCAGACTCCAGGCTCTGGGATGTCTCGGGCCACACAAATCCACTGTGCCTAAAACAGCTCTACACCATTTCTGGCGGCATGTTCGCCCACACGTGGGCCAAAATATGCATCGCACTCAGAAGCGTGATGTTGTACTGCTGCTTCCGCTCCATACAGGGAAGCATTCGTTCCAGCACTTGCTTGCGGTACCTTTTCTTAACGTACTGGAGCACTCCCTGGTCCATCGGTTGAAGAGCAGCGGTAGTGTTGGGAGGTAGGAACACTAGCCGGATCGCCTTTAAATTCGCAACGTTGCAGTGTGCGGTGCAATTGTCCACTATCAAAAGCACCTTGCATTACTTGGCACTGAAGCGTCGATCCAGCTCCTGCAACCAGGAACGAAATATCTCCAACGTCATCCATGCTTTCCAGTTTGCACGGTACTCGACGGGAAGTCGCTTGATGTTGTTAAAACATCTTGGCTACAGAGCCTTCCCGATGACGAGAATTGGAAGCCGCTCCGTGCCCGTCATGTTTGCTGACAACAGCACTCTCACCCGCTCCTTACTCCTTTTACCACCAGTGCACAGGTCCCCCTTGAATGCTATCGTTTTATCTGGCAGTGCTTTGAAGAGTGCCGATTCGTCTGCATTAAAGACATCGTTGGGGTCGTAGGCTGCCACGTGTTCTTTAAGGTGGACGTTTTGCCAATCTACTTCTTCCACCTCACCCCTCTCACCGCACACGGTCTTAAAAACAAGTTCATGCCGGTCTTTAAAACGGGAAAACTAACCCTGACGCCTTGAATGAATCAATATTCATTCCGAGGGCATAGGTCTCTGCTTGCGTTATGGGGTCCCTCTGCGTCCAGTCGGCCGGGAAGGCGAGCTTCCGTGCAAGCTACACGCAGGCGTTATTCAAGTATGCAACACGTTTCCTCAACCCGTGGCGCAGAGTCACAACCACGGCAGGTCCGGACGAAATAGGCAACGGCAGGGCACGCTAGGAAATAGTTTATTATCCGAACGCGAGGTAAAGCACACTGCGGAAGAATGTTCTATCCGTAAAATAGATGTTCAGTAGCTCACCAAGTCGTTGACGTCAACCGGCGTTGGTGTTCGGGGTCCATGGGGCACTTAGGTAGGGTCTGGCAGCGAGAGTCCCTTCCCGCCGTGCGTTCCGCCCTTTTATCCCTTCGGGCACTGCCTCCCAGGCAGCAAATCGTTGCCGTCAAGCTTAGGCGTGCTACCCTCTCCGTAGAAGGCAGCGCGCTGCCGTGACGTCACGTCAGTGCTGGGGTGGAAATGAGCAGAGCCGCGGGGGTGCCTTCTCTCCACATTCCTGGTGGCCAGCGTGCCCGTGTAAGTCTTGGTCGTCGCTGGCGCGGGGGACGAGGAGGGGATACCTGTGTATCCCACAGCGTGCAGATGAGTGGTCTACTCAACGGCACCTTCGAATCACGGACAGCGGCAATCCACCGCAACAATGCTTCCTCCAGGGCTGGATGGGCAGCAGTTCGTAGGCGCTTCCGACCGGCATGAAATTTCTCGCCCTCAAAGGCTTCCACTATTTGAGCGTCATTCTCGACGTATGTCGATAGCATGCTTCTTTTCACATCGAACTGGCGCATAACTTCTCTGGAAGCGCCGTCTTTCAGTGCCTTGAGGATCTTCACTTTGGTTGATAAGTCCTTGGCCGCATACTTCGCGTGCTTTGCCGGTACTGCCATCGTAATAAAGAGCACCACGACCGCACGCACTGACACAACACACCACACCACGTAAAGAAACCACAAAATGGCCGCTCTGGTCATTCTCGTTTGTTGTTAACTGAGAAGTGACTGCAGTAGCTATGCATTTCCGGAATGGAGAGCGGTGTCAGCCGTTTCCAGTGATGGCGATGATCCTTGGACGATGATGAACTGAACGTATAGCAGTGCCACTTTTCGTACGCTGGCTTGGCTTGGATTGGAATGGATACCAGCACCGTTCTTGGCCTGCCTCCAGTCCCAATTAACCGGTGTGTGCGCAATTCTGCGCCGAATTAACGAAGGTTTGCTGCCATAGGGCTATGTACATTTTTGAAGGGAGGGAGTGGGGATGCTGAATTATCCGAATTAACGGGGGCCGAATTAGCGAGGTTTTACTGTAGCGTAATAATATGAGCAGGAAATAAATTACCAGTAAAGCTTTGTAGGGGACTAGTTGGTCGTGTATACTGAGAATGGGGAGCGCTAAATTCTAGACAAGGGAACAACACCACATAGGAAGATTACGAGACACGAGTTCTGTCTCATTATGAAATAAATTGGTTTGTTGCAGCTTATTTATCATATTTTCATTCCTTGTTTGTGTGTCTTAGCTGCTCAGACTGATAATGCTTTCTTCAGATCTAAGCCAACTTTCTCAATAATTAGTCATATTATAAGAAATGCATTAAGCAGAAGTAACTGAAGGCACGTTTTACTTTGCCATAAGTGTCACAAAGATATTCAAAATTGGCAAATTCATATTGGTTGGCATCAAGGAAACACTTTTATTCATTTTAAAAAATCTTACTACTGTGTCAATATTTATGCGTGGTACTTGCTATTGGAATGAGGTCCTCGACATGCGCATGCCCAGCCACAAGTTCATGGTACTTTGTACACTAATTTTGTGCTTCTGTTAAGGTTTGTTGAAGCGCTGTTAAAAGCGCTGGGATCATGTCTTGGGACCAGCTTAACGAGAACCACTGGAACTTACAGAAGCACAATGCGTCCTTCAATTGGAGCTGTTTTATTTTGCAGTTTAATGATTATTTTAATGTTGGATAGTTTTAATGCAGCTCTTGCTGTCTTGTTAATATGAGTGGTACACACCCATTTTGAAACAGCGCAACAAAGACGGGACGTGGAAACTGAGGTGTAAAGACAAAGGTGTCAGCGGGATTATCGGGAGTGGTGCACTACGTCGGAGTCAGTCACGGAATTCCTCTGGAATGCAGTTCGGCCAACTCTGCCTAAAAGGGAGCGATCCAGCACGGAGCAAGGACGGTTCATTGACCTCAGCACCAAGGTTATACCTGAGAGACACAAAGAAGTGTTGCGGATGGGGCCAAAATTCGCCTTTGAACCTCGCCTGAATCCTGCAGAGAAGGTAGCTTGTTTAAGGAACATCATTCGTTTGGCTCCTGAGGACATGCGCCCGAGGTGCACTGTGGAATGTGTTACCGTGCTGAGCAGAACCCATGGTATGCAACGAAAGAGCGGGAACATGAAGAACACGGTTGATTTCCTGGCTGAAAGTGGGCTCGCGTTGATGACGGCCGATAAGGAGGGTTGCTTTGTGGTCCTTCCGGCAGGCACCTATGCGGATAAAGCGTCAGAAGCACTGGGGAGAAACTTCAAGGAAGTTGACTTCAGTGGTTCTAAGGTGAAATGGCGGGCGGTCGAACTTTTGAGACACCACAATTTGAGCAAGCTGGCGGACGCAGCGAATAAGTCGGCAGGACTGAAGCTCGAAGTTTTTTTCACCATTAAGACACACAAGCCGGACCAACCTTTCCGTTCCATTGTCTCCGAACGAGGGACCTGGCAGCATGTAGTTTCAGGTTATCTTCAAAGGCAACTGGAGGCGCTGGCCCTGCCAGACCCATTCGTGATTCCGAATTCGGATGCGCTGGTGGAGCACCTTAAGCTGGATAACCCTGGGATCTGCAAGTTTTTCAGCGTTGACGTAGTGGACCTTTACTATTCATTGCCACACGGAGAGCTCATGAGGGCCGTTAAAATGTGCATCACACAGGACAATGACGAAAGTGCATTCATTGAAAAATGTGGTGTGTCTGTTGATAGTTTTTTAGAAATTTTGTCCTTCTACCTGTCGGCAACAGTTGTTGAGTGGGAGGGCAAGTCATTTGTGCAAGCATCCGGTGTATGCATTGGTTCCAGGGTTGCACCTATATTGGCTAACATTTTTTTGAGTTTTGTGGACAGGGCGATTGAGCAAGCTTCGAAGGAGTTAGGGGTGCGTATTTTTCGTTATGTCGACGACTATTTGGTGTTTACCCCGCCAGACAGCCTGCCTAGAATGTTAGTCGATGTTCTTAAGGTGTTTAACGAGTACGGGCGTGGGCTAAAGTTTACAACAGAGGTACCCACGAACAAGGAACTGCAGTTTCTAGATTTGGTTTTGTTTTCCCGAGACAAGCACGTGTGCTGGTGTTATCGGCCAAGATCGGCTAAGCCCTTGTTAAACTTCAGGTCAGGTCATTCCAAGCTTATAAAAGAAGGCATTATCTTGTCGTGCCTCCAATCTTCACTCAAGAAGTCCTGCCATGAAATGATTGGGGAGAGCATTGCAGCCCAATCAAACAGATTATGCGCGAATGGCTATCCGGCTCACCTCATTTCCAGGGCAGCGGAGAAATTGCTTAGGCACGTGAAGTATGGGGCTCGGCCGAGTGCAAGAAATGAAAATAAAAATAAAAGGCCGGCAGTGGTTCCATATGCGCACAGCATGTCCCATGGGCTCAAAAAAGTGGCAGGCAGATATGGCGTTGACGTATTTTCTGCCCCGAAGAAATTAGGCAGAATGTGTAGACAGGTAAGGCAGAGGCAGGAGGGAAACAAAAGGGCTTGTCAGGTGCGCCATGTTTCCCCTTATGTACCTGGCGAGGTAGGGGTAGTATACCAAATTCCCTTCTCGTGTGGCGCCACATATATTGGCCAAACAGGAAGATGCATCAACAAGCGACTCATGGAACATGAGAACACCAGAAAAAAAGACCCCCTGTCACACATGGCGGTCCACTGCAGAAGGTGCAAATGCAAACACGAAAAAGAGTACGAAAAAAGAAAAACAGAAGGAGACCCTCTCACTAAAGGTGCATTCCGTTGCAAGAAATGCAAATGTACCCCCGACTATAAGAACACCAATATCGTGTTTCGCCATTGTGATAAGATGACGCAAGAAGTTTTTGAAGCTTTTCTTATACGTGAGAAAGGCGCAACGTGCATTAGTTGCCCATCGGTTGCCCTTTCCGAAGGGGAGATTGGATATCTGGCGTCATATGTGGCATGAGTTGACTATGGTGGCGATTAATCTTTCCTAACTCTGTATATATTTTGTGTGTTTTTTTCAATAAACCCAGTTGTTAGTCAGCGCATGTTTGTCTTTACACCTCAGTTTCCACGTCCCGTCTTTGTTGCGCTGTTTCAAAATGGATACGTACCAACTTGCCCAAATTTCTGCTTTACTCAGTGGTACACACCTTTGACGATGCCCTAAAATCTCAACTTGACAATTCAGAAGTATGATCATGTAATACGTAAAGTGTTTCAAACTGTACTTATAGATATTACAAGTTTTCAGAAAAATTTTGTCTTTGGCATTGGCAAAGCAGCAAAGACTAATATTAAACATGGATCAAAAAATATTATTTTACCACACATTCTAAAATTGTCCACAATTCTTACTGAAATTTGGAAGAGAGATTAGGATGCCAAAATGTTTCATACATTACAAATGTCCTTTGACACAAAATTTGATTGAATATTGATATTTCTTTAGCTTTACAATAAATTTTTGCGTTTTTTTTTACCATTCAGTTTTGAACACTACAGTAAGTATTGTTTTCTGTTTTACAACATTTACTTATTTTCGCTTGTGCACCGACGTTCAGCTTTTCATGAGCACTACAACGAGCCCTAAATTTTATCATGTGATGATCACATGTTCAAAGGCTGTGTTCTCTCATGTCATGCTAATATATATTCCAATTCATTTTTTCAACACAGAATAACGATTACAAGCACCTTTTTTGCCTTTATCGCTGTGATCGTCAATAGCACCACCTTAAAGAAAATTGTAACTGATTTGTTGTGCTAATAATTCGTTCTGTTCACCCATTTCTCTTAATAATTAATTCCCTTGAGAGTAAACAAGGTGATGGAACGAAATATTATAATACATAATTTTTTAACAATGTTTCAGGCAAGTTGTTTTGATACTTTGAAAGTAACTGCAGCACCAACATCCACATTCCAATTAAGGAAGACACCCATGGACGGATGCTGCTGCAGCCACATGTGTGTGTGTGAGGGAAAGAGAAACAGCTTTATTACAACACAACACGAAGCGCCATGAACATCCTGTGGCAGGGTCACCAAAGCCAACTGTTCAATATCAGCTTGTCCGAGGCTGTGGGTAATGCTGTAATTGAAAGGCAATGGGCCATGAGGAAAGGGACTGTTCGAGGTTAGCATAGGGATTGGTGCTAATGGGGCCTGCAGGAAAGGCTCTGAGGTGGTAGACGAAACAATGGCCAGGGGGGAGAAGTGTACCTTAAAAAGGATGCACTGAAGAATACGAAGTTGGGGGGCAGTGAGAGGTTTGTCTGGAACAGGAAGGCTACAAAAGAGATCCTCTTGCCACAAGACGATTATTTTTTGTCGGCTTTATGTGAATCTGGGTGCTTGTGCTGCAGTTGCATCAAAAGTATTTTAGAAGCCTTTCTTAGACATAACATTATTTTAATGCATATAAGGCATTATTATTGCTACTGTTATTGTTAATTGAAAAAAAAACCCTGCAAAGATGTCACAGATTAGCCTCTTCCTCGAAGAGATAGACTCTCTCATTGCACCAATGGTTTGCTGCATGATCCTGCATAAAAAGTTGATAATTTCGGTCAATGTTTCAGGCTTGCAGCAGGAATGGGATTAAGTAAACACAACATCTGCACACTAAAAAAACCTTTACCTTATGGGGGTTATTCTTGTAATAACGCTCAAAGGGCTAGAAGCAGTAGTTGCTCTCTAGCACCAGCGTGCCAGCCCTAGCAGTCAGAGCTGTGACCCCCAACCCGTGGTGCGCTAAGTCGCAACCACGGCGGGTTCGGGCCAGAGGGGACAAACACGAGTATTCTACTTCGATGAGCATTTATTGCTCCCGAGCAATACAATTAGCAGCAAGCAAGAAAGCAACCACCGCAACGAGGGAGTGTTCCGCTCGCGTACAGGGGTGAAATGCACAAAAAGGGTGGAATGCACACAAAATGGTGGGGAAGGTTCCGCTCACCTCGCGTGGCTCCTCGCTCACGGCCCGCGGCGGTCAGTTCACACACGGTGGCCGGGCAATAACGGCAGCGGTCTCCGTGGCAGATCTGCGTCTGTGCCTGTGCATGCCTCCCCCAGGAGAACCGCGCGACCAAGCCTTCTCCTGGGATGTGGAGAGGAGGTCTCTCCGTGCTAAGAGGGGAAGATCGCTGCGGGGCGTGAAAGGAAGCGGGGGTGGCGTGAGTGCCCTCCCTCGCAAACCCCCCTAACGGCGCGCGGATAACATCGCGTGATAATTACGCGCGGCTGTTACTATGGGACTGGGGATTTGCCTGTATCCCCACATCCCCCTCCTTAGAACTGCCCTACGGCCGAGAAGGACCGCGTTCACCGAGGGGTGTACCGAGTAGGGCCGGCGACACGCCGTTTAACTTCAAAACCAATTAAGAAAAGTTTCAGCTCACAGCCACAGGTGCCGTTGTCGAAGGCTGTGGATGACAGGACAGGAAGGCAGTGCAGACGACCACCATGGACGCCCGTGGAGCCAAGCACTGAAGGGGGTCGATGACCTCAGGTCCCGCTTCAGAGGGTCACTCGGCCAGGGCAGCCTTCCCGAGAGGCGCGGGCGGCAGGCAGAGTCGGGGCAAATATGCACGTTGCACAGCGTGCAGCACGCCTCCATTCAGCTCGTTGTACTGTTCGCTCTTGGCTCGCCTTCTTTTCCTCTCGGCGGGGCCGGCAAAGGCGCTTCGACCCATTTTCCTACGGCCGCTGAGGGCTTGCGAGGCAGGCCCAGCGGGGTACCAAGCTGCTTTCGTGGGCGAAACCTCTGCCGCGGGGAACGGGGAACTCCAAGGCGGCTTCTTTGCTGCAGCATTCGCTGTGGAAGACAGTGGCGCCAGCTTCCCCAAATTTTCGCTCGCTCTCCTGCGGCCGACCGGAAGCTGTTTGTTTTCAGCCTGGTTGCTCGGTGGTGACAGCGGGCTCTTGGCTCTGGAATGAGGCCGTTCGGAGAACGGCCTGGCTTTGGATGTTCGAAGCAGCAACGGTCGTCTCTGCGTCCGTCAGCTCTCTTCTGGGCTCGCTGCGAAGGCTGGCCTGTGGCTGCAAGGCTGTCTTTTCTTTCTAGTTATTTTTACATTTAACATTTAAGTTAATCTAACCCCGCTCGGTCTTTTCCGAAGAGAAAGCGTGTGCTCGCTCTGGAAGCTACAGTGCAAAGTATGAAAGGGCTGTTCCATCCATATTAAGCAGGAGAAATTACTCCCTGCACGTTGGCCAGAGTTAGTTCTGCCGTGGGCACAAAGTTGTAACGAGGCGCTGGGCTCTGTTGTCGAGCCTTGCCTCTCAGTGCGGCTGCCTGCTGGCAGGGGAGGGTGTTCTCTACCGGCCACTCATTCCCTCTGTCACAGTTGGGTTTGAGATCGCAGACATGCACCGGTCCGCCAATCGGTCTTAGCGTCAAGAACGCCAGCCTGTAGACGAGAGAGGAAAGTTTCTTCCGAACTACATATGGACCCGTCCATTTCGACGACAGAAGAGCAGAGAATTTCTTACTGGCGTCGCTCAGGACGTGATTGCACCTCAACACCAGGTCACCCGGTTTGTAGTAAATTTCCCGGAGAGCGATCATACTGCGCCTTCTGCTGGGCCCGAGCAGTGCTCAGATTCCGGCGGGCTTTGTGTAAAGCCTCCGTCATCCTCGCGCGCACCCCGGTCGCGTAGTCGGCGTGTGCCAACGGAGCAATCGGGGTGTTGCTGCGAACCTGGAGTGTAAGTTCTACCGGGTTCGCCAGCTCCCTGTGAAGGTTGAGAGCGGCAGGTGTGTACCCAGTTGAGTGGTTCACGGTTGACCTGAGAGCAAACACAATCTCGGGAAGACAGGTGTCCCAGTCGCTGTGCGTCTCCACAAATGCAACGAGCATGTTCTTGATGTTGCGGTTCACGCGTTCCAAGGGGTTCGCCTGGGCATTGTACGTGGTTGTTCTTCTGTGCTTAATGCCAAGGGCCGCACAGGAGTCCACGAAGAGTTTGGCAGTGAAGTACGATGCATTGTCCGTTATCAACTCCCCAGGGTAGCCGAATCGTGTGAACACCTCGGTCAGCTTCCCCATGATTACGCGTGCCGTCAGCTTTCGAAGTGGGAACAGTTCCATTCATTTGCTGAAATGGTCTCTCACAATGAGCAGGAAGTGGTTTCCACTCGGAGTCCTGGGGTAAGGTCCCATGACGTCACAAGCCGCAATTTGCCAAGGACCCTAGCTATTGATCGGCTGCATAAGCCCGGGTGTGCGTCCACCACGCAGCTTGACCCTTTGGCACACGTCACACGAGCGGGCGTAGCGAATCGCATCCCGCTTCATGCCAGGCCAGGTAGCGAGGCGGCACAACTTGAGGTAAGTCTTAGGGCCACTCGCATGCCCAGCGATGCACGTGTCATGAAAGTAGCGTAAAAGTGCTCCTCCCGTCGTGCGTGGCATCACCACCTTGAAGGACTCGTGTGTATCCTTCTCGGAGGGGATATATCTCAGCAGGATGCCATCGGAGTCGAGCAGATAGGAATCCATCGCGCTCACGGCATTACTAGCTGTGTTCGAGCGCCCCGCACGGACAACAATACCAGTTGCCTCCATGTGCGCCGTGGCCGCGCTGCCTGGCTCCCTGAGCCCGTCGAACACTTTTCGACAAAATGGATCCTCCCGCTGTGCCTCCAATAGCTCCTTTCTGCTGAAAACGCACACCACTGAACTGATGAATTCCAAGTGGTTCACGCTTTCGCCCTGGGAAGGCGGGTAGTCCCTTCCCTCAGGGCGTTCGTTGGGTGAGCTTCGCGGCAGTCGCGCTGCTCCGGCTGTTGGGCACGGCGCAGTGGCCAGTGTTGTTACTTCCCACGCCATCAATGGGCGCGCGCGAAAGTGCGTCCGCCGCCACCACGTTGTTTCTACCCCTCCTGTAGCGCACGGTAAAGTTGTAACCCTGGAGGAGTAGCATCCATCGCGCTAGGAGTCCGCTCGGCTCGCCTAGGCGCCTCAGCCACGCGAGTGCCATGTGATCAGTCTCAATCACGAAGGCAACTCCGTCGACGTAATAGTCGAACTTCCGCAGAGCGAAGATAATCGCGAGACATTCCTTTTCTGTCACGGAATAGTTTCTCTCTGCAGTAGTTAATGATCGGCTAGCGAACGCCACCGGTCTCAGGCTACCTTCGTGATCTTGAGGCAGGATTGCTCCTAAGCCCAGGTCACAAGCGAACGGTTTCAGGGTGCCACATGCTCACTCCCTATATCCTCCGTTGCAGACGTCAATAACAATGCCCGTCTTGGCGAGGAAGTCTCCGCCAAGAATAACAAAACCGATAGGCTGGGGAGGTGAGCGAAGCGCTGGCGCCTCACTCGTTTCTCCCACCGCACCACAAGCCGCGTGGCACTACTCGCGTGCGCTGTGCCGCTGGCTAATCGGAAAGTGAGGTTGCTCGCTCGCAGTCGGAGTCCGTTCCGACAGAGATGCTCACATACCTCGTTGCCAAACAGGGATGCGCTCGCTCCTGTGTCTAGCAAAGCCATGAACTTACATTAAGCAACCGTAAGCTCAATAAGCGGGACTGCCGTGTCGCTGGGTGGTTCCAAACGACAAGCCAGCGGGGCTAAGAGTTCGTGTGACTCACTGAGCACCACTGTTGATGCCGCCAGCTGTGCAGTGTTGCTCATCGGCGGCTCCGTTAGTTTCCCGAAAGCACGTGCTCTCGATTCACGGGGCTTCTGCATTCCCAGGCGTAGTGCCCTCGTTGGTTGCACCAGTAGCAGAGGGTGTTCGGCCGTTGCCGGGCGGGGCAGTTGTCGCCTCGCGCCGGTTGACCGTTCCTCCCTGCCGGGCGTACCGTCGGAGTTTCCCTTTGCTCTAGCCTCCCCGGATCGGTATGTCGGTCCCGATTTTGCGTACCTTAGCCAGGTGCAGCGTGTGCTGCCCGCATAGCATACGTGTACGGGTCGAGAGCTCGGTCAGACAATTCCCAACCATTTCTCAGCTGCCCGTCACTGAATGCAACCGTTTCGGCACCCCGCGAACGAATGCGAAAAGTGTCTCCGTTCCAGCGATACGATAAAGTTCGTCCATTGCCCTCATGTACTCAAGCAAGGATTTGTCCGGATGCTGAGTACACAGCTCCAACTCGCGCCACAGACGACGGTCGTAATCTGCGGGCAAGAACTCCTCGCGAAACCTCGCTCGGAACTCCTCCATTGTGCGTGACCGGTGGCCAGTGAGGCGGAACAAGCGGGCAGCCTGATCTGTCAGTGAGACTGGCATGACACGTACCTAAACCTCGCCATCGGTAAGCCCCGTCGCCTGCTGGCAGTTCAGCATGCGATCCAGGTACTCGTTGGCGCTTACAAGATCATGATAGCCACCATAGCTGGGAAGGTCCACCCGTAGCCTCGGTCTCGACACTGGAGCGAGTGTTTGCAGGTTGTTCTGCACAATACCCGTGAGGCTCTCTATGAGGCGCAAAGCATTGCGCAACACAGCCTCTTGGGAGTTGGCCTGGCCAGGAAGTTCTGGCTGATGGGCCGCATGGGACGAGCAAGGCTGCGCAGGTTGCACCGTGCTCTCCGTACCTGGCGGCATAGCGCTTGGCGAGAAGTGCCTAGCGTCGCCGCTCGTCTGACCCAGTGTGTCGCGTGAATCACCGCTCGGCTCAAACGACATTAGATCGCAGGGGCTAGCGTCAGCCTCTGCCAATACGCCAGCAGTAGTTGTTACTGCCGTGTCAACCTGTTGCTGCTGAGATGCCATATCGGACAACCACAGCAGGGACTGGAAGTCAATCCCGCTGGCCGCCATGGCTGGCCTGTGTGTCGCCAGCCGGTCACACAGACACCTGGTTTGCCACACCTCTGGCCACACATTGGGCGCCAAGAATATGGGGGTTATTCTTGTAATAACGCTCAAAGGGCTAGAAGCAGTAGTTGCTCTCTAGCACCAGCATGCCAGCTCTAGCAGCAAGAGCTGTGACCCCCAACCCGTGGAGTGGTAAGTTGCAACCATGGCGATTTCGGCCCAGAGGGGACAAACACGAGTATTCTACTCGGATTAGCGTTTATTGCTCCCGAGCAATACAATTAGCAGCAAGCAACAAAGCAACCACCGCATTGAGGGAGCGTTCCGCTCTCGTACAGGGGTGAAATGCACAAAAAGGGTGGAACGCACACAAAATGGTGGGGGAGGAAGGTTCCGCCCACCCCGCGTGGCTCCTCGCTCACGACGGTCAGTTCACACACGGTGGCCGGGCGATAACGGCAGCGGTCTCCGTGGCAGATCTGCGTCCGTGCGTGTCCACGCCTCCCGCCAGAAGACCAGCGGGCCCCAGGAGAACCGCGCGACCACGCCTTCTCCCGAGATGTGGAGAGGAGGTCTCTCCGTGCTAAGAGAGGAAAGAGGGAAAGTCTCCGCGGCGGCGTCGCTGCGGGGGTGCGAAAGGATGCGGGGGCGGCGTGAGTGCCCTCCCTCGCAAACCTCCCGAACGGCGCATGGATAACATCGCGTGATAATTACACGCGGCCGTTACTATGGGACAGGGGATTCGCGTGTATCCCTACAACCTGGTTTAATATATCTTCTGAGGCTCTCGAAAGGGAATCTGGCCAGGTTAGTGCAATTTCTGGTGAAATAGGCCCACTTCACTGTTACCATGGGTTCATTATGCTTTTGCAAACATTGATATTTTTGATTGATGAGGTTCAGGAAAATACTGTATTATAACCTGCAAAGCTTCTATATGAGTCACTATTCAAGGGAAGGCAAAAGAATGCATTGAGAACTAATAAATTTACCTGTTATTGATTCCATTACAAATACTGGAAAAATTCTTATCTGAATGCATCACAAAATTTTTTAACATTCTCTGTTCTTTCGAATCATCAATATCGCTATATTACAGGAAAGGGCATTGCGTTAATTCTTGGCAAATTTACAGATGCGCTGTATTCGTCATTTGAGACATTGTTTAACTGCGCTTTCTTTCTCAATGTTCAGAAAATCATTGATGCGGTGAGCTATGAGAATTTACCAAGCAAACTGTACTCACTTGGCTTTTAAGGTCCCCTTTTCACTATCCTGAAGAATTTTTTGCATGATCATTTATTATTAGATTAAATAACCAAACCGAACCTGGTGATAAACTGCCAATATTTATAGGCAGGTAAACCACTGGAGTCTATTTCACCGTCTGTATTCTTTAAAAAATTTAGTAACTAATGGTTTCAGCTCAATAACTTAAGGTGCTTGGTCCTCCAGTGCATGGACAGTACAGTTTTGCTCACAGATCAAGCACACTTTGAGACAGCAATGCATTAGTTGCAGGAGAACGTAAATTGTGTGATTAAATGGTTTTCTGACAATGGAATTTCAGTTAACACACTAGAAAATTATCTGTTTCAGGAAGGCTTATATATAGAGTGGTATTTTTATATACCCATCGTTCTCTCTACTACAGCTGTATACCAATAGAACATGCGAACTGAATCAAATATCCTGGCATATTCTTTGATACTATAGTGGTAGTTTATTATGGTGTGACCACTTCATTTATGTTTGCATCACATTACGGAAGATTCCATGGTTGCTCTTTAATGTGAAGTTTTTCGCTATTATCTATGAAGGAAAATGCCAAAATTCAGACATAGCACTCTTAGATAAGGTATTACAATATTTGTTTCATGTCCTTCACGACGATATTGCCGTGTGGACAATATAGCTTGAAGAATGTTTGAAATGTGTTTTTAATAGCTGGCCTATGTCATCAATTGCTCGCATCTTCCTGTTTCTAGGTCTTACATCTTTCCATTGTCTTCTTTTACAAACAGTTACTCATCAGTGCTTTTAGAAATCAAACTTTAAAAAAAAATCTACTTTTCATCGAAAGTTTCGGAACTGCAAAGTATAGGTAGGCACATGAAGACAACGCGCTGGCTTATATGTGCCTGACAAATTTGATGGGTCACCCAATGAGCTCTTTACTGTGACATCTGTGCACAGCCTGAAGGTGCAACTGAAATTGCTGTATTAATCTTCAACTTTTACTGCATTACCACTCGCAGTCTAATGACAGTGAAAAAGCCGCTGTTGTCTGTGTGCAGGTGTATGTGGAAGGTAAATGAAAGTGCCTTTCCCAGACTGCATCTTCGGAAAGAGCATAGATAAGGTGAGACTGAAAATGTTTAACCATGGCACATTACAAACCATGTCATGTAAAAGCAATTCTACTTGATAGCACACTTCTTGGGAAATCACATTCCCACTGTGAGTGCACTGTGATCAGTTTGACTGCAACATTTCTAAAAGAAAAAAAAAACTGTGCTTGTGTTGTGCCTGGGATAATTGTTTCTGGTACCTTTTGCTTCTTTTCATTCTTCTTTTGCTTCCTGTTGCAGTAATTATATAGTCTGCCTTATCTGATGTATCTACAATCTACAATTGTCAGACTGGGAGATGAATAGGAAAGAGGTCTGGGTACATTGTCAGGCATATCATGCCTTTTCATCAATGTATAGACAGGACGAGTGATGTACATTTTATTTTGTTCTGCTCAATAAATGACCTGATTTGAAGCTTTGTACACAAGCATTGTTACAAACATATTGATTAATGATTGACACATACTGTAATCTGGGGATTTAAATTCTTCTACAGGGCCTACTGGCACTTTTTGTGCTGTCTGCATCATTTTTGCACTGAGCTCAGGTTCATCTGATGTATATTCTTCCATGCTTCATCTTTAACGGGGTACAATGTATGCTTTACATAGTTTTCTTGCCTCAGCGGCTTTGATAAGAACAAATGTCAAGAGCTTTCAACCTGACATCTTAATAATAAGCAAATTATTTCTACTTCTATTTAATGAAAAAACTTCATCTTTGTGATGCCCACGTAATCAAATGGCCTATGTCCCGCATTACAGTTTAATCCCTACTGTAACTTTCTGCTTGATAAAAATTCCATACTTTTCACTGAAAATGAAATGGGTCCTGTATTTCTACAGCACTTACCTTAAGGAGCTTTAAACCTATTTTTTCTGCGGTTGACAAGATATGATATCAGCTCGTTAACGTGAAATATAATTTGCCTTCACCGGGTAATTGCCATCTGGATTTACATACACGCAAGAGAAACATCCTAAATTGAGAATTTGGCGCAGTTGCAGCTCATATGAACCAAGATCACCCAGTCTCAACCAGAAACCTGTTGGCCACAGTTTTAAACAAAGAATCATAGTTGTTTGCTAATATGTGACGGCACACCTTCTCTTCCTAAGCATTGTCCCAGCTGGAACTAAGTGAATCTAAAATCAAAACAGGTGCACCTGAAACTCAACGGCAAATAGTTCCAGTTAGCGACTTAATAGAAGATGAAAGCTTCTGTCTTGGCCCAACAGTAGGTCAACTTCATAAGCATGGCAGATTTCCAATGGTCTCCAGCTATGGAAACCACAGGGTTCTATGTGGTCTCAGCTGGGATATGTCAGATTAAACTGTCTACATTTTCAGTTGGTACCAGTCAAAAGCCTGCAGGGATGCATTGCTGCAGTGTTAAGGCTTCTGCTGTAATCTTTCTGTGCGAGATGTGTCCTAGTTTTGATTAGTTCTTCTTTTATAAGGAATAGCTCTTAAAGAGACCTTTTTGACACCGGCTGAACCTCGAGAAACAGTAACAGGGAATACACTTTAGTGCCCATGGCAGGAACTGCTAGAGGAGATGGGTGGGTATGCACTTGTAAGCGTGGCTGCAAGCCATTCTGGTCTATGCGGTTTCACCCATTTGGGCACTGTAAACTCATTGGGCTGCAGCCACAACGGGAATCATATTTTGAAAAATCTAAAAACTCATGCGGATATTATGGTCAGCTATAATTAACTTTTCAATAAATAAGGCCTGTTACTGTAAATGGCAAAAAATTAAATCATATATTAGATTTCCAGCCTGCTGGTTAAATAACACATGTTAGTTTATTTTGATGCACTCTTCGGGCCATAACATACTGTTGTGCTCAATTCTACTCCCACATTAGAAGACTGATATACACAGGAACTGACATTAACATGTTATGCCTAATTTGGCTACTATAAAGATATTTAGCCATTCCAGTCATTTGAAAATAACTTGCACGCCACCAAAAGTGAAGATTATTTCATGTTTCTTGACTGGTATATACCAAACTTCAGGCAGGCTTTGCTCTCAAAAGCGGTACCCGAAACACACTGCAACATAACTTGCGCCCCTTTGTGTCTCTGAGTAGCTAGGAGAAAAAAACTGAACTTTACTTGCTGTTCAGTTTATTTACCTGTCTGCAGATAATGTATCACCATTTGGAGCTATAGCAGGTGTGCGGGGGTAAAATGGATGAACACATAGTACGCAGGTGAGCAAAGTTTTCGGAGTGCCAGAGTGGCCCTTTCTAAAACATATAAATAAAAATATTAAGGCACACACTGTGTCAGATAAAATGCTTGTAAGTAAAGCCACACAGACCTACGAGTGCAAAGAGCCTCAGCAACATGCCCCTACGGAGGCAGCTGGACTGACATTTCTTTACTTGTCCCGCAGCACATCACTCCAGTGCTGGGGCATGCTCAATACAAGAGAAACAAGTAAACAAAAAATGTGTTCCAAAGAAGATAAGAATGAGTACCCAGGTAATTAGCCAATTACATGCTACTAATTGTAGCAATGCCTCTTGAAAGTGAATGAAATCATTTGCACAGCTTATAACAAAACTTGATGGCTCAGGAGGGGGGCAACGACAAATGCGTCGGTTCAAGTAACACAAGGGGCTTGGTTAAGGTCATGGAAATAATTGTTGAAATAAGCTCAGCTAGTGTAGTGCAACCAGTAATTGAATGTCGGTATGAATAAAAACAAGAATGATCAAATATTCAAAAGATTCCAAATGCATTTGAACTGTACAGTGCAGTCAGTTGTGACAAAAGGAGTGTGAAAGAACAATAACCCTAGCAACACTCATGACATACAGAACAAATGCCTTTCTTCTGCACAGCTTCAATATAAGCTTCACAGGATTTCACGTAATGCAAGGATAATCTCGTACGGCACGAATTATTCATGCTAGCCGCACCTGTGCCTCTATGGCACACTGTTCCACTTGAACGCTAATATTCAATAATGTTATCACACCACTGGTTCACTTCAAACTTGCCGTGCCTTGACACAGGTAGGTACTGGTGAAATAAAGCAATGATGAAATTGAATCGCTGCTTTTAAGCTACTGTAGAAAGGCCATGAAGCACATATATATTTTTGTATTTGGTCTATACAGTGCTCAAAATTCCCAAGCAGGAGAAGCATGAGCATAAAAACTGTAAAAAAAAGCATTACACATTATAACACAATGTCTTTGATTAGAGCAATACTCTCATGATGCCCACAATGCCTTTTTGCTTTCTTCTTGATGCTCTTTCAAAAGATAAAAAAGAAACAAATGAAAGAGAGAGAGAGATGCCAGACCAGAAGACTTTTGTCAGGCTACAAGCAAAGACAAGAAAAAAACAACTGTCTGTCATACCCACACATACCTATTCTTTTACAGGTGACATGCTTGATATCCGGTATCAATGGCTGATAGGCTACCTCAGGTTGAGGTAGCGTTGGCTCAATGATGGACGAAAGGAGATGCAATAGCAGCGTGATGATACCGGTGGGGTAGCTGTACAGTCCTTCACTGCGGACACATTTGAAGAAAGGTTGAATTAGAGAGATGCTTTCGTAAATGTGATCAAAGAAGCAACATCCCATTACAGCCTCTAGCGGTTCAGTCCAATGTGTTCAGGAGTGGAGGCTAATGAGTAATTACCTATGATCCATTAGCTTGCATAAAAATGGTTTAAAAAGGCAGTCATATTTTCTTTAGAACTATTAATCGCGAATCACGTTATACTGTAATCACTTCAGACTGAAAATGGGGAATGACATTCAGTATATTGAACGTAATTCAAATAAAACGACAACGTACCTTCCAGTGTGCCATTACCTCAGGTGCACTGTAATGGAATGGTTCTGCTATTTTTAAACGTAGTTTCGTTGACCAAAGGTATTAAGAAACGCAGCACTTCATACGACTGCGACATGGAACCAGGAATTTTACATATCGAGTAAACACTCAGGCCGCAGAATCAAAAGACGCACGCCGCTACAAGCACTTTTCCTTCCAATGGTCTACTTTTTACGCGTTGCTCCTGTACAGTCAGAATAACGAATCAAGCTGCGCCTGAGTTCTCAGCGTGAAACCAAATTCTATCACATAACTTACTCGCAACGATGCTGACGCAAAGAGCGCAATGGGGCGAATCTAAAAGGCGCATAGCTGACGCGCGAGCGTGTCAAAACACCACCTGTCTGCAAGCGATCGTGTCGTGCTCGCATTTCGCACCTCACGGCTAACAAGACGTAAAGACCAAGCCTAAATGCATTCGCAGCCCTCATGCATCCCCACGACACACCACAAAAGTCATTTTACAGTTCTGTACTTACATTCGTCTGCAATCATGGTAAGCCGTTTCTCCAACCGGGCGTCGGGGGCCGGCCGCTCCGGCGTGGTGTTGGGTGCGGTACGTCAGAGCAGTTTTTGAGAACTCCATGCACGTAAGAACGTCTTCCGCAGCGCAGGGGCCATTTGTCAGCTTCCGAGTTCAGCCACACTGCCACAACATTAACGGGGCCGCACATTCAACAAAAACAAGCTGAAGAAACCAAATCTCGACACAAACACTCTATTAAAGCGTACTAAAAGAGGTAGTGTAGCACACGGCCGATAGTACACATGGGGCGCTCAACCTCGCAACCGGCGAACGAAAAAGCGGCGCTGAAGTCGCAAAAACTAAAACGCTTTAAAAGAAAACTGGTAGCATTATTTTTGCCAAATGCGTGGTGCAATAAACGACGCTACATTTTGTTTGAATTACGAAAGCAGTTGATGGTTAGTGATCTAGTAAAAAAATGTGACTAATCGCAACCAACTGTTCCTGGCGGCGCTGCGAACGAAAGCTTTCGAAAGCGTGGCGCGAAGTAGCTGCAGGCGACGCAGCTGGGCTCAGGCAGAGAGCCGCGGTCGTTGCATGGCGGCACTATCTGATTCTAAGGCTTTAGCTATTTCACCGTAATACCGCATTTATACCCTCTTTACACGGGCAGCCTTAACCATGGTTAAGCTTAACTGTGGTTATAGGACTTAACTATGGTTAGCGCAAACCGTAGTTGGCCGCGCTTACACGCGGTTTAGGCATGTCGGTTAGTGTGACGGAAACCACCATGTGATCACCTCCATTGCGAATTTGTGACTGCACGTATACCAGTGTATTATAAAATACGGTTACTTTAAAAAGGATAAATGAAAGAAAAAAAGGTTGTTTATCGCACTACCCCCTGCGGGGCAGAGCTTTGGTTACGCATGTGGAGGACATTAACGAAAAGCAAAAAGAAGTCTACAAACAATGGTTTTAGTTGACTTTTTAGCCGGCATAATAGCCACTTGTAGCCACTACTGTGCCGCGAACCGTCGTGGGAGCATTGTGCCTCTTTTGATTGCAAGCGCACCTCGTTTACGTGATCAGTACAGTCACGTGCGGCGTCTAATTGCCTGCTTACGTTCTGTGTGTGCAATATCGTGTATTGTGAGTGTGTCGACATTCAGCATTCAGGCTGCGATGGCTTCACGCGGGCCTGTGGCGGACGGTGGGGACGACGCCGACGTTTGAGTTTTGGGCTGGGTTTGCGGCGCATCAGGCAGCACTTCAACGTCTCCGCATGTAGCGGCTTGCTCTGAGCGCCGAAATCGACATGCTGTAAGCGAAAAGTAGGCGTCATCGCAGGCGATCGAAACGCCTTTTGTTGGCGGCGGTTCTTCAATGCACGCGGCAGCGAGCGTTATGGATGTATCCACGCCCAAATTCGTGGTACGAGACGACGCTGCCCCATCTTCCGGACAGCGGCTTCCGCGATAATTTCAGAATGAACCGCCCCACATTTCACTATATTGTGGGCGTTTGCGAGAACATGCGTCGGCAAGACACCAGCATGCGAAAGGCAATCGCTCTGGAAAAACGCGTGGCGATTGGCCTTTACCGCCTCGCAACGTCAGCTGAAGAGCGGACTGTAGCGAACCTTTTTGGCGTGAGCCCTGCCTCTGTGAACATGATATTTCGCGAGTTCTGCGCCGTAATTGTGAACAACTTAGAAGCTCAACTTGTGTGTTTCCCGAAGTTGCATGAATTGCAGGAGCACATGCGCCAGTTCGCTGCAGTTTGTGGCTTTCCTCAAGGTGTTGGTGCCCTGGATGGCTGCCACATCGAGGTGTGCCTTCCAAAGGAAGAGGCGGCAGATTATTTTAACTATAAAGGGTGGTACAGCATCATCCTCCTCGCTGTGGTTGACCACAAGTACAAGTTTTTGTACACCAACAGTGGGAGTCCTGGCAAAAATAATGACTCTGCAGTGTTTCAAACCTCACGACTTCCGCGTATTTTAGACAGTGACCTGTTTCAATTAGAAACAAGGACAATTCAAGGGGTGCAAGTTGGCCCAGTGCTTCTTGCTGACCAAGCGTTCGCCCTGCAGAGGAATGTAATGAAGCCCTACTCCTTTTCTGGAACTGCTGGGTCGCCCGCACAGACCTTCAACTACCATCTGTCAAGTGCCAGACGTGTCGTAGAAAATGCGTTTGGACGTGTTAAGGCACGCTTCAGAATGCTGTTGAAAGGCCTCGAGTGCAGTATTCACAATGTGAACATTGTGGTCCGAGCTGCTTGTGTGCTACACAATGTCTGCGAGCAATTCAGTGATGGGTGTGATGCAGGATGGCTGAGTGCGGTGCAAAGTGCAAACGAAAGGCGTCCCCAACCAGTATACACGAGTAGCCGATTAGAGCCGTCGGGAGTAGCAATAAGGAATGCCCTGGCGAACCACCTTGCAGGCAACTGAAGCATTTTGCATAAATCTGGCAAATCTGGCATAAGGTGGCACAATCTTTAGCTTTTCGTGAGAGCTACAAAAACAGACGCTTAGTTTTTTGCTGATCGGCAGAGATTTGGTTGTTTCATTACCAGTTTATAAAAGAAGAGCGTCCACTTCTGAACAGGCCATAGCAAAGTTAAGAGAAAAGTGGCAACAGAGATGAATGGTAATGTATGCATATTCAAATAACCTAAAATGAGTGATATCAGAAGACATTGCTGTAAGACTGGACACGGGCTTTAGAATGTTCAGACGCTGGCGCTCAACGAAGAAGACGACGAGAAGCGCCGAACACTCCGAAGCTCGTGCGTTCTCTGGACTAAACGCGGTCTCCGATCTGTGCCTGGATGGTTCTGCTGGTTGTTCGTGACGCTGTGCTTATTACTGTGCTGTGGTGTGGTGTGCTGTGTGTGCTGTATTAGTAGTGTGCTGTGTTCTTATTACAAGTGGTGGAGGTGCCAACGATCCCTCGCCCTGGAGCTTCGCACCCGCGCATTGCCTACCACCTGCGGTCGCGGCCCTCACCTGCTGCCCGTCTACAGGCCACCTACCCGGCAGTTAGAACCCCAGCGACCTGCAACCCCACCTTACCATCCGGTTGCCCACCCCCGATCACAGCTGCAGCCACTCAACCCCTGGTGCACACAAGACAACCGCACTATTTGCTACGCCTGTGGCATCGCTGGTCATGTGGCCCGTTTGTGTCGCAGTCGTGACCACCGTCCCTACGATTATAGGCGTGAGCCAACGTACGACCTTCCGCCGTCGTCCTCGCCTGCGTCACACTTGCCGCCTCCGGATTCCTCTCCTAGTTCCCATCCCCGCTCCCACCGCTCGCCGTCTCCTGGCCGTCGTTCCCGTTCTCCAATGCTCCGTCGCCAACCCGCCGTCCACGCGGAACTGCGTCATCAGCGGCTCACTCAAGACCTGTTTCTGCACCTGCCAATATTACTGTTTTCGTTGAAGGAGTCGCCGTCGAAGCACTTGTTGACACTGGCGCAGCCGTTTCGGTTCTCAGTCACACCCTCTGTCGCAGACTCAAAAAAGTGACGACGCCCCTTCCTCCCGTTTCTTTCTGTACGGCCAGCGCTCAGGACATTCGACCGTTAGCCGCCTGCACCACCCGCCTGCTCATCGGGAACGTTCCCTACACAATCGAGTTCATCGTCCTCGCCCGCTCCTCACATCACCCTGTTATTGACTGCGCCCGTGCTCAGTTTGACTTGTTGCCCTACAGTGACGCCCCCTTGGACGTAACCGGTGCTGCTGCCACTACTGTGGTCGTCTCAGAGGACACAGACGTTCCACCTTTCTCTTCAGTGCTGGTGCCTCTTTCTTGTGCTGTGCTCTCAGATGCAACTGTGACTTATACCCCCTCTTTACGATGCACTGACCAGAAGTCTGTTTTGCTGCCTCATGCTGTGCTGACAATTGTTCGTTTCTCCAGCGCTATTTATGTGGCCAACCCGTTCTCCTGCGCTACCACTTTACTCCGTGGCCAATCGCTTGGTAACGTTGCTGTTCTCGATCCCGCCTCTGCATACCCCCTCGTCGTTAGCACGGCCGGCCTTCACGTCAGCGCCATTACGCCTGTTCCCATCACGAATCAGTCATCTGTCGATATTTTTCACCATTCCGTCGACGCCGCCCTGACGTCTACTCAACGAGACCAGCTTGTAGCCGTTCTGCAGCGTTTTCAAGCTTCGTTTGACTACCGGCAACACCACCACCGTTACCCACTGTATTGACACTGGAACGCATGCCCCTTTGCGCCAACGTCCGTACCGCGTGTCAGCCTCTGAGCGCAGCATCATTGACGCCCAGGTGACCGACATGCTCCAGCGTCACGTGATACAACCGTCTCACAGCCCATGGGCATCGCCAGTGGTTCTGGTCAAGAAAAAAGACGGAGGCCGATCGCCCAAAAACTGCATTCGTCACACCCGAGGGGCTCTATGAATTTAATGTCATGCCCTTCGGCCCCTGCAATGCACCCGCCACATTCGAGCGCATGATGGACAACATACTCCAAGGGCTCAAATGGCACACATGCCTTTGTTATCTAGACGACTGTAATCTTTTCCTCGGACTTTCCGTCTCGCCTCCAGCGCCTCGAGGCTGTTCTTCGCTGCCTGGCCGACGCTGGCCTCCAACTTAATTTGAAAAAGTGCCGCTTCGGAGCTCGGCAGCGCACCATTCTCTGTCATGTCGTGTCGAAAGATGGCGGTCTCCCGGACCCGGCCAAGTTGCGAGCTGTGGCTGAATTTCCAAAGCCCACTTCTGTAAAAGACCTCCGCAGCTTCATCGGCCTCTGCTCCTACTTCCGCCGCTTTGTCCGCAATTTTGCCACTATCGTCGACCCCCTGAACAAGCTCCTTTCCAGCCACGACCTTTCGGCCTGGTCGCCAGCCTGTGATGAAGCGTTTACGACACTCCGTCGCCTCCTCACCACTCCACCAATTTTGCGTCACTTCGACCCTCGTTCTCCGACGGAACTCCACACCGATGCCAGCAGCGTCGGCCTCGGTGCAGTACTCACTCAACGCAAGCAAGGCTTTGACGAATACGTTGTCGCTTACGCTAACTGGACACGCACAAAAGCTGTAGCCAACTATTCTGTCACCGAGAAGGAGTGTTTAGCCATCCTTTAGGCGATTGTCAAATTTCGCCCCTATCTGTACGGGCGCCCTTTTGACGTTGTCACCGATCACCATGCCCTCTGCTGGCTGTCCTCTTTGAAAGATCCCTCTGGTCGACTGGCGCGATGGGTTCTGCGACTCCAAGAGCACGACATTCGCGTTATCTATTGTTCCGGCCGCAAACATGCCGATGCTGATGCCCTCTTACGTTCCCCTGTACCATCTGAGGCAGCGCCTTGTATATCCGCCCTGCCTTCTTTGAAGTTTGAGTTCGCTGATATGGCTTCCGAGCAATGCAAAGACCTGTGGATCATTTGCCTTTTTGATCTCCTATCTGGCCAATCGTCTCGACCTCCTTCCCGTGCTCTCCGTCGTGAGTCCCACCATTTCGCCATCCGAGACGAGCTCCTTTACCGCCGCAACTATCTCCCGGATGGTCGCAAGTGGCTTCTCGTCATTCCGACACATCTGCGCTCCTTCATTTGCTCTTCCTACTACGATGATCCCCAGTGTGCCCATGCCGGATTCTTGAAGACTTTCATCCATCTATGACAGCGGTACTACTGGCGTGGGATGGCCCATTACGTCTGCCAGTACGTTCAGTTCTGCACTGCATGCCAGCGACGGAAACATCCACGTCGCCGACCCACCGCTCCTATGCAGCCGCTGCCTTGCCCAGTACAGCCCTTCGAGCGTGTTGGCATCGACCTCTATGGCCCTCTTCCCAGCACATCAGCCGGGAACTGCTGGATCATCGTTGCCATCGACCACCTTACACGTTACGCTGAAACATCGCCTTTACCATCTGCTACAGCCCACGACATTGCATCCTTCATTCTCCATCGCATCATTATTCGCCATGGTGCGCCCAAAGAGCTGCTCAGTGATAGAGGTCCGGCCTTCCTCTCAGAAGTTGTAGAAGCTCTCCTTCAGGAATGCAACGTTGTTCACCGCACCAGCTCCGCCTACCATCCCCAGACAAATGGCATGGTTGAGCGTTTTAATCGCACCCTCGGCGACATGCTGGCCATGTATGTTGCTTCCGACCATTGTAACTGGGACCGCGTTCTCCCTTTTGTCGCATACGCTTATAACTCCGCTGCTCAAGCCACCACCGGATTCTCTCCGTACTTTCTCCTGTACGGCCGTGAGCCTTCTTGCACAATGGACACCATTCTACCTTACCGCCCTGATGCTTCTGAATTTACAACTCTTTCTGAAGCCGCAACTTATGCCGAAGAATGCCGACAGCTTGCCTGGTCCTTCACTTCTCACGCCCAGCAGCAGCAGAAAAGCACCCGTGATCCCCCTGCACTTTCTCCCGCTTACCTTCCTGACTCTTTGGTCTGGCTCTGTGTACCCTCCTCAGGTCCCGGCCTTTTGTCCAAACTTGTTAGCGAGTACCAGGGACCCTACCGTATTCTTCAGCAGACATCCCCCGTCAATTACCTCATCGAACCCCTTACGCCATCCTCTGATCATTGCCGCCGAGGCCGCGAAATTGTCCACACGACCTGCCTCAAACCGTACTACAACCCCGCCGTCGTCACATCGCCCTAGGCCGCCAGGATGGCGCCCTTTCGCTTGGGGGGAATTGTAAGACTGGACACGGGCTTTAGAATCTTTAGACGCTGGCGCTCAACGAAGAAGACGACGAGAACCGCCGAACACTGTGGCGCTCGAGCGCCGAACACTCGGTCGCTCGTGCGTGCTCTGGACTAAACGCGGTCTCTGATCTGCGCCTGGACGGTTCCGCTGGTTGTTCGTGACGCTGTGCTTATTACTGTGGTGTGCTGTGTGTGCTGTATTAGTAGTGTGCTATGTTCTTATACATTGTTTACATATAAATTACACAAAACTGAACTCCGATGTTGACCAGATTGCAAAACACTTGAGCTAAAGTAGTAACCTGTTTGAATGACCTGAGCATAGCTACAAAGGTAGTTGCAAAGAAATAATAAATACAATTTTTCACAAATCTTTCATATCCTGTGTTTTGCACTGTGCTTTCTATTCTTAAATACTCTGAAAGCTACAGTGATGTTACTGGTTACCTGCACCCACTCCTTATTCACATACTACTCTTGTAGTGCATATGCATGCTTACTGCTTTGAAGTTATGCCTGTAAAATATCGGTATTATGGCTGCAGGGCAGTGCGCACACCCGTGAGCGAACCTTGGTGAGCCTCTGTGCACTTCTCGAACGGAGGGGCTTGACATCCCGTCTGTTTTGCATCAAGTAGTGCCGTGCAGTGACCGAACGCTCCGCGTGTGCAACCTCGGACGATTAACAGCTGGGCACCCTGCTGCAGCTGTTGTGTGCGAACTGTTGTGCGCGTGTTTTTCCGTTCTTTTATTAACTCTGCACACGCGCGACTTGTACAAATGTATTATGTAAATAGTGTATTTATCACCTCATCCTCTATCCTTTCTTACTGTCCGCTCACCTCTTTCATTTCATTTCTTCAAACTGCCTGCTGTCCTGTATTTCCGCTGCCCCAGCTCAGGTGCTTCAGTATCGATGACAGATGCCGGGGCTGGCAAAAATCTTTTCCTTCCTTTTTGTTAATTTTAAAATAAACACTTACTGCTACTGCTAATCACAAGCTGTTGTATCATGAATGCAAACCAACAAATATTGAGCATTCATACAGAATGTTCAGTTTATTTATTTTATTTATTTAAATATCCCCAAAGGCCCTCATTCGAGGTTATTACATGGGGGGGGGGAGTGGGTACAAGGCATTGTTTCAAGGTTATAATAATGCACTAAACCAAACCGGTGAAATCACAAACATCTTTTTTTTATGGTGCAAAGGCATCTATGGCCAAAGAGCGCCATGACACAAGGTAATTTTCTTTTTCTCAAGGTGGGGTCAAAGACCCATTTCCCAAGCATTTCACCCTAAATAAACCGAGCACCAGGGCAGGGGAAAGCTTGTACCCATTGTATCACCGGTGGGCACCCGGCGGCACTGGGGATCTAACCCTGCACCTCTCGCATACGAGACAGATGCTCAACAACTTGGCCACCGCTGTGGTTTCACAAATATCAATGAAAAATAGACATCCACAAGAAGAGTCTGAACAATGCACATAGCAGAATTTTAGGAACAGATAACAGCACCGCAAGGAAAAGACAACGCCGGAAAAAGTGCGCTGAAGTACATATGAAAAATAAAAGAAGACAATGCAGAAGACAGTACGCTGAAAAAAACCTTTTTAGTTGTTGAAACATGCGTGATTAAGGTGTTGGAACTTATTTAGGTCGCATATGGCAATGTGTGATGGTAAAGTTCAGTTATTGTGCAGGGTAAAAAAGAATATGCATAATGGGATGACTGGTAGTTAATGTGTTTAACTTTGTGAGGATGATCACGACATGGAAAGGTAATAGGCAGTGGCTGAAAGAATTCACCATGAAGGAAAGGATGGTGATAAAGGTTACGGAAAGTGATAGGCAGGAAATTTTCTTACTCGGCTGTAAGCTTCAATGAGGTGACACTGGTGTAACATGAATAATCAGAAAAGATGAATCACGCAGCACGGTTTTGCAAGGCTTTGATGTTACTTATGATATAAGTCTGATGAGGATCCCAAATGGCATACGTGTATGAAGAGTTTCGGACTGAATAATGTGGTATGCGCAAGATTTTTTTACATTTGTTGCGGCCTCTCAAATTATGTTTGAGAAGTCCGAAAGTACGATTAGCGGAGGCAAGAGTGAGATTAATGTGATGATTCCATGATAAGTTGGACTGAAGGTTCACGCCAAGATACTTGTAACTTGTGGCGAGTTCTACACTATAGCTATGAAGAGAGTAGGTGGTAGGAACATGTGGCTTGTTGGTGAATTACATGACCTTAGATTTGGAAAGATTTAATGGCATTAACCAATTAGAACACCATGTGCTTATCGCTTCTTGATCAGACTGCAGTAATTGGTTGTCAGCGTTGCAGGTTATACATCGATAAAGCACACAATCATAAGCAAATAGCCTGATTATAGACGTCACGTAACTGGGTAAATCATTAATATAGATGAGAAAAAGTAAACTGCCTTCCAGACGTAACATTAGCAAAACATGAGTTTGAGTTGTTAACTGCTGTGAACTGGATTTTAGATGAGAGGAAATCTGCTATCCATGCAATAATATAAGGGTGAATGTTCAGTTGTGAAAGTTTAACAACCTTTGGTGAGGAATGCAATCAAATGCTTAAGAAAAATCGAAAAATATTGCTTGAACTTGAAAACCAGCGTCAGTCAGTGAATGTATGTCGTAAATAAAACCAGCAAGTTGGGTGTCGCATGAGTAGCCCTTGCGAAAACAGCACTGATGATCGAAGATAATGCTACGATCGTCAGGGTAGTTGATGATAGGAGTATGTATGATATTTACTGCATTTACTGGTCATTTTACTTGAGGGGATGCTTGTAGCGTGACAAAAAATAGACAAGGGACAGAAGACGAATGGGACAAGTGCTACTCTCAACTAGTTTTATTGAAAGATCGATGGCACACATTTATACAATTTCTTTTTTCCTTCAAGAACACAATCACCAGAACACTCATGCGAATGACACACAAATTTCACACGCTTGCATCAGATCAGGCTATCTAAAAGCTTATACTCGTAAGAGTACATCTTCACCGAAGGGCTGCTGACGCAGTCCGACCCTTTCTTTTTAGCACCAGATGTAGAAAAATACATAACCTGTAGTAATCAAAATTTATATATACGATCAACTCGTATCATGTTACATGCAGTAAAGTATGCATAGTTGTGTGCATTTGCTGTATATTTGCTACATGAAGGATTGCTTTTTCTGAAGAAGTAGAACTTTGTTTTAGTTGTACTCCAGACTAACATGCAATAATTTATATATGAAGAAACAAGGCATGATATGTTTGGAGTTTAGCAGTTTAAGGAAGGATCATTCGGCCACGTGACAATATTCCAGTAACAGCCGAAAGCTTTCGCAGGTAGTCTGCATGACTGTCCCACTGTAGATGAGAGGAGAAATAAACACCAAGGGTTTTATGTTTCAGTTTCTGTTTATTTATTTCTTGCTACAGAGCAGTGGGCCCCGGGAAGAAATGCCATAGCTTGGCAAGCTCCCAAGGCCCACAACATCCAGCAACAGTGGCACCATTGGTCACATGCAAACAAGAAAGGCATACATAAACCTAAGGCATAATTCACAATCCATGAATGAATAGCGGAAACACAAACTAAGTGCACAATATAACATAAAGAACAAGTTATATACAAAATTCAAAGCATGCACTGGAAGCATGATTTAAACATTCTATATCCCCTTCAGCGGCGGTGTGTACAATTGTACACATCAAATTTGGCGCCACTTTGCGCTCCCGCCCTTGCTTCAAACGGGCCGACACCCCACGTGAGCATTGATGAATGCCTTATAAGTGAACAACTAGTGAAACCTAGTTTCACCTAGTTCAGACGGCATGGCTCATGACTTTGAGCTCTATCAAGGGAAAGGCACTGGCGTAAGCAACGACCATTCACATTTGGGCCTTGGTGGTTCGGTTGTGATGCGGCTTATGGAAGCGCTCCCGCATGGTCTCAACATGAGATGCTACATGACAATTATTTTTCTTCTGTGTCGCTCTTCCGAGAGCTGAAGTTGCTTGGAATTTTAGCGTCTGGCACGATTAGGGCCAACAGACTTCTAGGCTGTGAGCTGAAAAGCGAAAAAGAGCTGAAGAAGGGAGGGCGCGGAAGCTACGACTTCAAGAATGTTGAAGAGGAACACATGGTCATTGTTCGCTGGCACGACAATGGTCCAGTCAACATGATCTCTACAGTTGTAGGACTAGGCAGTATCACTAAGGTGAAGAGATGGAGCAAAGGAGCATGTCGACATCAACTGCCCGCAGGTAATCGCCGTGTACAATCAATTTATGGGTGGCGTTGACAAGTTGGATTTTTTGATGTCGCTCTATCCCCTTCATACAAAGACGAAGAAATGGCCAGTAAGGGTAATCTACCACTTCATTTCCTTTGCAGTTTAAGACAGCTGGCTTGAGTACATTTGCGATGCTAATGCAGAGGAACTGCCAAAAAAGGATGTGAAGGACGTTATGGCCTTTCAGTCCGACATTGCAAGGAGCTTGATTGCAAGCAACAGGACTGCACCAAACAAGAGGGGAAGACTGAGCACCAGCTCTGCAAAGCCTGCCCGAAACTCACATATCGGCATGCCCATGCCGACAAACTCTACAAGGTTTGACGGAAACAATCACTGGCCCATTCACATGAATGCCAACTTCCTGCAAAGGTGCCGAAACACAGGCTGTGTTTCGAAGTCTTGAGTTTGCTGTCGCAAATGCGCAGTTTTCCTCTGCCTAAGTGCCGCAAGGGATTGTTACTATGAATTTCATGCCAAAAAGTAGAAGCAATCAAAGTGGGCAAGCTGAGAGGCATTGAAAATTCATTCTGAAGTACTTGTGAAGAGTCACAGCACCTGGAAATAGTTCTGCCTATGTGAGTGGTTGTCGACATACTTTACGGCCTAGAGGCGCCATGTGTACAAATGTCCACATCACAAAAAATTTCTGTTGACTTAATAAACATGTTTTTCTTCATACCACTCAGTGTGGGTAGTTGTTTATAGGCAATATTTGAAGGAATCACAATTTTTCTTCTTCTTGTCTTAATTCGCGCCTGAAGGGGATATACAGATTATAGCACTTAATTTCACAGCAGTGAACACATTGACAACGTATAAAAAAGAACAATTTTCAACATACATGAATGAAGACAACATGATATTGGCGTGCTGTCGGGTTATGCTAAGCTTTCAACGAACCTGCATATTTCGACCATATACGTAACAGCCACAAACCATAAAAAAAGAGAATTATTTAGTGAAAGAACGCCCGGAGGTCAGCATTGCTGCATTTATTAATGTCAATGCCTGCATCAAAGATGCGGTTGAGTAGTGCGGGTAGATAATATCTAAGCATCTGTATCCCGTAGTTAGTTCGTGGCGTGTTAAGGTTGTAGTGCCGCAGACGGCATAGGGGGTATGTAGGTACAAGGAGCTCAAGCTTAGCGATTTGAGATATTGTTGAAATTTTGTCCCAAGTTTCCTGTTTGTAGCGCAAGGACAGACGTATATCAAAGAGACTAAATATTCTCGGCACGTTACTATTGTGAAAAAGGGCTGCGGAAGGATAATCATAAGGTTGGTTAAAAATAATTCTTAAGGCCTTCTTCTGAAGGAGGTAAATATTTTGAAGAGTGGTCTTTGGAGCAGCTCCCCAAACTAGGTTTCTCTTCAATGCACTTAAGAACAGAGGTAAACAGTTCTTTGTGGGAAATAGAATAGTAGAGATCTTCAACGTCTATGGCGGCAGCCAACTCTACCGGCACCAGCCCTTTCCTTATGCAATACGCCAAGCGTCTTGCCTTGCATGTCGTCCAAGTGATGTGGGTGATTAACACAGACTCTTGCGATGGAGAGGAAAACACGAAAGAAGGGCCCACTGTACTAGAAATGAAGTTCAATAAAACTTTTTGTTGGGCAAGTTGGTTCATTTTACTTGAGGCGATGCTTGTAGCGCGACAAAAAGCAGACAAGGCACAGAGATAAACGGGACAAGCGCTACTCTCAACTAGTTTAATTGAAAGATCGATCGAACATATTTACATAGTTTCCTTTTTCCTTCAAGAACACAATCACCAGAACGCTCATGCGAATGGCACACAAATTTCACACGCCTGCATCAGATCAGGCTATCTAAAAACATACTCGTCAGAGTACATCTTCACCGAAGGGCTGCTGATGCAGTCTGGCCCTTTCTTTTTGATGTGGAACGCCTATATCAGTTCCCGCTTTAGAGCGCATTTGCTTTGACCAATGACCTCTTGTCTTTTTTAGGAATGACGAGCATTTGCAAGACTTGCAGTGAACTACCGGATTCGTTCCACTCCCATTCTCGACGCATTTTTCATGCTCGCACTAACACGGTAACTGATAGAGGCGTTCCATATCAAAAAGAAAGGGTTGGAGTGCGTCACCAGCCCTTCAGTAAAGATGTACTCTAACGAGCATAAGTTTTTAAATAGCCTGATGTGATGCGTGTGAAATTTGTGTGTCATTCACATGAGTGTTCTGGTGATTGTGTTCTTGAAGGAAAAAAGAAATTGTATAAATGTGTGCCATCGATCTTTCAATAAAACTAGTTGAGAGTAGCACTTGTCCCATTCGACTTCTGTCCCTTGTTTGTTTTTTGTCGCGCTACAAGCATCCCCTCAAGTAAAATGAACCAACTTGCCCAGCAAAAAGTTTTATTGAATTACCTGTCATTATTTTCTTTATCCTCTTTTGATTTATTGTACTTGTCTAACAGCCGAACCAAGTTGGCGTTAATATCATTGCCCTCTTGCGTCATTCGAAGCATTTTCTTTCTAAATTTGTGGGCCCTTTTCTCCGCTTTCACCGCCTGTGCGGCTTCGTCTTTATGAAGCGCAAGAAGCTGGTGCACAACAGAACTGCTGTCCCGCTTGCGTCGGCTTCTGCCGCCTCCACTTGTTTCACCTCGGTTGCTGCAGCCCATATTTCCACTCGTACTGGGTAGCACAGCCAGGGGAGACATGCTCAGCAGTTGGGGGTCCGCTCTGTCTCCGAGGGGCTCGTCTTCCCCTGATGCCAGTACCTCGGCAGTGCCTGGCACCTCATTGATGACTGGCAGCTGCACACGACCAAACGTAGTATATTGCATTTTTCATCTTCCCAGGTGAATGGTCAAAGCTGCCGTAATAGTATGCAATCATCAGCTGCCCCAACCTATGCCAGCCAGAACAAAGGGACAGTTCAAATCTTTTATCTGCATATAAGTGCATAGATATATTATTTAAGAACTTAACACAGTCTAGTAGCTGCATAGATATATTATTGAAGAACTTAATTATAGAGTCTAGCAAAAACTAATCACTGAACAGCAATAATGAATAGCATGTTTAAAATGAATGAGACATCGATAGTGTCATTGGTAATATATAACCAGTCTTGTACACGTTGCATAAAATAAGTTACCAACTACAATTACAATAACTCCATCTGAAATGTAACTGATTACAGTGGTCAATTACCGCCCCAGTATGGCTAAAAGGCTCTGTTCCTGAGACCTGGAAATTGGCCACTGTGATCCCAATTACAAAAGCAGGGAAGCCACCGACGGATCTTGGCAACTTCCGGCCTATTTCTCTAAAATCAACACTGTGCAAGCTCACAGAGGTATTTTAGCCACACGACTGAGCGGCTAACATTATTATATATGTTATAATAATAACGCGGCTCAATTATTATATATGTTGATGTCAGTACCCAGGGCTGTGTAACAACTGCAGTTTACTGTCCCTGCAAGCCTGCCCTTGACAAGACGGTCAGGTTTCGATTCGCGGAACCTTCTTCCTTCTGTGCTGAGCTGGTTGCTATACAAGACTCGCTTCCCTCTGTAGCCGCAGTTACCTTGCTTCCCTACAGCCCACATTATCATCCGCACTGACGCCCTTCAAGCAATACGTCTACTCCGACGCGTCGGCCGCAGCCCAGAAATCTGCCAGAATATACATCGCCTGGTGGCTCGCATCCCGCAAGCCATTCGAATTGAGTGGGTCCCACGTGACCTAATCAATTCACAAAGCTCTGCAGATTCTGCAACCTGCTTGCCGACCCTACCCACATCAATGCCTCAATTCCTCAGTATAGATGATGCTACCCTCCTCGCAAGGAACACCTCCGGCGCCACACACGTGCTCTCGTCCCTCAGAGTGCGATAACCCTCCGCCTCACGGTCTTACCCTTGCAGAGGAGATTGTGCTCCGGAGGATCCGGGTAGGGGTTGCCCTCACTCCTGCCGTAACTGGGACGTGGCCTCAATTTCGCCACTTATATCCTTCCTCTTTTCTTCCCAACTCTCCTTATGCCCAGATGCAATAAACAATGCTATAAAAATAAAGGATAACTATATAACCCGTAATGTTAGTCTGAAAAAGTAATTGATTACAAAATTACATAAAATGTATTCAATTACAAGTAACAGATTACAAGTAATCAACTACGTACAACTTGGTATATAACCTTGGCAAGAGGCCAAAGCAATGAACCAAAGTAGATAGAGATGAGGCGGTAACTGCAGTATGACACTTTGGATTGCACTGCTGTGGGTTAAGAACCTTTTGTTCGCGCTTGCCTGATCTCTTCGCTCCCTTTTCTACTCAGTTCTCTAGTATCCGCAGCCGGCGTGCCTTGTGCAGTATTCTGTACATTTAAAAAATTCATAGTGATGTAATTCCACAGTGACTGAGCGGTCTAATAATGGGTAATGTTTGAAATTGTAAATTACCTCCAAACTTTCCTCGACCCGCCCATCATCATTGATGGGTAGGCTGCCGAGGAAACTGTGCAGCTGCCAGTAGAACTGCCATGGGACACCAGGAGAGCCAGTGGCAGTTCCAGTTCGTCTCAGCTGCCTGGAAAGATAGAAATGATTTCAATAATAAATGTGCTCTTGGTGATCTCTTTAGGCCATCAAACTTCCTGTGAACACTGGTACTTAAGACAAATGTTACATCAATATGCAGGTACCAACTGGTAGGTACTGGTGAAAATGTCACTTAACTGCACCAGTTGGAGCTTTTCAAGTGATTGGTTCAGCTGATAGCATTCTAGCAATATCTGCATAGTAGGCCAGTGAGGCCTAAAGTTATATATTTCAGAAAATCGAGAAATTTGCTGAACTGTTACCTTAGCTGGTAGCTAGAAGTACCCGAGCACTCTATAAAGACACCTTAACTCAGAAAAAGAAAAGAGTGAAATTTTGAAGCACGTGTATTCGGTTCTGCACGCAATGCTTACGCTTGAGCGGAAGTTGATTGACTGAGAATTTTGCCTGCCAATCAATCAGTGCAAGTTAAATAGGACATAAGTAATGATCACAACGCTGACCATGCGTGCTGCCATGCGTGCTGGCGGCTGTATGGCAAGGTCACTATGTACAGCGCTCTGTCAGTTTGAAACAAAAGCTTTGAACGACAACAGCTGCCGCGAAAATGAGAAAGACAAAGTTTGCATGCAGAGCGGTGCATGCACGCGTACACAAACGAAGACGAAAAGGTGCTTTTCTTTTTTATTAACTCAGTACAGGTGAATAGCCACCCGATTCTTGGCCGATCCCCCAGTGTGGGTATGTGTCATCTTTTGTTAGGCCAACAACTACGCAGTTTACGAAGAAAAAAAACGGACTGGCGCTGTGTAACATACGCTGCTCCCGTCACACGGCACTCGTTGTTCAGTTCTTATATGAGTACATACATAATTGAAACATCTTGGGCGCTCGCGAGGTAAACAATACGCGACGACGGCGAAAAGTTTGCACGTTGCTGAACCAACACACTGCTGCCGCACACGTGGGGCTGACGTCGCGCCATAAAAACAGCACTAGGTGAGCAATGCGATGAGAATAAAGATAGCACTTACCGGTATTTTTTGTTCAGATTATCCATTTTTTGCTTGACCTGCTTTGCAGTGTAGCGGCCTTCGCCCGGCGCTAGCCCGGCGTTCAGCTCCGCCGCCATGGCAGCGTATATACGCGCATTGCGCGTATTTCCCCGCAGAGCGGGTAGCTGGTCCTCCCAGATGCGAATCAAAGCCGCTGTTGTTACATCAGGCCAGTTGACACGCCTCTGGGAGGACGATTGCTGCGACACTGCTGCTGCTGCCTCCATGCCTTGCACGGACGCCGCCATTTTGTCGGTTAAGCGCAAACGGAGGTTAGCCAGCTCGGTTTACGGTAACTACGGTTAGTGGCGTAACTACAGTTTGGCTTTCCGTGTGAGCGCGGCTAACTATAGTTAAGGGTAACCGCAGTTTACTTAACCATGGAGTGATGATGTTGGCCAGCTCCACTGGTTTCGGTTTATAAATTTCGCATATTGCGTGGCTTGCTGTACCATCGCCTCCTCTAGCAAGATGCCTGCAGTGTGCGCCAAAATCCTGCTGCCCTTACCTTTTTCTCTTTTCTCATTTCCACTTTAGGTAGTAGCTAGCGATCCTTGTGGCGGCCGCTTGCAACATATGCCCGCATGCGCACATCACCGCGAGGTCTTGGCGCGCCCGTGCCGTAGCAGACGACGTCTCTGCGCCAGACGACGCCTTCCGCGCGTTTCCGACTGTTTAAGCAAACGAAAACAAAAGCGATACGTGCAAAAAACTAAAATTTCATTGCAAGTGGCCAGAACACAACGACTTCGCTCAAATACAATTGAATAGACGGGTCGCGCCGTGCTTGTCGAGCAGCTAGAGCAGCGCCGCCGATGCCCGCTACTGGCTGCTACCGCCGCGGCACCTCACCACCCTGACCAGCCTCCCGCAATGGCGCAGATGATGGAGGAAGGAAAACTATTTTTTTTTCCTTCCTCCATGGCGCAGATAGAAAAGTAGCTAGCGCCATCTCTTAACAACCGTCCGCAACTTAGGGCACGGCGGCTACAATGGGTGAGCGAGCGACGCCGCAGGCATCTTTCAAGAGGAGGCAATGGCTGTACTCTGCACAGCTTAAAAATGAAAATTCGTTTTGAGGAAAGCAAATGGCTCAGTGACAGTCTCACTTATCTCGCTGGTCACCCGATCCGCGCGGGATAAAGGAGGGAGTGAAAAAAGAAAGGAAGAAAGAAATGCCGTAGCGGAGGGCTCTGGAATAGCACACGGGCGCCTTTTGCGTTTCGCCTCCATCGAAACGCGACCACCACGGTCGTGCCTCATGCCATTTACTGTACGTGTGTGTACCCTGAGAACGCGAGCGTCCGTGCGCCGCCGCAGAGCGATTTGCGAAACAGTGCAAGCCCGCGCTGCCGCATCGCCTCTGCTTGGTGCGCGCGTGCATCATGCCATTGAGCGCCTTGTACGCTTTTTGCTCGAGCAAGGCCCGCTGGCAGTCTCGCTGCCGTGGTATTTTGTGCGCTACCTTAATTATTGCCGCTGCCTTTCGTGGTCTTCGGCTCTGCATCTCGTCCTCCCCACAATATGCAGTATTTCTTGCTATTCGAAGGAGTGCGTGTAATCATGAATCAAGGGAAAGGAAGGCATTATTTAATTAACGCTGCTTACCACGTTGGAAGTGCAGGCATGGAAACAAAGAAACCAAAACGTGCGTGCGCGCACGCACACACACATACACACACAAACACGCGCTCGCTCGCACACACACACGCACGCACGCACACACCAGTATAAGCATCTAGCTTCTCGTCGAGCAGTGCCTTGAAGGATCGCCATATACGTTTATTACTAAGTAATATCGCCAGAAGTTGCCGACTAGAAAAAACAAGTCAACTTTTAAAACAGCTATCAGTGAAGGCGAAGAAGGGTCGAAAATGTTACGGTGAGGGAGAGGGAGAAAGTTTTAGGGATCGAGTAAAGGTGAGAGAGGACAGGATAATTTTTCAAAATAAGAGCCAGGGTGAGGGAGGGCCATGGATTCAAAAGTGACAGTGATGGAGGAAAAGTAAATATGAGGGCATTTCCCCACCTATGGTATCAACACAACACTGCTGAACATCCACGCGCAGTGAAACCTCAAGGCAATAATTTACAGATCACCTACACAAAAACATTTTTCCTGTGAATCCTTACATGGCTATAGAGTACGAAGAACAACTGGTTTGAAAGCAATAAGCTAATAATCTAATTGAGATACGAAATGTGGGTCGAATAAAGTGATATGGACTTTCATAATGCCGTATGATGCCTTGGCAGCATAAATCATTTTGAAGTTATCAAACCAAACCGAGGCCGACTAGACACAATGGGTGGTTTGTGTCAGGTTCCAGAAAATGTTTAACTGATAAACAGTCATTCATTCTGGAGGCGTTCCACTGCATGCCCAGCAAACAACGTACCTCCCCAGGTGCGCCCAGAAAGGATGGAATGTCCCTGTCCCAGTAAAACATTTATCGAACATTTCCAGGCCGTAGAGGCAGGACACAGAAGCACAAGCAAAAGGGAAGTGCGCCCACTAATGGCCTGGAAACGTTTTCTCGAGGGTGTTAAGCAGAAACAAGAATAAATCATAGCATTTTGATCCCAGAAAAATAACTGGGAGAACGTTTTTAGGACCAATGCTTTTCAACAAAAAATACAAATTGACACCTTGCTCCCTTTTCTCTCTCTCTCTCTCGCCAAAAGCTACGGGCAGAGAAGGTTTTGCTCTTGCACTCGCCATTTTGAGAGATCAAACAGTTTTGCTCGAGCAGCCGAAGGAAGCGCATTTCACCCCGCATCTCTCTCGTGGGCAGTCGGCTCCATTCTGCAGGCGTGCAGGCGACGGCGGTCTGCCTTTTCATCGCACCGCCTGGAGCGGCGGTCACCAACGTGCCACTCTTCCATAGTGTTTCCAACTTCAGCACGGTGCGGAGGTCTCTGCAGGCATCTCGAACTACCAGCGGTCCTCGTTGCGCCGCTGTCTAGCAGAGGCGCAGTAATTGCCTCCCGTCGCTCGCCCCGCTTCCTCGCTGGACGGAAGCCATCTTGCGCACACGTATTCGCGCAGCCCCTAGCCGCTCGCGCGCAATCCCCAGCGCGCGGCAGCTCTTGCTCTCATCACTGGGCTGTCGTGAACTTCGTAGCTACGAATTCATGGCAGCTTTCCCGCGCACCTCTGCGTGCCCACATATTTCCTTTTGGAACTGGTGCAGCGGCGCGCGGCGCATCGCAAGTCTTTTGCGCAGCTTCACGGCCCTACACCATAATGGCGCTCTTACAGGCGTCGTCCGCGGCAGCGGATTTCAAGGCAATGGGCGACTCCTAGCGCGCACTCTGGATCCCTCAGCGCTTCCGATGACTGTGGCGTGTTGTTGGTGCGCAGCGCGGCCGTCCACTGCGGTCATAGGCGGTAGAGATCTTCGGAAGCCCACCAGACTCTTGCTGCGAGTGCCCATGGATTAACCTGCTCTACCTACATTGCCGTCCTGTCGCATGCAGCGGTATAGTTTGTGTTGTGCTCGCGTCGCTGACTTTAAACCAACCCCACAGGATTACTTGTGCCTTGATCCCCTTTATCTCGCCTCCCACGCCGTATTGTGCCGCACGCGCGGTCTGCTATACCATGGGTGCGGCGCGACAGGGCTCCTACCTCAAGACGTCCTCCCTTTCCATCCGGCTCCAAGCAGTCCTATCTCCACACCTAGTCACAAGAAAATAAAACGGGGGTGTAACGAAGATGTAAGGCGTATGCTTGAGCGTTCGCTGTGCCGTGAGAAGGCGCAGGACAGAAGGCTGCGTTGAATTCATGTATATAGTTGCAGCATTTTATTTCATCCCCGGGTTTCCGTTGGCAACGTCGTCAAGGTTTATGCTCATTTTTTTTTTATTTTCGCCTCGTAGAATTAATTTTTTTCCTGTTTTATAACACGCTCAAGCTTACTTCGAGGCTCGTGCGAGAGGCAAAGCGGGAGGGAGGTTTCACCTTGCAGAACATCCGTGACCTGAAAGCGCGTATCTGTATCGTACGCCCATATCGTCTTTTCTTTTGGCACCCAGGTTGCTCTTTACATGCGTTTACTTTTGCGTGTGCATATATGCTTTTGTACCCTTTAGAATGTTTTGCTTAAGGTGCATCAACATTCAGCCTGTATTATGTTTTTATTGCTTTATTTTTTCAGATTTTTCAGAGCTAGAGAAAAATTTGACCACTATTATATGCTGGTGCCGTAGTGCTCCGTACAATGTGTGTTAAATGGTGCATACATATGCGTCTCCGGTTTATATTCATTTAAATGCAAAGAGCACATCTAAGAAACTGAAATTACATCTGTATTGCGCTGATAGTTCCTGTTATATGGGCGGGATCGGGCGACTTTTTGAATTCATATTTCCATTGTGTGTAAAATTTTGCTACATTTCATGTTCTTGTGACGGGAGCAGCGCAGCACGAAACAAACAATAGAGAGGCGGGAATCAATGCTGACTAACAACCATATTTTTAATCCACGTTCGATCGAATATATATATATATCTTGCTCGTGCAATAAGGAAAGAACAGAAGCATGACAAACGCATAAGATGTATACGTGGTAAAAGATTAGGACAACGCACGCAGATAATCAATTTGGCTGTCACGAAACGCTATCGAAAGTATGCTGACGCATATACGTCGCTCTTTTGTCGGATGTTGAAGGCTTCTTCAATCTCCCTGGTCCGTTGATCAAAATATGACGTGATGACCATTGTGTTGCTAAGCTGCAGGTCACATTCATGCTGTCTGCAATGTTTTGCTAATTCACTGCTATTGGCGCCCTTTAGGGATCTTTTGTGCTCTCGAAGCCGTTCATTCAAACAGCGCCCTGTTTGACTAATGTAGGTGCGTCCAAATGACAGATGTATTTTACAAACCCTCTTTTCACATATTTCACACGTTTTTTTTCAGGTGATTTTTCTTTCATTGATATTTCTTTGCTCGCTGTTGACTTTGGCGCAAAGGCTTCTTAATTCGTTGGGTGCTGACATGAGCACTTTTACACCAGCTCTTGCGCCTACCTTTTTGAGATTGAGGGAAATGTCATTACTGTAAGGAATGACCGCGTACGGCTTCCTTTCTTGTGATGTGGTTGTGACATATTTTCTGCCTCTAAGTGCTTGCAGAATCCCTTCTGCGTGCCTGAAATTTGGCACATATGCGCGCTTATGTTCCTGAAGTCTGCATGAAAAAAAAGAAATACTTTTATTGAGCCAGAGCCGAGAAAACTAGCATTAACCTTTTGGGGCCGTCCCTGGGACGCACAACTTTTTGGACACGGCTAGTTGTGGGACGTTTCTTGGATGTCTTCGGGAAAAATGAGTACCTCCTGGGGACATTCCAAATGACCTGATGGGATATTTCTGGGAGATTTTGAGGAGGTTTTGTGTTTGTTGGGTGCTGTACATATATTTAACCCTTATGTAGAAGTCTAGCCCCAATTTACGATTTGTGTATACTAGGGAAAATTTATGTAGTGTTTACGAACATGAAGGCTATACCAAGCTGCTGGATGCTGAGTGAAGATTTAATAGTTTATGAACTACCTTTGTGAAAAACTGTGTCTACTAGAAATGCCCAGCAACATGGTTTCTGAAGGTAATGTGACATGACTTGAGTCGCGCATTTCATAACTCGTCTTTCAATACCCGGAGTGCAGCGGTCTCATAATGAAGAATGATACAGCAAGAATAATCGTAACTACAAAAGGGAAGTGGCCTCTTTTATACTGTGTTAAGGCGAGCCGCGTTACCTGCCTGCTCTTCAAGTCGTGCTTCATAATTTCTTAAGAAATTTTGTGGCTTCATTTAGCACGCAGTCTCCTAAACATCGTTCGCCCCCTGTAGCACTTACATGAGAAACGGAAATGCCATCAGGAGAGCACCCTATGGAAGGCAACTGGTGTGAAGCGATACGCGTCTTGCATGTCTCAAAACCTTGGCTCTTATTTATTGCCGTTTTTCTACGAAACAGGCACATTTTTATCGTTAGTGGTTCAAGCAACCATGGCTAGTGTGCATATTGGTTTGCTTCTCGGGATTTCAGTAATGAGTGGATAAATGTATGATGTGAATTTTGCAATAAGAGTATTTTCAAAGACAAGAGGTGTATAAGTACTTGCAGCGAAGTGGCCCTTCTGATATCTGGGATATTTTAGAGAATGTTCCATGTCACAGACTCGATTTGCCCCTTTCCACGCTCTTTGCGTTTTATATTTCACCATGCATGCCTGAGGAGGTTTTCCAGACTGCTGCACGAGCTCTTTAGCTTGGTGCCTGGGCACCTCCAGCGAACTAGTTCGGCATAGATGACAGGCCTCTTCAGCTACACTCTTGAAAGAAAGGAAATACGATCAGGACAGAAAAAATTTTTAGCTGTATAAATGAAGAGCACTAAAGTTTGTAGAAATTGTATCAAAATAATATTATAGGTGAAGAAACCTTTGGCACACAATTAAGGTGCGTAAATTATTTGCTTTCATGGTTAACAAAAATCAAGTGCATACAAATTCAATTGATGCACAACGGGATTGGCAAGGGAGATCGGTGAAATAATTATTTCTTTAATTTCAATACTAAAATTATGTGAAGTTTCAGGAAATTAAAATAAGACTATATCCGAAGGCCAGCGATGAAGTCTATCGACTTCTGCTTCTCTAAGCTTTTGTCGGCATGTACACGTGTTTTTAGGTGTTTCATTCGAGTCGCATGTGATGACCTGTTTCCGGGCTTCTGAGCAAATGCCTGCGTAAGGGAGAGCTCCCGATGACCTCGCACGGGATCGAGTTTACGGTTTCCGAAAGCTGCTGTGGATACACAAAAACAAAAAAAGCCAACGCAGCACGTGGACTGATGAAGAGTCTTTGACGTTAGCGTAATCACGGTACGCGCAGATGTAGGCAATCTAGACTGACCTCCGCCACCTCCGCTTTCTCAACCTTCTCTGAAGGGTTGCCATTTAAGCATTAGCGTTAGCACAGGCAAACTCGCGACAGCGAGAGAGATGGCTTAGAAGATGAATCACACAAAAATTTTGTCGGACTACTTTGGCCACAAGGAAGAATTTTAAAGTGGAAGCTTTACTACGCCGGCCAGCGAGCCGTTTCAGCTCGTCGCGCACTTCAGCCGTATGCCGTGGCTAACGAACGACTTTGAGTTGCCGTTGCCTAGCAACACCGCACCCGTGCTCCAAAAGATGACGCCGCCGTCGACGCCGCCGCCGTCGCCGCACGCTCCACCAGATGTGCTCTGCTGGGGTAGAGCGAGAGGAGCTGTCACCTCACGGGGATATATATATATATATATATATATATATATATATATATATATATATATATATATATATATATATATATATATATATAAGCGATTCGCCTCAGTAGGGCTGTTTTTTACCCTACACTGTGCACTTCGTGCAAGTTTGTGTAGGTGAGTGGAGGGCGGGGCTAAAGTTATGACGTGAGGCGCTGCACTCACTCGTCTGCACGAGCATCAGCCAATAGCGTGATACGGAGCGGTGCCGTCCTCGGGTGCAGACGACAACGTCTGAATTTTCGAGTCGTCGTAATTTATTATAAATTAAAATGAAGAAATATATACTGCAAAACGTTTCTGCGTGGCGATTATTACAGTAGAGAAATGCAAAGGGCCTTTTTGTTGCCCCTCAAATGGAGCGCAACATACAAACTTGTATCGTCTGCTCGGCGTATGCATGGAGCGTATCACGCAGCTGTCACTAAGTTTCTTGCACAGTAAGTTCATCGTCGGATGACGGGTCGTGGACGGGTTCCTCGTGCGAAATACAAAGCATCCATGCTTCTGTCGTGGCTAGGGGAACAGCATTCTGCGACGCGTTCAAACCGGCGTTCCGCGGCATATGGGGTGCTACTTTCGATGGCTGTTCCTCGGCTCTCAGCCAGCAGCCTGACCTACCGCTTTGTGGCGCCGCCGTATTAATACACAGACGTGAAAGGCGACACTGTAAGCGCAGGGAAGCTTCGCACTAACATACTCAGATACGCGGATGACCATGCACGCTAAATACATTTTTTCGCGTGGGTCGCTCAGCGCCGATACCAACGAAACGAACGCGGCTTACCTAAATGCGAAGTAACGTTCAGCAGACTAATATACACACATTCTGACGTGTAAGCAGTTTTTATCTTCGCAGAGGGTAAGGTTGCCACTCTCCGTCTCGTGGGTGCACCGCCATAACGCTACCATCGTCCAGGCGGACGAACTTCACAAACTTGCGAGACTGCGCTGCAACCGCTCGCGACATTTACGTGTGTGCGTTTTAAACGAGCGCCTTGTTTTTTTTTTTGCCAGGCTACAACTCCAAAGAAATCGGTGTAGGAAGTGTAGTTATCGGAGCTACGCTGTGCGTAAAAGAAATACGTTCGTGTAGTTGGGCGGAGATACACTTTTTTTTACACTGGTAAAATGGCAGTGGCTTAGATCAGCTATGCCAGGATATACGTAGCGAGAACTGTAGTTCTCCGCTGGATACGCACGTTGTCGAGTTTGTTGTTGTGACTAAAATGTTAACCATTGAAGAAGTATTCGGCGAGACACATCGTTTATTTATCCAATTATTTTGACAGAAATAAACACTGCCCGATGATTGGTAATGTAACAGGCAGTTGTCTCAATGCTGGCTACACGGTATTTAGAGTGGTTGATATCTCTCAGATACACAAGGTCAATCCTTCAGGTCCAGCATCTGAAGTACCCAGATTCCAACCCGACCGCGGCGGCTGCGTTTCGATGGAGGCGAAGCGCTAAGGCGGCCGTGCGCTGTGCGATGTCAGTGCACGTTAAAGATCCCCGGTGGTCGGTATTATTCCGGAGCCCTCCACTACGGCACCTCTTTCCCCATTCTTCTCTCAGTCCCTCCTTTATCCCTTCCCTTACGGCACGGTTCAGGTGCCTTTCGAGACAATGAAAGAGATACTTTGGCATTTCCTTTCCACCAAACCCAAATTTTCATAAAACGCTGGTGCACTTTAATGCGTTTAGCGGAACGTTAGGTGCGATCCATGCGACGCCTGCAGAGGAGTCTGACACCGCGGACCGCGGCCGTAAGGTTAAATTAGTTTTTGGGAAAGGATATGGCATAGTATCTGTCTCACATATCGGCGGACACCTGAACCGCGCCATGAGGGAAGGAATAAGAGGGACTCCGGAAGAAAGAGCGGTGACGGCGGCGACGAAGCCCGCGGTGCACCCACTCCTCCTCCCCGGTTGCCATGGTAACGGCGCATACGCACAACTTTCCTCTCGCTTGTACCGCGAAATGCTCGACTGGTAGTTTAGTGTAGCTCCCGCTACAAAAATGGCCATAGTGGCAAGCGCGAAAGAGACGAAACAACGACAAAACGAAGCGAGGAAGAGAGAACGCGCTCAAGAGATGCCATAAGAACGCGCCGCACGAGTCGAGAAACGCCGTAACGGAGATGCGGCTAGAAGAAGTCGTGCCACGTCCCGGAGTGACTTAAACTGCGGAAGAGACCGGTTTGAGTTCTCTATAGCGTCGGAATGAGACGCTGCGTAGACGACGTGCCGAGGAAACGAAGCTTTCGCAATTCAACTAGGGTTAACCAGAGCTAAACCACAGCCCATTTTAACGCGACAGCATTAAGGAGCTCGTGTCGCAGAGAAGCCGGTCTCGTCGGCGTCCGCGTCTTTGGCCGGGAGCGAAAAATGGCGCATCTCGGTGGACACCTGAACTGCGCCGTAAGGGAAGGGATTTTAACGCGACAGCGTCATGGATTGATTGATTGATCGATTGATCGATCACTGGTTGATTGATTGATCGCTCGATCAATCGATTCATTGATTGATCGATTGATTGATTCATCGATCGATTGATCGATCGATTTTACCCTCCCTACAGGCGCGATCCGGGTGTCCAGCGAGAAATATGAGACAGGCGTCATTTCCTTTCCTTAGAAGCAATTGTTCGTTTCATTTTCTTTCCCTTACGGGCCGGTTCGGGTGTCCGCCGAGATGTGTGACAGGCGTCCTTTCCTTAAATTGTCCAACGGGCCACGCGTCGCGCCGAACGGGTGATGGCGTTCCGTGTACTCTCGCCAACGCTGCTACACGCTGTGGCGTCTCACGCTTAAAGACGAAGCTTAAGCGTCCTCCAAATTTTTTGGAGCATTGAATCGACAAGCCCACAACGTCCACTGCGCATTGCTCCTTGCTGCCACCAATACTCAAGCCGCTTCTTCGCCACATCAATCGCTGCGACTGCGTTACTCTGCGTCCTAAATCCGAGCGCGGTTAGCTGCGATGACATGCAGCCCAACGCAACCAACACCCTAACGCTATGTTCGTACAGCTCGTACTACTCGTACAATCTTGGTTGCCAGACGTTGCAGCGCCCGCTGCAGCGCCCGCTGAAGTTGAGTTTGCTTGAGAATAAGAGGGGGTAACCCCGCCTTTCGGTTATTTCCGAAATTCTCCTGCTATGGCAGGCAGGCTGGCTGCATGCCTATTTCAGCTCATTCAGTTGTCCTATCCAGCCTTGTCCGTATTATTGCCTTTTTTGAATATCAATATTGTGTGGGATGGCAAGAATTATCTAACGGCTTGGAGAGAAAGGTTGAAGAACAAAATCCAGATGGTAATTTGAACTCATTTGCCGATATAGTGCGATCATGTTTGGTGGTTGAGCGCAATGACCTCTGCAGCTGGAAAATCGTGGGGTCGATTTCTCAGCGGTGTGTCGACTACGTCAGACGCCTAATGTCTTGAAGGAATTTGTTCATTCTGAAATATTTAGAGCGCAAAGACAGGACGAAGATTGAAAAACACATTACGAGGCGCCACTTCCAACTAAAACGACCGGCAATGTTTTTGAATTCAAGTCTTGCAGCGTTATTTGAGAACGTTGCATTTTTGCCTTCGTCAAGGCAACCTTTCGTTACCGCTGGTTTGGGACATCAACGAGATATGTTTTTGAAATCAGGCCTTGCTGCTTTGTTTGATAACGTGGCATTTTGTCCTTCGTGGGTTCTCATTCGGAGGTGATCGAGAAGCAGTTTTCTAGTGACAGCTACACTGGGCTACCAGTCGAGTATTTCGCGGTGGTCGGGAGAGGCCAGTTGTGCACATGTGCCGTTACCATGGCAACCAGAGAGGAGCAGCAGGTTAGGCGTGCGTTTCGCCGTCGCTGAGGCCGCGCGTGACCTGACGCGGATGAGCAGTTTTGCGCATGCGCCGATACCATGGCCACCAGAGAGACCACACAGGTGCGCCACGCTGTTCGTCGCCGCCTCATAGCGAAACATACTCACGTATGGTTCTCTATGGCCACCTTGCCACACGCCGCCCTATCACCGGAACCGGGCGTCGCATGCGCAGCATTGCGTATAAAAGGCGGAGATGTAATGAGCGGCTGTATGACAACCTTTGACACGGATGCAGAGAAGGAGAGACCAGCCGCTGCTAAACGGTAATAATGCAGCGGTAGTATAGACAAGAGAATATTAACTCTTCCAATATTGAAGTTCTCGCCTGGCACTTGTCTACTCAACAAAAAGAGAACGAGCATAAGAAGGCGAAGAGAGCAGCGGAGACGCCCGAACAGAAAGAGGAACGGCTTGCCAAACGGAGATGCCAGAATGCCGATCGTAATAGACGGCGCATAGCCGCCGAGATGAAGCCTATATGTCTGTCACTGCTAAACATGCAGCGACCACAACAAGCTCACGCAGAGAAACGTACCTCTCATGATGTATATCCTGGCATAGCCGAGCTATGACACTGCCAATTGTTTTGAAATAATTTTGCATATCGGCGCGCAAATAAGGTCACTACGTAATGGTCCAGAGCGAGTTCATAATTTCGTTATTTGGACATTTCCGTGGCTCTGCAGATCGCAGGTGGATGCTCACGATCTCCGCAAGCGGCACGCAATTTTGTTTGCCATTGCGGCGCGGTGGATAGGCCAGCAGGCTGGACTGCTCTTTGTGCGTAGTGGCGCGGACGAACGTCGTCGCTATGCCGTCGACGCCGATGTACTACATTTCAGATCATCGACCGGCAATGCTTGTTTTGTCTCTCCCTGGAGCTGGAACCAGTCGGCCGTGGCGTCTAGATGTGCGCCTGCCGGAAGGCCCGCATTCAAATGCGAGTGTGTCACATGCTTTGAGCTCTACACTGGTCGACAGTGGCAGCAACACGTGATGCGCACCGAAGACGCAGTGGCGCTGGAATTGCTCCGGGGAAGATCCCACGTTGCGCCGTCGCGTGTCAGATGACCTGGTAGGCTCGGCAGCGAAACTTAAAATCTCCCTTTGCTGCTTCGTCCCGGTCTGCTGCAGCTTGGTGATGTAGGCGCGGCCCTTGTCCACATCCCGAAATGTAGCGGTTCGCAAGACCAAGCTATGTAGTACATAGCTCAAGACCAGGTGGTCAATCGCCCAATGTGTTGTCGGAGGCACAATTCTGGCGCATTTCGAGACTATGCCACAAACAGCCATCGCAGTAGATGAGGCGGCTGCTGTAGCACATTCCTTGTTGACCACGTTGCCGCAAAAGCCCCTGGGGTACATAACGCTCATTGTGCGCCTCCGACTTAGGAGCAGCTGAAGGCTGCTTCCAAATATAATGAAGCGGGGATCAGCGCCTGTCCCGGATGGTCTGCCGATGGAATTTTACCTAGTGTTCCGGAAAATCTGGATCCATCTTTAACATCTGTTCTGCCCCGGTGTTTCGAGAGCTGCGATTTTCTCGGCAGTTTCTGGAGCGGAGGATTTATTCTTATAGCTAAACGCGATTCAGGGTCACTTCGACCGGAAGACTACGGAGGCAAGTAACGGTCCTCAGCGTGGACTACAAAGCTTTTGCAGCTAATGTAGTCCGGCGCTTGAGGGGTGTGATGGCGACCCTCATTGGTAACCATCAAGCCTGCTCAATTCCGGCCAGAGACATTCACAGACTGTTATTCGTCACTCGCGATATTACCTCGTACACTCAAGCGCGCTTGGCTAGAGGTCTGTTTTTTTCTCAGATCAGAAAAAGGCGTATGACCGCATCGAGCATAGTTAATTTTTTGGAGCACTCAGGGCTTTCGGGTACCTCGTAGGGCATACGAGGGTATCCACAGCACTCTCTTTATGGATGGCTGGGAGAGTTCCCCTTCCCCGTCACACGTAGGGTTCGGCAGGTTTGTCTCCCGTCGCTAATCCGGTTTGCGCTGAGCACCGAACCTTATCTCAGAACCATAATACGACATCCTGGCTTTTATGGCTTCCTCACGCAGTTAATGTGACGGCTTTTGCTGAAGCTCCACCCCACTAAATAGATTGCGTCGCACTAGTGGGGATCAGTGGGTGACTTAATGTGGATTAGTGGTGCAATTTTTGTAATTCTATGCGATAATTCGATTAACGGTGCACCGACGTTTTAGAAGATGACTCATGCATACTATATAGGGTCAAGACCGCCGGAAAAATGAAAACTGGTTTTCAGGAAAGGAAATAACGCAGTAACTGTCTCACATATGTTGGTGCACCCCCGAACCGCGCCGTAAGGAAAGGGATAAAGGAGATACTGAAAGAAGAAAGCAAAAGTGGGGAAGACGGGCCAAAGTGGAGATGTGAATAATTTTGCGCACACCCGCCGCGGTGGCTCAGTGCTTATAGCACTCGGTTACTGATCTGGGTTCGAACACGACCGCGGCGGCCGCGTTTCGATGGACGCGAAACGCAAGGGCGCCGGTATGCTGTGCGATGTCAGTGCTCGTTAAAGATCCCCAGGAGGTCGAAATGTTTCCGGAGCCCTCCAATATGGCACCTCTTTCTTCTTTCACTCCCTCCATTATCCCTTCCCTTACGGCGCAGTTCAGATGTCCACCGAGATGTTAGACAGATACCCGCACCATTTTCTTTCCCCGAAAATCATTTTTCTAATTTTTCACCACCCGTTGCGATGGCTCAGTGGTGAGGGCGCTCGGCTACCGGCTACCGGAAGATCCCCAGGTGGTCGAAATGTTTCCGGAGCTCTTCACTACGGCACCTCTTTCTTCCTTTCTTCTTTCACTCCCTCCTTTATTCCTTTCCTTACGGCGCGGTTCAGGAGTCCAACAACATGAGCCCAATACTGCGCCATTTCCTTCCCCCAAAACCAATTATTATTACATTTATTAATTTTCCACCTGCGCACCTGTAACGTGGACTTACATCAAACAACACACGCCGCCTTTTGCGTTTGGCTTCCATCGAAACGCGGCCACCACGGTCGGGCTCGAATCTTTGTTATCCGGCTCAGTAGACGAGCGAACCACGACAGCATGTCAAGAAAACCAGTTCCAATCCGAGATTTGGCGGGAAAATCGCAAGAACATTAGAAACTCGTTGTAGAAAACATAGCACGCACCTAAAGGCTATAGAAATTTTATTCCTTAAAAATTGTGGTTAAGAAGGCTGCCAACCTTTAACACGATAGCGTTAGGCCCCGTTCACATAAAATGCGCGTCGGCTTCTTTCACTCCCTCCTTTATCCCTTCCCTTACGGCGCGGTTCAGGTGTCCAACGATATATGAGACAGATACTGCGCCATTTCCTTTCCACCAAAAACCAGTTATTATTATTATTATTATTATTAATGAAGGTAATAATCACGGGCATGGGTCTAGCAGGTAGCCGTCAGAGAGGAACACGGGAAGCAGGCGGGCCACATAGGTCACGCGACCTTGCAGCGTCATCGCAATCTGCTAAGACGGTAGTTAACAAAGTGCCCACCGTGACAGGTGCCGGTTAATCTAACGATTTGTCGCTCTGAAAGAGTAACATGCATCGAAGTAGGCCCATGGATGGTACGGCATGGAGCACGTACCATCGTAGAGCAGTGGTGAATCGTTTAGCCACTACACCACTGCGCCAAGAGCAGTATAACGTTCTGCATATATCGGAATTGAACAATTAGGCTGTCGTGGTATACCCTTAGGCGAAGCTTAAGCGCCCCCTCGAATTTTTTTACCGTTATATATTGGCGCCTGATTGCAGCTACAGATTAGTAGCTGACCATTATTAGCCGGCATAGATTCGGTACGTGCTATATTCTCATGCGCTAGCGAGCCAAATACATGTTGGTGATGCCCGCCGCATCGGGCGCTTCGCTTCCAGCCCACTGCAAAACAAATATGGTTATGTGAAAAGGAAATACGCAGTAACTAACTAATTTTCGGTCAACACCTCACCCGCCCCAAAATCGGAAGGAAGGAAGGAATGAAAGAAGAGATAACGAGTGGCTGTAATGCAGGCCTCCGCGTTAGTTTTCATTTACCTGGATTTCTATATCAAGCAAGGTCACATCCCGGCCATGCCAGCCGCGTTGGCGTTGGAGGCAAAATGCATGACACCCGTGTGTTGTTCAATCTCAGGACCCGCTAGAGAGCCCCAGGCGGCCCACATTAATCTGGAGCCCTCCACGATTGCATCTAGCTTTCTCTTCTGTCTTTGTCCTTTTTGAAGCGAAAAGCTTCACTACGCTAGTAAACACCGCGCTTCGTGCGAGCCGGCGTATGCCGGAGCACGAGTGACGTCACGCACGGCGCAGGTGGCCGCCGCCAACTCCGTCGCCTGACCTTTCGCCACTGCCACGCGTGACGTCACGCGCGGCGCAGGTGGCCATTGCCATGAGCTGTGCGTCATCGTTTGAAGTTCGCTGCGAGCGCGTGTTTATCGCGGAGGTCGACTATATAACCGCTTGCCAGAGAATAGGTGTGCGCACTTCGACATGGAAGGGAAGGAGAGTGAGGCTGCTGCTAGACCACGCAGAAAAGCTGAGAAACTAAATTCGTCCGACCCAGAAGTACTCGCTTGGGAGCTGGCTGCACAACAGCGAAAAAATGATAAAGCCAAAGCTAAACGCTTAACGGAATAATGGGGCAGATCCAGTGACAGGACAGCAGGAGAGCACAAAAACAAACACGCGCCACGTGCAAAGCTAAACGTGCAGCCGAAACGCCTGAACAACGGGAAATACGCCTTGCTAAACGATGTCAGAAAGAAGCCGAAAAGCGTGTTTTGGTCGCATCATCAGCCAGCAGCAGCCAAGCGAGTGAGGAAGAGAAAACAAGAGAGTCAGAAGAGGAAAATCCCAAGACTCGCCGTTACAATGACCACGTGGTACGGCTTAGTGGTACGACTGGCTTTTCGCTTGTATATCCAGGCTTAACCACAGCTAAGCCACTGCCAAATTTTTGAAAGGGGCCCCGAAACACATTTTCAGTGCATTGTTTTCCCTGTTGGTTGCATAGAATGAGTTATAGTGATGCTATTAGCATCGGTCATACCGCGTATACTGCGGTTTTTGATATTTAATTAGGTCGCAAAAACAAATTTGTGGCGCTGACCGTGTCACCATACAGTGGCGGTTTTTAGCAGCGGATATGACATCACTTAGCGGGAGCTTGATGATTGGACAAAGAGTAAATATATTGCAAATTGTGTTAATAACTAGAGATAAGTTTTATCAAGTTTTTGTGTTTTATATCACATTAACAAAACCAACTTGTTTGCCCTAGAGAAAAGCACTGTAAAGCAAGTAAAACAAAAATACACCACCAAAGGCTCTGGCTACTTTTTGCATCGAAGCACTTTGCGCCTCTCTGTAAACGGCCGACGTTATTTCGAGCAGGTCGAAATAACGGAAAGCCAAGCCAAATCGTTATTCCGACCTGGTTGTAATAACGAAAGCGTTATTTTCACCCATGGATCATAGTTTGGCTTGGCGGCATTTGTGATTTGTGGATCGCGGTCGTGCAGGCGTTTTGCATCATTTGCTTGTTTGGTCGGCCTCTGGATGCTCTGGACTTGTGGTGTGGCACATTCTTGTGAAAAGACGCTAGTGTGGTTTGTGTGCTTGCACTTGTGTAATGCCTGTGCCTTTTCAGGGACTCCAGAAAAATGAGTCTTTTCGAAGCTTTCTCAAGAAAATCTTGTCTTAATTGACAGTATGAAAATACGCGTTCATTTCGCGTAACTTATGGGTTGGTCGAGTGGGCTTATGTGTGCTCCTCCATTCCGAGCTTTCATCCTGATTTTCGCAAAGTATAGGCAAATTAGTAATGTGAATTCTTTACAACGTGTGGCAATAGTCAGAGATACGATCAGGCACGGTGGTTCTGCAGTCCCCGAGGCATTCGTCGGTCGAAGCAAGCAACGGTCCCATACGTAAAGGGTCGTCCACCCTGAACACGCGAGTGCGTGCCTGCACTCTCTGGAGGGCCACTGCGTCCGACACGACCACTCATCGCAGCCGAGTGGAGCAGGAGAAGTTGGACCTGGGCGTGGCGCTTCGCGTCATCTGCCACTTCGCTTCGATGCGCGGCCGCGTCGGACGCAGTGGCCCTCCAGAGAGCGCAACCATGTGCTCGCGTTACAAGAGTAGGTGGCTAGTGACACGTCGACAGGACCAGATGGTATTCCGATTATGTTAATACAGAAGCTTGGACCAAAACCCAAGCAAACATAAATAGAGTAAGTGAACAAAATGATAGCGAATAGCAAAGCCCCCAATTAATGGCGATCAAGTAGAATGAACATGATTTATAGGGGAAAGTGGGACGAAGCTGACTTAAGCACATACCGTCCCGTAACAGTGAAGTGTGTGGTTTATAGGATGGTGATGCAGATTATAAAGGACCGACTGCAGGCTTGGGTTGAGAACGAGGGGGTGCTAGGGGAGCTACACAATGGGTTTCGGAAGCAAAGAAGGTTGGAGGACAATCTGTTTTCATTGACGCATTATATAGAGATTGCCGAAAATGCACATAGGCCCCTAAGGCTAGCATTTCTGGCCATCAGGCGAGCCTACAGCAACGTTATTCAAGAGGATTTGTGGGACATGCTCGGCACATTGCATGTGGACGATGGAGTAATTATTCTGTTAATATATATATATATATATATATATATATATATATATATATATATATATATATATATATATATATATATATATATATATATATATATATATATATATATATATATATATAAGTAAAACAGTGCTTATAAATTGGGAAAAAAATGTGTCGGGGCCTATACACATACAGCGGGGGGTTAAGCAAGGATGTCCTCTGTATGCTTTGTTGTTCATGTTGTACCTGCAAGGGTTAGAGACCAAACTAGAGAGGAGCGGACTAGGCTTCAACCCCTCTTTTTTTCAAGCAAGGAGAATGGATTAAACGTCATTAGCGGGACTAATTTACGCAGATGATGTAGTGCTAATGGCTGACATAAGGAAGATTGTCAGAAGTTGATTACCATCTGTGGTACCGAGGGAGATTAGGTTTGAAGTTTTGCAAGGAAAAATATGCTGTCATGATATTTAATGTTGAGGGCGGCTAGCATACAATAGAAGAGTTCACACTAGAAAATGCTAAGGCTTTCATTTGGGCTAGTTAGTTGTAGCTGTCAAACATACTGACTTGCGCATACACAGACAGGAACCATAGTAAGAGTAAGAGACAGGACACACGCGTGTGGCGCTAGTCAATATATTTCTCGCACTAGAAGTCGCGGATGAGTACAAGTATCTTGGGATGTGGATAAATAATGATGAATAAAGGGGTGATGAAACGGTGAATGAATAAAGCTAGTAGGAATGCAGCTAGTTGTCATGAAAAATCGTGCCCTGTGGAATTACAATAGGTATGAAGTGGTAAGAGGGATCTATAAAGGGGCGATGGTTCCTAGTCTTACTTTCGGCAATGCGGTCCTGTGCACGAGACCAGATGCTCAAGCAAGGTTAGAAATCATCAAAGCGGCGTAGGGAGGCTTGCTTTGGGAGCACATGACAATACACCAAATCAGGGGGTACAGGGTGATATGGGATGGGCGTCCTTCGAGAGCAGAGAAGCTAGCAATAAGATGACATTTGAGGAGCGGCTGAGAAAAATAGGGGAAAAGCAGTGGGCTAGGAAAGTTTCCAGATACGTGTACATAAGGAACGTGTTGACACGAAATGGAGAAAGCGAACTAGAAAATTGACAAGCAAATATCTGGACAGCAGTAGGGGGACAAATCAGCAATTATCGGTTAAGAAAAAGGTTAAAGGAACAGAGAGAGCTCTGTGGAAAACCGGGATGCTGACGAAATCGGCACTGGGAATGTGGAGTTCCCTGACCTTTCCGTGAACTCGTTGGTCTTGTGTTCTCAAGGAAGGCCGCTCCAGTGGGGTCGGAAGTTGCCAACAAAGGGATCCGTCCCCGTCTCGGCCTCCCCTGCTTGCGGCGGACATCCTCGTTTACTCCGCGCCGTCACGGGCATAGCCCGTCTTAAGAAGCCTAACCATGTACAGGTGTCGACATGTGTGCGTTGTCAAGGGGTCGCCGAGGTTTCGGGAATGCAAGAGATGCGGCTGAGTATTAGCCGAGAGATCGGACCGTAACGACTGTCTTCTCTTTCGGTGTGTTCTGTAAACAACTTTAGTGATCGTCTCGTCGGCATATGCGAAAGAGAAAACATATGTTAGGAAAGTGGTAACCGCTGTGCCGTGGGTGCCGTGGGAGAGTGTGGTCGCGTTTGTGCTGTTTGGGTATTTGATTGCAACCTCTCCTTTCCCAAATGTTTAATCAGCACTCTTTCTCAAACCTGTGATTAGTTGGCGGAAACCTTATTTTCCTTTCCCTGACCACTGATTGGTGAGATGTGTCACTTGTAATCTTATTGGTGTCTGTCCCCGCTAAGGGCGGAGACAGAGGGTTTAAAAACAAGCGCGCTGTGTACAACGGGGGCTGAATTCGTCTGATCAACGATTTAGTCATGTAAATAGTTTTCTCCTTGCTTTGTTTCTTCTGGTTTTATTTATGTTGTAAATAAACAGTTAACCTTTTCTATTCCGCGAGTAATGTGAATGTTTGCGATTTAGAACCACCGGGTCATCAAGAAACCTCGATTTCATCATCAACAAGGTGTTTCCTCTCATCGCCACCTGAAAGGGCAAACTCAACTGAAAACATACAGGATCTTTAAGCAGAAAATTGCCAAAGAAAATATCTGTGGTAATTGTAGGGGAAGCTCTTTGTTGTTTGAGCCCAGGACAGTTTTGCGGACTAAGACATATAGAGTCAGGTACCACGAGATAGAAATGTTGTGCATTGCGTGCGGAGAGGAGGAGGAAATGGCTGAACACTTGATACTTCTCTGTAAAGGGCTTCGCCCTGTAGTGGTTAGCAGCGGGGTTTGTTTTTTCAAAGATTGGTGTTTAAGCACGTTGAAGGGAAAGTAGTTTTTGAGCGGATAGAAGTACCGAAGCGAAGGATATCTGGTTGGTGGCTAAAATCAGGACAAGAGTAAAATTTCACAAGTCATGGCTAGGCCATCCATCCATCCATCCATCCATCCATCCATCCATCCATCCATCCATCCATCCATCCATCCATCCATCCATCCATCCATCCATCCATCCATCCATCCATCCATCCATCCATCCATCCATCCATCCATCCATCCATCCATCCATCCATCCATCCATCCATCCATCCATCCATCCATCCATCCATCCATCCATCCATCCATTGTATTCATACTAAGGGTGGAAGGCCCTGTACATTGTAGTTATAAGCGAAGGGCACGAGTCTTCGAAAGGAACTAGGTGAATGTCGCCCACGTGCTAACTATTAAATTGCACGAGGATCTTGCAAATGTTAAAGATGCTCTGCCTTGCTGAAGTTCCTGGAATCGTTTACAAGATATCCTGCGACGATTGTAACTCAGTCTACATCGGGAGGCAGGAAATCTACTAAGGCGGCTAAGAGCGCTGCAATGATTTCGGCAGGAAACAAACAACCTCAAGTGCTCTGGCAGAGCATGCGCGAATAGGGCGTAAAATTGCTTGCGATGATGTGGAAATCATTGCCACTGAAAGAAATTCGCAAGCGTGGCTGGACCTTGAATCCTTAATACTACAGACCATGCTGAATACACTGAACAGAACAAAGGGAAACCTTCACCAGGCCTATGCAAAGTCATTGCGCTGATTAGTTAAGGCTTCATAAGCTTCTTTCATGATCGGTCCTTCATTGTGGACAAGAAACCTGTAAGGATTTCGAGATATAATCATCGTGTTTGCATGGTCAGGGACCGAAGTTTCATTCTACCTTTAACGCAAAGTGGGAACTCCACGACCGACAAAGGGTGCCCTATGCGCCTAAGCTAACAGCAGTTGTGCCCTGCTCCCAAAATATATTCCACAACTGACGTCAAAAAGCAGGTTCGCCAGCAGGTTCGGAATCCATTTTGTGCCACTTCTCTTAAACTGCCCTACCTGAATCCACGCACTTTTTGTGTTCGCAGAAAGCACGGGTGGCAGAAAAAACCTTCCAGAAAATTGGTGTACTGCAGTGGTGTTCTGTGGGGATACTTCTGTCAGTAGGTCATGCTAGATAGCATTTCAACAGAGTATGCCCCCCCCCCACCCTTTAAAGCACATTCACTTGCCTGTGAGATTGAACTTCTTTTAAAAGATTAGAATACAGGGCATCATTGCGTAATAATATGAGCAGGAAATAAATTGCCAGTTAAGCTTTGTAGGGGGATAGTTGGTCATGCATACTGAGACTGGGAAGGGCTAAATTCTAGAGAAGGGAATCGCACCACATAGGAGGACAACGAGACACGAGTGCTCAGTCTCATTATGAAATAAATTGGTTTGTTGCAGGTCATTTATCATATTTTCGTTCCTTGTTTGTGTGTCTTAAGGGCACAGGGTAAGGTGAAATTAGAAAAAAATCGTTTTTTTTCTTTTGGAATTTTAGAAGTTCAATTCTTTCTACACATGTTCCATTATCGCACTTTCCTCAGAAAGCCATATTTACGGCTGAAAAACGCTTTTTCCGAAACCAAGTAGTGAGCGGCCACGCCCCCTTTCAGGATTAACGTCAATTTTTTCAACCAAAAAGTCCACCACCTGATTTCAAAACTTGTCTAAAATCAACTACATATAAAAAATTGTCTAGCAACTATTGTACAGCTCCTCTTTTTTAGCCAAGACAATCCTGAGACGCTTTGCACGTTTTTTCCACGTTTCTGCAACCTTCATGCAGCTGCGTCCGAGTGCTATCCCTTTCTATCAGTATTGTAAATTGTGCCGGTGTTGGTTGCTGCTGATAAGTTGAGATGCCCAGGGCAAAGAAGGCCTTCGTCAGGCGTGAATTTCACGGCAACCGCTACGCTCATCGTGAAAAAGCAAAAGGATGTCCACGACCGAATGAGATCCCGAACGCCGAACGCGCCAGCTCCGCGACATCGAAGCTTTCAAGATTTTCTCTGTGCTTCCAGGAAGAGGATGTGCTACAGAGCAGCAGCCAATATGCCTTAATAGACATGGACGGCATTTGTGCCGCAATTACACAGATTTGTGTGTGCAGAGAGTGCGGTGGAAGTGTTGAGCTCATCGAAATTGTGAGAAAACGGGTAGGTGTTGCAAGCGTTTACAGTTTGAACTGTGAAGTGTGTAGTGCCGCACAACAATTTGAGACGTCGAAGAAAACTACTTCTGGCCTCTATGAAGCCAACCTCAGGTTAGTGTATGCCTTGAGGTCCATTGGTAAGGGAATGGCTGCAGGAAATATACTCTGTGCTATGCTAAACCTTCCTAAGCCGCCGACAAAGTTTGCGAAATACAATCAAGAGCTTCTATGTCACATCGAAGCTGCTGCTCAGGAGTCGATGAAAAGGGCAGCTGACGAAGCTGTGCAGCTGAATGAGGGGGATAAAGACATCGCAGTTGCTCTTGATGGAAGCTGGCAGAAGCGAGGCCATACTTCCAATAACGGCATAGTCTCTGCCACCAGTGTAGACTCTGGGAAAGTGCTGGATGTGGAGGTTTTGTCTAAACGTTGTCCAAAGTGCAGCATCAAGGGTACAAACAGTGACCCCCTTCATAGAGAGGTGTGCCAAAGCAACTACCAAGGCACCAGCGGTGGAATGGAAGTCGCAGGAGCACTGAAAATTTTCGGCAGGAGTGAGGAGCTTCACGGCGTTCGATACGTCAAATACCTTCACAATTTCACCAGCGCTGCGACTAGGAACAAGAACAGAGAAGGAAGACAAGGACAAGCGCTTGTCTTCCTTCTCTGTTCTTGTTCCTAGTCGCAGCGCTGGTGAAATTGTGAATATGTACCAACTAGCTCAAACCACCATTTTGCTACAGGTCAAATACCTTGGGGATGGGGACAGCAAGGCTTTTATGGCTGTGAAGGCACAAATGTCATATGGTGATTCCGTTGAAATATCCAAGGTTGAGTGCATAGGGCACGTGCAAAAAAGGATGGGCACAAGGTTACGAAGGCTAAAAAAAGGAAACAAAGCAGGAAAACTCTCTGATGGAAAGAGCCTCTCGGGCCGAGGCCGACTGACTGATGCAGTAATAGACAAGCTCCAGACGTACTATGGTTTGGCCATCAGAAGAAATGTAGGAAACCTGGATGAAATGCGAAAGGCCGTTTGGGCAACCTTCTTCCACTTATCGGCCACAGATGATGACCCATGCCATGGACTTTGCCCAAAGGGACCTGAAACGTGGTGTGCCTTCAACAGAAGTCAGTCAGAGGGCAAGCCATTTTTCCACAAGGAGAGTTTGCCTGCATCTGTCTTGGAGGCTATCAAACCCATTTATAGGGAGCTATCGAAGGCTGAGCTCCTAGAGAAGTGCCTGCATGGGCGAACTCAAAATGCAAATGAGTCGTTCAACCATGTTGTTTGGGAACGCGCGCCAAAGAATGTGTTTGTTAGGCTTCGGACCCTACGGATGGCAACACTGGATGCTGTTCTTTCATTTAATGATGGTAGCATCGCACGGGCCAACGTTTCGAAGGCGTGTGGATTGAACCCAGGGAGCAACACCATCAAGTGGCTGAGGGAAGCTGACCATAAGCGCATGTACTTTGCGGACCGAGCAACACGACAGCTTACAAAAGAGGCCCGACAGTCAAAACGACAAGCCGAAAAGCGAAAAAATGACAGCGACAGTGACTACGAAGAAGGGGCTATTAAACCAATTACTATGAAGGCGTTTCTGCTATTAAAAAATGGTTTTTCACATCTTTTTTCTCTTTACGCTCTATTATCTCAAAACAGTGTTTTTTCTTACAAAGGTACCATTATTTCCAATGCCTTTCAAGACAGACGGCTGATTTTTTTTTTGCAATCATCTACATAAGTGTTGCCAACTACTGAACTAGAATTAAGCAATTTCACTGAGCAGTTATTCTGTTATGAATTTTGAAATGCGCAAAGAAAGGCCAGATTTGTGTACTACCGGAAAAATTTTTATTAAAAATCGAATTTTCAGCACATTTCAAATATTCTAGTTCAGTAAAAAGAGCACAAAATTTGGCAAACAATGATATATGTATTATTAGGCTACTGTTAATAGTTAGTGAGAAACATGTACATCAACATGGCCTAAAATGCATGGGAAGTATAGGGCTTACCCTATGCCCTTAACTGCTCAGACTGATATGATTTCTTCAGATCTAAGCCAACTTTCACAATAATAAGTCACATTGAAAGCTATGCATATAAGCAGAAGTAATTGTGAAGGCACGTTTCACTCTGCCATAAGTGTCACAAAGATACTCAAAATTCGCAAATTCATATTGGTTGGCATCAAGGAAAAGCTTTTGTTCATTGTAATAAATCTTGCTAATGTGTCGATATTTATGTATGGTACTGGCTATTCGAACGAGCTCCTCGACACGCGCATGGGCAGCCACAATTTCATGGCACTTAGGTACACTAACTTTATGCTTCTGTTAAGGTTTGTTGAACCGCTGTTAAAAGAGCTGGGATCACGTCATGGGAGCAGCTTAACGGGAACCACTGGAACTTACAGAAGCACAATGCATCCTTCAACTGGGGCCATTGATTTTGGAGTTTAATTATTATTTTATTGTTAGATAGTTGTAATGCAGCTCTTTCTCTTATTAAATGAGTGGTAGACACCTTTGACGATGCCCTAAAATCTCAACTTGACAATTGAGAAGTATGATTATGTTATACGTAAAGTGTTTCAAACTGTACTTATAGATATTACAAGTTTTGAGAAAAATTTTATCAGTCTTTGGCATTGGCAAAGCAGCAGACTAATATTAAACATGGATCAAAATAATATTATTTTACCGCATATTCTAATATTGTCCACAATTCTTGCGGAAATTTGGAAGAGATATTAGGATGCCAAAATGTTTTAAACATTACGAATATCTTCAAGTAGAACTTTCTGCTGGGCTTGTTGGTGCATGTTACTAAGAAAAGAAGCGCCCACAGAGACAAGACGTAAGAAGTGACACGGGCAAGCGCTTACTGACAACTGATTTTTTATTCAGGGAAACACGCAATATATAGGCGAATAGTACCGGTGATAATAAGAGGCGGTAAACGTCACATGGTGTATAGGGACATAAAGGCGATAAAAGACTTTCATGGTGAATATGTAAAAACGATAAAAAGAGCAATGACACGTGGTGTACAGGCCACATGAAAAGGAAAGTATAAAAGGTTTTTAAAAACAAACATGAATTTCAGTTTTTTAGGCATGCGCAGATGCCAGCTTTTTACCCATGTTCCAAATTCAACCGCGGCCTTCTAGGAAAGCCAGTTCACATTCATAGAGCAATTTTGACGGGTCACTTACGCATTCCAAGCCCTTTCGTTTGATGAAAAACGCCTCTTTTAACTCACGAGCTAAGCTGTCTCGACTTCTGTCTAAAACAACAGTATCTTCTAAGCGAGGCATGCACTTACATTTTTTACATTGAATCGGAAGATTAGATCCAGTGCCCTTGTCAAGTGATCGGTCATGTTCCTTCAAACGCTCGTTAAGACACCTTCCTGTTTGGCCAATGTAAACCTTGCCGCATGTGAGCAGGATCTGGTACACCACCCCTTCCTTGCATCCGACAAACATTCGAGCATGCTTGGTTCTACAAGTTTGCTTTTTTGGTTTTTGGTTATTAATCCGAGGACACAAGGAAGCCAGCTTACAAAGGGCGGAAAAAACTACAGGGACCTTGAGCTTATTCGCCACCTTCATCAATTTATGTGCCACACGGTGCGAATACGGGACGACTACCGGTTTTACCCTCCTGTAATCCTCCGGAATGTGATGCCTTTTTGTGCCTTTTAGTTTTTGAAGCAAGGACTCAGTTACTGCCGACAAGACGGTCTGCGGGAATCCTGCCCTGTGCAGCCGTTCGATCTGGAGTTGAAAGCTCCTTTGCATACAATGTTCACATGACCTCTTAATCGAGTATTCTAATGCTGATATGGCTATGGCTCGTTTGACTATTTTTGAGTGGAATGACTTATATGACAACAGGTCTTTTTGAGCCCGTGGGTGGTACACCCAGCAATTTCCATCTTGTACCAAGGTGAGCTCCATGTCGAAAAACTGCAACTTTTTGCCTTCGGGATGTTCACAGGTAAATTCCAATCCATGGCTTTGCTGTCTAAATACTTCTAGAATATCATTCATGGTGTCAGGGTATGTCGATGGGTCCTGTTTGTTTAAGACGACTAGAAAATCATCGACATACCTAAATACCTTCAGAACTTTCCCTTTGTCCAGAACAGTGTCCAAAACTTCATCAACAGCTGAGAGAGAAGTGTTACTTAAAATAGGCGCCACACAAGAACCTATGCAAATACCTTTCTTTTGAATGTAGACCCGATTTTCAAATTTGACCACCGTGGCACTTAGGTAGAATTCCACCAACGTTAGAAAACTAGCGTTTGAAGGAACATGATCGATCACTTGACAAGGGCACTGGATCTAATCTTCCGATTCATTGTAAAAAATGTAAGTGCATGCCTCGCTTAGAAGATACTGTTGTTTTAGACAGAAGTCGAGACAGCTTAGCTCGCGAGTTAAAAGAGGCGTTTTTTATCAAACGAAAGGGCTTGGAATGCGTAAGTGACCCGTCAAAATTTCTCTATGAAAGTGAACTGGCTTTCCTAGAAGGCCGCGGGTGAATTTGGAACATGTGTAAAAAGCTGGCATCTGCGCATGCCTGAAAAACTGAAATTCATGTTTGTTTTTAAAAACCTTTTATACTTTCCTTTTCATGTGGCCTGTACACCACGTGTCATTGCTCTTTTTATCGTTTTTACATATTCACCATGCAAGTATTTTATCGCTTTTATGGCCCTATACACCATGTGACGTTTACCGTCTCTGATTATCACCGGTACTGTTCGCCTGTATATTGCGTGTTTCCCTGAATAAAAATCAGTTGTCAGTAAGCGCTTGTCCGTGTCACTTCTTACGTCTTGTCTCTTTTGGCGCTTCTTTTCTTAGTATTCGAATGTCCTTTGGCGGAAAATTTGTCATGGCTGAATACTGATATTTTTTTTGCGTTACTGTAAATTTTTTCCTGCTTTCTTTTTTTACCGTTCAGTTTTGAACACTACAGTCAGTCTTTTTTATCTTTTTTTACAACATTACTTATTTCCGCTTGTGCAGTGATTCAGCTTTTTATGAGCACTAGAATAAGCCATACATTTTATCGCGTAACTATCACTTGTTTAAAGACTGTGTTTTCTATATTTCAATTCATTTTTTGAACACACAAGTAACGATTGCATGCACCTTTGCCAACTATATTGCCATGTGAACATTATAGTGTTGAATGCAATATATTTCCGTCGTATTTTTCATGGGACGGCGAAAAAAAAACAGAACAGTCAGGAAACGTGGTAGCCGAATGTTTAGCGTGAAAAAAAATGTGCAGCGTTGCCTGCAGTTTTTTATTATTGTGACATATGCACCATATGCTTCTCTGGAATTAGCAAGGCTGTGTGGTTCTCACGATCGTTCTGCATGCGCAAAGCTTCAGAAACGCACTGCGATGAGTCTCGGTTAGCCTGAGCAACTCTCTTTGGAAGGAATTTAGCAATTAAGAGGGAGCATGCCTAGAGCGTGCGAAGATGCGATACGCGTGCGAAGATGCGGTACGCGTGCGAAGATGCGCTACACGTGCGCTTCTTCGCTGTTATCGCGGTGGCCGCATTAATCTCCTAAAATCATCGCCTTTTGGAATCTAGAAATTGTGTATTTTAAGGTGCAGGTGACAAGAAGAAAGCGGATGGTAGAAACAAAATTGTCGGAGCCAATTCACTCAACCGCATTTCGTACAGCGCTGATTGTGCCGTCTGCCGCGACATAGTTTCGTTTTTGTGCTTTGGGTCGTTCGTGCTAGCGCCGCAGCGGTGATGTAACTATGCCAACAGACGCACAAAAATCACATAGTCTGTAAGTGTATTGGCGTTGGCCTGGGTGCTTCTTTCCAGAAGTCGCCGAACGCAGCGGCGAAAAAGCGCTATATAGAGTGTACGTACGTGTATAGTCTCGCTTTTTGAGGCCGGCTTCGCCATTACGCGCGCATTGAACGAATTCCGGGACGGTGTAAACTACCATCGTGAGAAGACTTTCTCGACGTACGACAAAGAAATTATGCAAAAATTGCATTATGTAACAGATATAGGCGATCAAATTTCAGTTGCAGGGGTTTCTGTGGCAGCTGGACTACCTGGATCATATGAAAAAGAAACGTAGCACCGGGAAAACGCAGCAACCGCAGACTTAACAGCGGGGTTCTATTGGATGTTTGTTTTGGAAACGGAAAAATCAATCCTCCATCTTTTCATTGCGAGGGCTAGAAGTGCCAGCTGCGGAATTTTATCTCGTAATGATATCGCCGTTTCGCTGTGCCGCATGCAAGCACCATGATCAGAGCGTTTTGTGGTAAAACCTTTTATGCGCGATCCTTCCTCAAACACACGCTTACACAGTGAACTCTCGTTGTTTCGTGCTCGCTTTTATAGCTAAAACTTTCGGTCAATCTATTGGAACGGAATTAATAGCGCCAAGAGTGAACGTGTGGTGTGCGGCGGTGGTTTTGTAGCCGTGCTCTCTTTGAGCAGTGTTATATATAAATTTGTCGCTATAATAAACTTTTAAGATTTGCGACAAGTCTTTCGAGGATGAAGACAATATATCCAACGATCATTACATTTAGGGACAAATTATGCGCGCGCCATGGATGGAAAATATATATATATGGCATCGTACCTATGGTCAGGCATTCGACGTCTCGATACTTCAAACTATTAAGCGAACGAAAATTTGTTCAAACTATGCTGATTAGAAACGAAGGTTAAGGGGACCGAAAAATAGTTCTTTACGCTGAGTTCGGAATAAAGGGAGCCCGACCAGAGGGGTCGGTAGAGGTCTATTCATTCTTTTGCGACCGCTCATCAGCATTGACAGCGTTAATAGCGGCGCCTCACAGATTCCACTCTATCGGCCCCGCATGTGCTAAAATAAGCTGGTCCCACGTCGTGACAGGAACAGGAGTGCAGCTGGGGAGAGAAACTACACTTCGAAAGCACCGTGTGACGGGGCTAGTAGAATAGTAGTTCTCCACGATGGCCGCATGCAGCACGCTGCATTGCCATGCTTCATTAGTCAGGACAGCTAAGCTGTACGGCCGTTGCGTACGCTTATATTACCGGCAGCTTTGTCGCACTGAAATAAGCGATTTTGACGGGAGCAAAGTGCCAGTTTGTAAATACCGCAGTTTGAATTAAGCGATTCACTGTCTGTATACAGTACGCACCTTACACACCTCTCTGGCAATAATGGCCCTCAGCAGCTGAGAAAGATAGAACAACAAAAATTAATCTGACTTTAACAGGTGATGCAAATTCATTCAGCGACCTAGCTCAGGCCACTGTTCTGCTTGAGGAAAGATCGGTCACAATAGTAAGAGAAGACTATAAAACAAATTTAGCAAATATTTAGGGCCTCTTGTTAGCAGTTAAAGATTGATATTACCCCGTTTGTGCACCCGAAGCATAAATCATGAAAATCAGGTTAAGTCCAATTCCTGCTCAAAAAGTGCCTTCAAAGGAAATGTAGTTTTCCAGTGCAAGTCTGAAGCTACTGTATAGAAACTGGCAGATGTCTTGAATCTGAAGGCAATGGATACACTAGCCAAGTGATGGCTTTTATGTCATGTATTACTGTGGAAGACATCGTTTTTTTTTATGCTCTCTTACAGTGCAGTTTCGGGTAGTACCAATTTCACAAACTGCCAGCAAGAGCCCAGTGCTACAGAATCCGCCTCGTTTGCAGCGAGTTGCAATCCCAGTAGCACTGCTAGGACAGTTATCTTCCCGTTGTAAAATACCTACAAATAACATTCAATTCATAGGGCCTCGATTACAATGTTCAGCAAGAGCTTCCCTAGCACTGCCAATGCTCAAGTGCTGAGTAAGGTGGTGGTATGGGTACAAGCATCCAACCTTCAGTGGTGATGCAATTAGATAAGGCCCTGGCCACCTGTAAAAGAGTTGAATGAAACTGGCCCCTCCCATGCATTAAAAGTAGGCATGTGCAGTGCAGTGCCCACAACCATGCTGTTCATTACCTGATTTACATTTTCAGTGGGCTTCAGCACCCCTTTAGCAGTTGTCTCAAAGCAGTATGTTGGCGAAATTTCTTTTCCTCATTAGTTTGTGGAGCTCTTTCTACTGCAATGGTATAAATAGGAAGGCAATATGTGGTTCTGCAGCAACACTTCAGACTGTGATGCAACACACGACAAGCACTTAACTCAAATATGAGTAGGTTACTCGGAGGAAACAATGTGGTGGATGGGTATGGTCGTTAAAAAAAGCTGCTTTGTAACACGGTTTTCCGATACGGCCAAGGAAGTTGTTACTCATTTATTCATACATTTCATTAATTACTGACAAGGCGTGTCGGTAGGTATACTTTATTTGGCAAGAAGTCCTGGCCGACGTGGGCCTAATGCAACTGCCTGTAGGCCAAGGTGCAGACTTGTGGGCACATTCTTGAGCCAGTAGCCTGGAACGGGAAATAGGTGCCTTGGACCACAGAATGCCGCGCCATGCAAGCTCGGCTGCTGCAGTCCCTCCACTAGTGTAAGTTATACACAGGATTGGATGCCATGAAAAGAGAAAAAAGTATGCAAGCTCAGAACAATAAAATGCAACTAATAAACCACTGAGAGAAACCCACAAACAAATACACAAAAAATGAAATGCATATGAGAGAAAAAGATAAGGACATCTGCCTACTAATTATAGCAGCAGCCCACGCACTTCTGTAGGGGCTTTGCGTATGGAAATTAAAAAGATCCTCAAAAAATGATAAAATAAACATTGCTCAAGATGTGTCGGAGAAACCACACACAAAAAGAAGTGTGTACAAGGCAGAGCTCCAAGAATGAAGAAAAAATAGGCAAGACAAGCAATGAAAGGGTTTCTGAAATGCTTTTGACGCTGGCTCACCGGAGGTCACAGGCTCCATATGCTAAACCCAAAGCCTTAAAGAGGTGGAGACACCAAATCTTTGGTTCCAGTGTTCTTAGTTTCAAACATAGCATACTCCAACCAGGCGCGTGATACGTGCTCCGCGATTCAAATATGCGCATTAAATATTATCGCATTATTTATACTGAGCGAATTCGGTCTCGGTCAGGGTCTGCTATGACGTCACTCCCAAGGAAGAGCAGCAATCCTGATCATGAGGGCTCCAAAAGTAGTGCCACAAGGACCGCTGCATCGTCTGCTCTCGTACACATGCTGTGCATATCAGGGTCTTTTGAAATGCCGGCCAGTACTGCGATATGCTTTTTTTTCGTGTAGTTCAAATATTTAGGCAGATATTTGAAATTACAATACAAACATGTTTCCACAAAATGAAATGTTGAAAAGCAACATTTCCCTTGAATATTTAATCCTCCTCATCATTTATCACATCCCAAAGCTTACTGAGCATCGCAATGAATGAGGGGAAATGATGTAGAATGGTAGTTTGAGCCACAACTGTGTTCAGAAAAAAAAAACATGACAGCTTGACTTTGTATGCTGCCGAACGACAATCTTTCGGCGTTTCACTTCCTTTCCTTTTGGCGAAGATCATAGCACCGAAGCGCGGCCTTGTGGTAAAGCATCCGCCTCACATTCGGGAGGCGCTGTGTTCGATTCCCAGTGCCGCCGGGTACCCACTACTTTTTTAATGGGTACAAGATTTCCCCCGGCATGGTGCTCGGTTGATCTAGGGTGAGATGCTGAGGAAAAGGGTCTTCGAGCAAACCGTTGCCTTGAAGGATCTGAGAAGTTCCGCCGCCAAGCAACCCTAAATCCGCCTTGTGCGGTAGAAGGCCATCTTTTTTGTAGTGATAGCTGCACTACGGTAGCATTTCGAGCCCTCAGGGTGGTGGCGCCGCCATGCTGTCACGTGGTGCAGAGCAGCTGCCGGCGGCGTGGTGCCGTGGCTGATCACGTCGTTCGTCACGTGGCCAAGTTCCACTCGTCCAGCTGCAGCTGTCGCATCACTCCTGGTTTAAGCAAAGCTAATTACCGCCAATATTTTTTAACCCGTCATGCACACCTGTCGATGCGTGTGAGCCAGCCACAACGGTAGCGAGCAAATACCGCTGCACTTTGCTCGAAGGGGGGTTTGTGAGCGGAGAGTTCTATGGCACATCTCTCGTGAGGCTAGAGAAGTGAACATTTCTTGAACGTTGTAAGTTTTGTAACTGGCACAAGGCGAGAGTTTTGGACTGCGGGTTTTAACCACGTGCAGTCGTTTTTGTGCCCGCATTTGACGGGAATTTTTAGGCGCAGGCTATCCTTCCCACGCAGTGCACCCCTGGAGAGCCGAGCACTAGGCCGGAGACCGCCTGTTCCCATTGGATTAACCGGCTGGCGGTGGATGGGAGGCCGCGGGAATTGTACCCACGACCTCCCGTAGCCGAGGCGAGCACTCAAGCACGAGGCCACGGCTGCGGTGGAGATGCTCTTCTTGTCAGAGTTCAGACACTAAAAATGTGTATAACGTGATGTGGCATTGTTGAGAAACAATAATGACACAAAAAAATCGATGAACAGCAGCATAAGCTAAAACAAGAGTGAGAGCATTAACAAGACGACCTCTTCCACTTCCACACTACCTTGTGACACCTCCAGCTGTGGAATGCTGCCCCAGATGCAGCATTCTTGACGGGACATGGCCCGCTTAACTCTTGTGTATGGGTTTCACCACACTAGAATCCCTGGCCATAACGGACCCACAGATGCTGGCACATTTCAACTAGGAATCTGCGCAGGCATTTGAGCAGATGTTTCCCTTATCACTAGACGAAAAGTGCCTGGCTGATCCGGAGTCTTAGATTTGGAAGTTTGTTAAAATTATGCTCATAAGATTTTGCTTTCTTTTAATGGTTCATAAGAGTGGTGGCTATATGTGCTGACATTACATGTGCTTTCACAAAAGAAACAAACAACTCTACTTTAAGAAAATTCTGGAAAATCTCTAAACGGAACACTCTGCATGCTTTCAGGGGCTCCATACTCTGCTCATTGTAATGCAAAAGAATATTTCAGGCTTTCAAGAAGGAGCCCTTGAAGAAGAGGGCTGACAAAGATTGGTTTGCTCATCACTGAGAAGCACTGCTTTTCAAATGAGGGCACACTCTGGTATCCCTTTCGATAGCAGCAATGCCACAGGACAAGCACCAAGCGATTTCCACAAAAAGTAACAGCTTTTTACGACCTCGTCATCACAGCTCGAACCGCAGAGAAACTAGCCTCTATTTGATTGCTTCTGCAACAGCCTACAAGATTGACGGGGTCTGAGAGCAAGATTTATAGCGATTTTGATGCCACACTGGGGTGGCGTGGCACCTCGCATTAGTATACTGAAAGGGCATTAATTCTGCACATTAATATGGCTATGGCTTATTCCACAGAAAATACTTTTGAACGTAGTTGTGTCTATTCATGTGTACCAGACCAAATTTAATGAGGAGTGTGGTAACCTGTACAGAACAAACCAGCATATACAATGCTCACTTAATTGAGGACAAGAAAAAGACAGCTAGAACAGACAGGCTGTCATGCCTAATACTCGTTAGAGGCAAAAATATGTCATGCCAATAAGAACGGACCATGTGCTGGACACTCACAGTATCGTTAAAACTCGCAGCAGACATCTGCGTTAATTTCAGCCTGTCCTTTTCCGAGACTTGACCACTTTCTTGATGGTATCCCTCACAACTCGCCGATTTTTCCAGGTAAACGAAATTCCTCTTGACAATTATAGGTTGCTAGACACCCATTAAAACCGTCACAGCGCTTCAAAGAAATACAGTAGAACCTTGCTGTTCTTTTCTTGGTTCATGTAATATGCAGCATCTCAAAACCAAACATTATGCCTATTGTGCTATTTTTATTCACAATACAAATCCTGGATAACTTTTTGATACGTTTCCCTGGGAAGCTGTCCATAATTTTGACAAATTATGACCATATAATGCATTCAGTGACCAAGAGAAAATGCTAGCCAAGCTAGTCATCAATTTTGGATGCTTTTCCCATATGCACTTTAGCACTGCGGAGAAGACCTTCCTGCTGCCCTGCACAAAGGCAAGGACACAAAGTATCTTAAGAGCAGCTGCGGCTCTTCCACAATGCAAAATTGTAACGGTACAAAGTATCTGAGAACAGTAAAAAATAGTTTACAGACTGGACGTGCCATGAAACTTCACCTCCATGGAAAACAAAAATATGGAAACAACTTGCAAGCGGTAGAAAAGGAACTTTTCAAAATTTGTGCCACCACATTCAGAAAAGTTTTAATGAAGTGAAAGTGCCAATAAATGCCAGGGACTAGGAAATGGCGCAAAACCTGGACATAGAGACAGTCACGTACAGACCAGCAAAAAAAATTTCATACGTGCTAATTCAAGCTTGTTGCTAAAACATTGCATTCATATCATCCGAAAAAAAAATTTGGTGGAAAAAGGGGGGGGGGGAGACAAAAAATAAAAGGGAAGGTGGCACAAACCTTTGCCTTAAAAATGCAAAAGTCGTTGCTTCGTACCATTTGCAGAAGCTACCATGTCAGGATTTCGCATTGAATTAAAAGCAGTGTGCAATCACCTTGAAATCAGTGTGTGGACGACTAGCCAGCAATTAAATTACTGTAATAAAATTAGAGTAAATAAATTACTTTTCTCTGTAATTTCTAATGTAATTCATTACTGTTGTGGCGTCGTAATTTTTAATGTAATGAACTGCTTTCAAGCAGTAATTTCATGAAACATTATTAATTAATAGAGATATAACTTTTGCTGCATACCGAGTCCATGTTTCTCCTCGTATCTGCCATGCTTTGGCCTCGAATTTGCGGAGAGAAGCATATACAAAGCGAAGATGCAGTTTATGAGGGTTTAACATCCCAAAGCAATCGACTCGGGCTATGAGGGACCCCATAGTGAAGGGCTCCGGGTATCTGGCCACCTGGCGTTCTTTAACGTGCACTGACATCGCACAGTACACGGGCCTATAGCATTTAACCTTCACCGAAATGAGACTGCTGCGGCCGGGATCAAACCAGAGTCTTTCGGGTTAGCAGCTGAGCACCATGTAACCAATGAGCCACCGCGGCGACTCCCAAAGCATGAATAAATTATGGAGGGCACTAGAGACTACTTCCATGCTTTGAAGGCGAAAAACATTCACTTTTTAATTTATGTTTTCTTCCTTCCTAGTGACACAACTACTCATTAACATAGAGTCATAGGGCAACACATACATTAAATGAATCATTAATCCCCACGAAGCAATGCGGTTTTGTGGCCCATGGGTTGCGCTATCGCCTCATAATCTGAAGGCTCTTGGTTCAATTCTCTGCACCCCCGGAAAAATTTTTCTCCTTGCTGATGTCACTGGGGGTTGTGGACAATTTTTCGTGGACATCGTCAACAACGCCGCGTGTCGACGTTAATAGGCCACTTAAGGCTTCTGCCTTAAAAGCGCGCAACCAGTAATAGCCAGAACCCCAGGCAAGCGGCGCACGCGGACGAGAGTTGATGTGCGCGCAGGCACCAGCACTGCCTTTGTGAACAGTCTGCATATCAATCATAGGACTGCTACGCATCTTCCTGCACTGCATATGGTCTCACACACAAACGCACTGCATGGTCGCCAGAAGAGCTCCATGACCAAAGCATGTCACTGGCACCTTTGCACAGACGCACTGCGAGTGCTTGGGCAAGTACTTTGACATCGCCGCACTGATAAGAAGTCTCAACTGACACGTCTAAGAAAGTTAGTTATGAGTTGCCGGTATTTTATGGCCTCATTTGAAGCCCTATTTCTAACTCAAGGGCAACAAAGGCAACAGCGTCCCAGCGACATGCAATTTATTTCCACCAACTTGCCTCCAGAACAAATCAATTGAACATCAGCAGAATTGGCAGCTTCTCTGCGCCCCTGTGCACTTCTGGGATGATGCGTGGATAAGCAGTCAATGTACTCCCGCTGTTTACGCGGATGACAAATTCTTCAAAACCAGGATGGTGGGACGATATTACACATTGAATGATGTACTTCTGATTAAAGAGTGACATGAGAAAGACCATCTATATCAGCAAAGTGGCTAATCAATTGACTAAAGGGGCAAAATTTCCAACGCCCATTTTCAAGCTCAGTGGCGGTGCAAACAAAAAACTAGAAATTTTGCACAATCTATGCAATGCGCAACATTTTAGCATCAAAACCAAGAAGTAATTTTTATTACTTAAGGCAGGTAATTAATGTCATGTCATTACTTTTTGATAGCAAAATTTGTGATGTAATTTAATTACTGCTGTGAGATTTCTAGGAAAGTAACTAGTAATGAAATTTAATTACTTTTCAAAAGTTATTTTGCCATGTATGACGTGTGGTCAACGGATGCCTAGGGAACTTGTCAGTGTCCTTACGTTCTTACGCAAACGATGATACACCACCCAGTTTCCTGCATGTGACAATATTCATGACAAAAAGGAATATTGTGACAAAGTCGACAAAGCTGGCAGTGGTGCGGTACCGAGCACTCGCTACAGAGCACTCGGCCATTCCCTCCATGCAAATCATATCTCTGCCATCGTTCGTTGCGCCTCATTCTTTGGCCGGCCACCACGTAACAATACTATACACCACACATCATTTGCATGGAGGGAATGGACAAGAGAATTTTACATTTGGTTTTTCTTCATGTTAAAGGAGTATATGCACGTAATTGTGGTGGCATGTATTCTGCTCTACAATGATGTGGAAAATACTACTACGCATGAATCACCATGTAATATTTGCCCACGGCCGCTAAATAATTTATAATTTTTTCAGTCATGCTGTTTCAGTTTCAACATCCGAACAATAGTGGCGACGTCAAAAAGTGATTTTGTGTCACGTGACGCATAGAAAAACGCCCATATAATCGCTGCTTCTTCGTTATAATTTACTGCAGTGCTGAAGCCAGCCTTCCTCAAGAGCCGAAATGACAACTAATGTGGAAGCAGTGATTATATTGGAGTTTTTTCATGTCTCACGTAACATGTGCGCACACGTTGGCGTCACAGTCCTCATTCGGCTGTTGAAGCTGAGACTGAAACAGCACGAGAAAGAAATGCGATTTTAATTATTTAGTGGTTATAGAAGAATACCAGGTGGTAATTCATGTTTAACAATGCCTTACGCGTTATTACAAACAAAAAACAAGCACCTGAAAGTTAGGTGTCTCTACTCCTTTAATTCTTTAGACCCACCATTCTGCTCACTGATCTTGCATTGCAGTTCATCTCCTGAGTGACTTAGCTATATCACCTGTGAATCGCAGATTACTAAGGTGTTCTCCAGTAACTTGTATCCCCAACTGTTCCCAATCCAGGCCTCGGAATAGAGCAGGTATTCCTAAATACCTCCTGTTTACAAGAGGCATTTTTGTTGCAGAGGAGGCATTATAGAGACTCAATTTTTTGCATGATTGGTGATGTATTAGACACTGCAGTCCAAGACTTCTTCAGCACAGTTTGGTATCGACAGTGTTGCTGCCATCATTGGCAAAACGCCATCCAATGAAAGTAATGCCTACATGGAAGCTGAGGACAGCTAAACCTGTACTGTTGGAAAAAATTGCAGGCGTACTAGACACTTGCTTGCTCACTCAAATACGGCCTAATAGATCAGCTGGGACACGGGACGTTACATGCATTTGAGGCTGCACTCGTAGCTATGTGATTAAAAGGTTTCGCCTCCAAATTATTATTAGAGCAGCTGAGACCCGGGACCTGGCTTATATGCCTTCGAGGCTGCGCTAGTAGCCATGTGATTAAAAGGTTTCACCTCCGCATTCTTTGAAATGCCTCAGGTATCATCTTTCACCAGGTCAACGGATATACTCAGGCTGCTTACAGTTTGGGAATATTGTTACGTGGCGACGAGCCGAATAATAAGCGGCGATGAACAATGGGAGTGAGATGATTTTAATGGCCGCTCGCCTAAAGCGCGACCTTTCTGTTCCCGCGCCACTGCCAGCCTTGTCGTTTTCGTGACACTAGCCGGAGCTGCCGAGCGATCGTCCCGATAGTGAATAGAAGAGGACGCCGACAGAGAGATGCGCTCAGTGGAGATGAGTTCAGAGGACGGTACCACAGAAATGGCCTGGGGGGAAGTGCTGACCGCCACGATGAAAGATATGCGTGAATGATTCCTGGTCCACGAAGCTTCCAGGTCACAGGTCGCCAGGAGTCGACGGCCGAAGCCCTTAGGCGCACCGAACGGCATGGGCAGGGGGGTGGTGTCCTCACGTGTGGGCAGTGTCTCATGTCGCCGCAGCGTAGTCATGTCAACATGTCTTGTGGTCAGGGCAGGGGACGTGGCTGGAGTGAGCAGCGAGGCCGGTTCAGGTCCGGTGGACTGGGGCACAGCCGGGCGGGGTGAACCAGGTGCACACGGCCGGCGTAGGACTCCGAAGCTCCAGGACCAGGATGGGGATGATACCCCGCATCTCACACCAAATGTTACGTAGCGAGCAGCCGAATAATAAGCGGCGATGAATGATGGCAGTGAAATGATTTTAATGGCCACTCGCCTATAACGCGACCTTTCTGTTCCCGTACCACTGCCAGCTTCGTCGGATTCGTGACAATATTGCCGCTTTGCACATAGTTTTTCCGCAGTGCCACGAGATGCGCTTTAATGAGGTTTTACTGTACCTGTTAGTGCTAAAGTTGCTGAATTTGATGCGTCTCAATGTGAAATCTGAACCGATTAATTCACCTCCTGCATTCATACGCCCATGAGCCAACTATAAAATTGAAGCTGTGCTCTATTGCTATGTGATGCGTTCAGAACAGGTGCTGCCCTTGATGGTCTCACAGATAACTTTGACCACAATGGCAACACAGGCATCAAAGGTTGCCTCCAAACTAAAGCTCTCCACCATTCATGACATGTTTTCCGCTGCTCTACTGTCTTTTTCCACAATGGCCCACTCATAACTCACTTCAGTTCTGACTGCGAGGCCAATCCAGCAAACAAGCCTTATGCAGTGCTGTTCGGATGAACCTTATGACTATGCCACTGCTCTAATTACACCCCACCCCTTTCGCGCGGCCCCATGGCGACATTCTAACAGGAGTGGGGGAAGGAGGAAGTTGGAGCCCCACGAAAGCCAAATGTACAACAAAGACGTAGTGCAGTGGAATCGCTCAAAGCTCTTTGCCTTGAGCTCAAACAGCACACGTACTTCTGGTTGAGCTTACAACTTTGTCATGCCCAAGCTGACAGCTCACCAGCCACACATCGAAACAAATTTTTAATTGCACATGCCAGCAATGCCACATCTATTAAGATATGAAAGATGATGTTAAGCCATCTATGCTCTAACCAACCATTCATACCACTCTCAAGTAGATGACCTTGATTCTCTTCGGCAATACATCAAGCTCATTACTGTTCACAGCTATGGTAAATTGTCAATTTTACCTCTCAGATTTTCTCATCAAGAGGCACAAGGGCAATTGGTTAACTGTCTGGTTCTTGGGGCCAAGTGACATTAAGCAATCACTACAAGTTCTGGGCAAACACTCCCTGAAGGGGCTACTGAAAATTTTGCACAAAATTTTCAAATTATACTGTTTGAAAGGGCACAACTTTTTTATTTATTTGTATCTCAAAGGCCCACAAGGGAGTATTACATGATGGGTGGGCTGACATGTATTAAAACCTCCTGCCACAGAATTTTTTCAGAAAAGGAAACTGATGAACTAAAACATAACAGTGCGGAAAACGGGGACTTCAAGGATTGAAAACACAGGACAAGCACTTGTCCTGTGTTTTCTATGCTTGAAGTCTCCGTGTTCTATGCTGTTAAATTTTTTTAAATATGTACCACCAACTCGCCCGCCTTGCTATCGTGTTGAAGAGCTAAACTATTCATCCACATCCTTGAGTTAGTTAGTTATATTGATTTTAATGGCGTAAAAGCAACTGAGGCTATGATGCGCCAAACACACGGTTAGAGCTTTTGTTACAGGTTATGCTTTTTGTATCTAAAGTTTGTTTAAAACATTGGCTTCTCTGAGAAATTAAAAAATGCTTGAAAAATCAATCGGTGCTTGATCACCCAAAAGTAACATGGGGTGTAGTGGGATGTATTCATTGTAGAATGTTGTGAAATATTTTTTCCTCAGATGCTCCAGTTTTGTGCATAAATTAAAATGTGGTTTACCGTGAGTTCATCGCCACACAATTCGCAGAGAGGTTTGTCTTTTCTTTTGTCAGTAAGAAGTTGTGTGTAAGGTATGTGGGCCCAATGCTTAGTCGACACAAAATAACTTCCGTGAAACGTTCCTGATGTTTACATGATCTTCATTCTCCCAAAACTGGCTTTATAGAATGTAGTTTGTTGTTTGTCTGTTCGTCCCATGCGACCTGTCACTTATTCCTGATTTTACTGTGCAGTAATTAAGAAAAATCTCTGCGGTATGTTAACTTGTTTTATATGACAAATTCGAGCTTCCACTGCGCAAGCATCTGCTCTCTCATTACCTAGAATTCCAACATAGCTAGGGACCGAGAAGAATCTAATGTTATGTTTTTGCTTTGTGATTTTAACTGTCATGTATGATTTTTCCTATTGTGGGTTCAGCAGAATTTGTAGAGTGCAGCGCTTTGAGCTTGCTCAGTGAATTGGTGTAAATGATGCTATTTTTAATGTTTTGTTTTACTATTTGTTCTACGGCTACAAAGATGGCATGACACTCCGCAGTGTATACCGATGCATACTGTGGCAATCGTATCATTTTTTTGTTTTTCCCTTACTTACAGCACTTCCAAAATGACTTTCTGTTTTTGAGCCATCAGTGTGAAATTAAGTGTAGGTGTCACATTTTTCTTGTAGTGCAAAGAACTCTTGCAGTATGTGCTCCTGTGGCATTTCCTTTTTGTTTACATGTGTCAGTGAGAAGTCACACACCGAAGGGAGGCTGTACCATGGTGGCAGATATTCATGTCTTTGTGCAATATTCGGTAGGGCGTCCAGCACTGCTAACTCTTCACATTTGTCTTCAAAGCGCATAATTATTGGCCTGATAAAATGTGGTTTATTGTTGAATTATCTTCTAGATGGGCACTTGGTAACAATGGAATAGCAGAGATGTTTAGGAAGACAATGGGTTTTTAGGATGTACGTGCATGTAAGTGTGACTTTCCTATCCTCTAGTGTGGGCTCATTAGCTTCAACATAAAGACTATTTACCGGGGATCTTCTATATGCTCCAGTTGATAGGGCAGACCAAGATTATGAACAGGATCCAGTCGTTTCAAGTAGGATGTTATTGCTGAACCATATACTATGCACCCGTACTCCAGCTTGGAGCGCACCAAAGAGCAGTATATTTGTAATACGCATGCTCTATCGGACCCCCACGGTTTTCGCGAGAGTATCTTTAATACATTGAGGGCTTTGGATGCTTTCTTTTTAAGGTTGTTAATGTGTTATAGAAATGTAAGTGTCTTGTCAAAGGTGACGCCTAAATTATGTTCTTGTTTGATTGGCAGTGTGGTTTGATTCAAGCACAGGTTGGGATCTACCTGTGGGCCTCGTCGTAATGAGAACAGAACAGCTACTGTTTTTTGAGGAGAGAACTTGAATCCATTTTTCTCTGCCCAAGCAGCCAGTTTATTTAGTGTGATTTCTATTTGTCTCTCGCAGGACAGTATGCTGGAAGAAGTGTGTGCTATCTGTAGGTCATCTACATAAACTGAATATATTACGGACTTGGGTATTATTTGGCTAAAGAATCAATTTTTACTCTGATGAGTGTCGTACTTAAAATGCATCCCTTGGGTACGCCATTCTCTTGGGTGAATGTCATTAACAGAGTTGATCCTGGACAGATTCTGAATGTACGGTTAGTGAGGAAGTCGCTCAAGCAGTTCAGCGTCCTGCCGCGGATCCCCAGCTCTGCTAGGTCATGGAGGATGCTGAACTTATACGTGGTATCATAGGCCTTCTCCAAATCGAAGACCCCGATACAGTGTTGTTTCTGAATGAACGCCTCCCGGATGGTGTTTTCTAGGTGCACAAGCTGATCAGTGGTCGAGCATGCTTTCTTAAATCCACATTGATGCACATCTAAGAGTCGACGAGATTCAAGTGTGAGGGTCAGTGTAATGTTTATTATGCTTTTTAAAGATTTAGCAACGCAGCTCGGGAGGGCTATCGGTTTGTAATTGTTAGGACTTGTTGGTGGTTTTCCGGGTTTCAGAAAAGGTACTATTATTGCTTTCTTCCACTCCTCAGGTATATTCCCTGTTGTCCATATTTTTTAAAAAATTTCAACAATGCCTGCACGGCTCCTTCAGAGAGATGGGCAAGCATAGTGTAATGCACATTATCTGGGCCGGGTGCTGCCTTTTTACCAGAAGATAATACCCTATTCTATTCCTGGAGTGTGATGGGTTGATTGTAGTCCTCGTGCATACCTGCTGCAAATGAAAGTTTTTGTTTTTCTGTTATTGCTTTGTACTTCTGGAACGTGTTTGTGTAATTGGACGAACTGGAAACTTCAGCAAAATGCTCACCAAGTATGTTGGCCTGTTCTTCTAATGATGTTTGTGTACCCGGTGTAGTCAATAGAGGAAGTGTGAAAGAGGTATGGTCACTACTGAATCTACGAAAATTTTCCCACATTTTTTGAGGTTATTGAGCTGTTTATTGACGATACATATTTCTGCCACGAGGATTTCTCGGCATTTCTTGGAACGAATCGCGCTCTGCCCTTGGCCCTCTTAAAGGCAATCAAGTTTTGCGCTGTGGGATACCGACGCAGAGAGCCCCAAGCTTTATTTTTTTTCCCAATGTGAATTCTTGTGTCCATAATACTTTATGTTTTTTTGTGTACGAGTCCTGTTGTTTATTGTATGGCTGGTGTAGCGTCCGATATTATGCATGTAGCAAACTTTTCATTAATTTCGTCTATACTGAGGTCTTCACAAAATTCTTTTTCTAGTGTTGCACTTGCTGTGAAAAGTGACCAGTTGGCGAGGTGAAGTTTCCAGCGCCGTGGTCTTGTGGGGATGACTAGATTAGACGATGAGAGGCTGATGATAGTAGGTAGGTGATCACTTCCCAGCGGGTCATTTAAAACATCCCATTTAAAATCGTTAAAAAGCGATGGTGATGCGAAAGCTAAATCGAGGAAGCTCGTTTTTGCCGAGCTTGGGCAAAATAAGTGGCTTTTCCCGTATTTAAAAGACAGATAATATTTGAGAGGATAAAATCTTCGATTATTTGTCCCATTGAGTCACATCGTTCGCATCGCCGAAATGGGGAGTGAGCGTTAAAATCGTCAACTGCCAGATATGGCTCCGGCAGTTCATCAATCAGGCCTTCTAAATCTTTGATTTTTAATGTGATGTGCGGGGGATGATATGCAGAACATACTGTTATTATTTTTTAGGTAACGACGCTAACTGCAACTGCCTCAAGTTTTGTGTTAAGTTTGATTTCTTGAGGAGGAACGCCGCTTTGAATGAGAACTGCGACGCCACCCGAGAGTCTATTTGACTGATCGCGATCGCGTCGATAAGTTTTATAGTGTTTTAAGATATTCACATGTTGCGGACCAAGATTGGTCTCCTGAAGGCACAAAGCAATGGGCAATATTAACCCTAAAATATGTGTTCCGTCACTGTAGTTCCTCAGCAATCCTCGACAGTTGCACTGAATCACAAAAGTCATGTTCGTGTTGTTGAGTGGGAAAGGAGCGGAAGGAATTTACTTTTCTGGGCCCGTAATTAGGGGTCTGCCTTTTTGTTTTGCTCGAGAGAGCTGTTGCGCCGCTTCAAATCAGACGGACTGGGAGTTATATCCATCACCTTAAGAGAGGAGCTGGAGGACCGCGAAGCCGCGGATGTCTCATTTTTAGGCCTCGCCCGTTGGGGGGAAGTCCTGCGGGAGGCCGACCCATTGGATGGATCTCCCTGCTTTGGGGATGGCAGATCAGCTTTCGCTGTCTCTGCCTGGGGCGTGGGTGGCTCTGCCATAGGCTCACTGAGCGTGGTCTTGGCAGATGCCGGAGTGCTGTGTGGCGCACGGCCCCCGCGCACCATATCAGCAAAGGTTGTTTTTGCAGAGAAGGTGAAAGTGTTCTTCGCGTGGAAGAATCGTCTCGTTTCCTCGAATGTGACGTTTTGATTTGTTTCATTGTAATGATATCTTTTTCATTCTTCCATGTTTGACATGACCTTGAATATGCTTGGTGATCATCTCCGCAGTTTGCGCAGTGAAATGCTGCTCCTTCACAGTTATCGGAAGCATGGTCTTTTGAGGCACATTTCGGGCACGTTTTGTAGCCACGACAACTCTGTGACCCGTGTCCATACCTTTGACAATTGAAACACCTTCGTGGATTTGGAATGTAATGGTGTACATTTATTTTCAAAAAGCCTGCTTCTATGGACTCTGGAAGTGTGCTGCAGTTGAACGTGAGGACTATGTGTTTCGTTGGGATTTCTTTGTCCTTTTTTCTTATCTTTATACGGTGTACGTTTATGACATTTTGATTCTTGAGGCCTTCCAGCATCTCTTCCTCAGTGAGGTGGATAAAATCTGTTTCAGAAATCGCACCACGGACGGTGTTCAAGGTTCGGTGTGCAGTGATAGACACAATGTTGTCCCCAATTTGCACTTGGTTAGAAAGTTTGGAGCATTGTACAATGTCTTTTAGTTCAAGTAGTAGGACACCATTGGGCATTTTTCACAGTTTGTAGCCTGGGCTGATGGCATCAGTCAGACATTTTGAGACTAAGAATGGGGACATAGTTCTTGCCGTTTTTTCTGTTTCCTCACTTTGGAGGACATGAAATTTTGGAAATGATTCCTTCGTTTTCCTGAAGCATTGAGTAGTTCGGTCCGCACTCTTTCAAGAGAGCGATCAGGTTCTGAAAGGGGGGAGCCATAAAAAATGTTTGGTGTTCGGCAGCGGTGCTAGCCGCCCACCACGGAGCCCAACATGGGGATGGGACAGGCGCCTTTAAGAAAGCCCTGCCTACACCAGCTATACACCGCCACTATAACCTAATACGGCATAACACAGGGTTGTCAGCCACACATGATTAACCCTCGCCGCCTATGAAAAGTGAAAAAAAAGACAGAGAAAGGAGGAGGGGACAGGAAAGTTGTAAGAAAGAGATAGGAAAGTGAAAGATTGAGGGCAGGACAGGAAAAGGCGACTGCCGATTTCCCCCGGTCGGGTCAGGCCGGAGGTGCCGTCTACAGGAAGCTGGGGCCAAAGTGGTGTGTTGCCTCCGCCGAGAGGCCTTAAAGGTCCAAACGCTCGGCATCGGCTCAACCACCAGCACCCCCTTTTCCCCGGACACGGCGAAGCGCGGGTGCTCCGGTCCGTGGTGATGCACGGTTCACCATCAACCCCTTGCGTATGCTCGGGAACCCGCGGTGTCGCCACTCACCGACGCCTGCAAGCTGCAGACGCCCATCCCCCCTGCGGGGATCCACATCCTTGAGGTTTTTTGCTTCCATAATTCCTACTGCACTAGAAGCCGTGTGTTGGTGAATAATAATAATAATAATAATAATTGGTTTTGGGGCGAAAGGAAATGGCGCAGTATCTGTTTCATATATCGTTGGACACCTGAACCGCGCCGTAAGGGAAGAGATAAAGGAGGGAGTGAAAGAAGAAAGGAAGGCAGAGGTGGCGTTCTGGAGGGCTCCGGAATATTTTAGACCACCTGGGGATCGTTAACGTGCACTGACATCGCACAGCACACGAGCGCTTTAGCGTTTTTCCTCCATAAAAACGCAGCCGCCGCGGTCGGGTTCGAGCCCGGGAAATCCGGATCAGTAGTCGAGCGCCCTAACCACTGAGTCACCGCGGAGGGGCGTGTGTTGGTGTTTGAATCTGAATTCCACACACCCATACGCATGCAGCACACATCCTTTCCCAGCATAGCACCACGTAAGATCATGTCAATGCCCCATTTAGGGACAAGGGGTGCAAGCAAACAGAACAGTAGGAAAAAAACGCAAACACTAATGTTGTGTGAGTCACTCCTGTGCTCTGTCTTTTGGGCTGCATATCTCAAGATGATCAACCCCCTCCCATTTTCCTCAAAAAGTGAAACTACAACAAACATCTACTCCCAACTTGAGAGAACAAAACGACGAACATAGAAGGAAGAACATAAACATGTCTCGTCCTTGTCTTTCCATGTATTCTACAATTATGGGAACTACTTCCTTGTTCAGCTACGTGTCCTACCTACATTCTTCCGCGATTTGTCGCCTCTCGCCACTGCTTGTGTCTAGGGGCACAAACGTTGCCAGTTTCACAGCAGGAGGCCCACATTTAAAATTATAATTTGCTAGATCCGTGACAGCCTAGTTGCTTTGTTCAGTATACAGACAGGCTTTGTTCATTTGGGGTCTGCAGGTGAAAGCTGTTGTCTTAATAGTGAATGTTCCCACGTTTACATTTTTTTCTTCTTTCTATGTAATGGCTAGGACAAAAACTGTCACCCACCCAATGCAAAGGAAGTAGCCACATAATCATAAGGTCTCTTCCATTTGGCTCCACTTTCTGCACTAGTTCAAGAAGTGCAGCACGAGTTCTAGGCCGGCTTGCACTCGCCGAAATGGAAGCGCAGCTGCGGTGCAGCAGTATGGCGGTGCCCATGTGCAGGTCGAAGAAGAGGAGAAGGTGTGCACTAGTTATTTAAAGAAATAATGATAGTTCTTTGTTGAAAGGTTTATGGCTTAGGGGGGTTTAACATCCCAAAGTGAATAAGGCTATGAGGGACGCCACAGTGAAGGGCTCTGGAAATTTCGACCACCTGGGGTTCTTTACCATGCACTGATATCACAGCACGCGGGCCTCTAGAATTTTGATGGAGGCAAAATTGTAGGGGCCCGTGTACTGTGCGATGTCAGTGCACGTTAAGGGAGCATAGAGACCTAATTTTGGTGGCATATTTTCTTCTTTATAATAAAGCGAAAGACACTACAGTGCATGAATCACCATGTGGTATTCGCCTACGACCGCTAAATAATTTATAATCTAATTTTTCTCTCATGCTGTTTTGATTTAAACCGCCGAATGAGAACTTGTGATGACAAAGAGAGGTTTTAGGTTATTATAGGCATAGAAAAATTGCGATATAATTGCTGCTTTATCGTTTTAACTTACTGCACTGCTGAAGCCAGCCTTCCTCAAGAGGGGGAATGACAACAAATGTAGAACCACCAATTATATTGCAGTTTTTCACGCCTCACTTGACCTACAACCTCTCTTTAAGGTCACAGTCATCGTTCAGCTGTTGAAACTGAAACAGCACGAGAAAGAAATTCAGTTAAAAATTATTTAGTAGCCATTGGAGCATACCACATGGTAATTCGTGTATAATAATGCCTTACACCTCATTACAAGAAAAGATTGGTTTGGTTTATGGGGGTTTAACGTCCCAAAGCGACTAAGGCTCTGAGGAACACTGTAGTGAAGGGCTCCGGAAATTTTCGACCACCTGGGGTTCTTTAACGTGCACTGACATCGCACTGTACACGGGCCCCTAGAATTTTGCCTCCATCAAAATTCGACCCCCGCGGGCGGGATCGAACCCATGTCCTTTTTGTCAGCAGCTCTCTTAAAGCACTCCAGGTGGTCAAAATTTTCGGAGCCCTTTACTACGGCGTCCCTCATAGCCTGAGTCACTTTAGGACGTTAAACCCACATCCTTTCAGCAAATAACTTACATAATTTCATTAAATAACACGTGCCATACCTTCTCTGCTGCTTCGACCTACACATGCAGGAGTTGAGTGACTGTTTGAGGCATCGTAATGAAAACCTAAGCGGTCGAGTCGAGTCGCATGGGCAACATTTCAGCGCTAATTCATAAGTCGCCTGTGTGTATACATGCAACGATTTTTTTTTCTGTGAAACGACGATTTCCTAGAGCAGGTTCATGGTAAGACTTCTTTGCGATTTGCTGCTTGAAAATTCTTCCAAGTGTTTCAGGATATCGGTGGTCGTTGGTGTCGGCGGCATGCAGTTGGCTGCAATTTCGTGACGACAGCAAGGCTATCAGACAATCGGGCCTACACTCGACCGTTCGTTTTGGCAGTGGCCAGTGTCAAGCTTTATTTGAACTGTCTGAACTGACGCTGCCGCCACCCCCGCGGAACTTCACAGAACTAGTGCAGAGATTGCAGCCAAATCAAAGAAACCTGTCATGACCACAATCTTAACCAAGTGCTAGTTTGGGCTTGTTGGTATAGCATATTAGAAGACATAGCGCAGCACAACGGGACAAAGAAAAGGAGCACACAGGATAAGCGCTCGTCCTGTGTGCTCCTTTTCTCTGTCCCATTGTGCTGTAATATGTCTTGTTCTAATTAACCATAATGACCTGTCACACACTGCAACAGTGCCTTGTGAGCTTTATGCACCTCACAAGCTTCCAAACAGTCAAAGGACATCAAGCACATTGTTCCCAGTGTTCATCTCTTTAAGGCCTCTTTACAGCATCAGCTGTAAAAAGGTCTTAAGATTAGAGGCCTTAAAAGGAATCTTGCTTGTACAGTTGCCTCATGCGCTCCATGCTAGTTGGCCACCTAAGTCCAAACACCTTCCCCACTTAAAACCGATGTTCGGTGCAGGTGGCACATCACTCATTTTAAAATTATCACAGAAAGTGGAGGGCTCACCTTGTGGCGCCTTAAAGCCTTTGCTGCCTCAGCATTTTAACGTCCCATTTGTTCAGCCTCTGCGCCCGCAAGTGAACGCCAGACTCGAAGCAAGAATCGGGAAGGCCCGTGCATACCAGAAAACTGCCTGCCAGTTTTTCATGTGCTGTTTTCTGAAATAAATATGAATTTAAAAGAAGAACATGTTTCGTTCTGCAGACACCAAAGCCTAATCGCTTATCTCACCGCAATTTTTGCACCTGTTTTAGAGAGAGAATTGTAACAGGAGCACACAATTGTAAAGTGCAATTAAGTCAACACTCAACAGACTTTCCCAGCCGCGGGGCCACAAAAAATCGGACCGTGTACAAAACTCATCGCGCAAACGGTTAGTTCAACTCACGACTGGCTTTCTTAGTAATAAAGCCGGTCGTGGTTCAACTGGACTGTTGTCAAAAGTTTCCCGCCTTTTTTCGGGAGCACGCAAAAGCCGGTAATTATGCGTGTTTTACATGACCATGACTTACGTTGGGCTGAGTTGACAAAAGGTATAAAAACACGCTCAGCGCTTGCTCTTTTCCGTAGACCTGCACAGAGCTTTTGAGCAGAACTTACGGTAAAAAAGATGAGTCTTTCCCTTCGAGCCTTTGGGTCCACTGGCGGGCAAGGGGCCCCGTGCTTGTCCTGGGTTATCTGCTAACACAAAATATTCGAGCGCAAGGAAGTTGACTACGAAATGCCGAGTGTCAGATAACAGGCAATCGCTCAGTATGTGCATACCAAAAGATAGAAAGAACAAATTACTCACGTGCAACACGATCTCACGCCCTTCCCGCCGACCGGCCATAGTGCTACTGAAAGCAATGTTTGGCTCGGCTCAAACATGACTCAAACAGCAAAAAAGTTGCCGGACGTGACGTATTTTCTTCAAACCGGATGCGACGTCATGGGCTGAAATAACGCTTGCGTTATTTTGACCTGGCTACAGCAGTCACTGCCGTCGAAATAACGCCGGGCAAGTCGAAGCGCTAGCCAAGCCTGCAGTCGGAATGCAACCATGTGAGCAATGAGGCACTGGTAGAGGTGGTTGAACAGGTGCTTTGGGATGGTTTTTGTTCTTCCGTGTTCGCTGCGTGCGTCCTGCGCGTTGTATTGCCGTTAGTGTGTGTATATGCGTACGGCCAGAACGCTGCACTGGAGTGTACAACCGCTTGCTGTCCCGTGCAGCATCGATGCATTGTACTACAATTATGCAGAATGTGCGTTACAATGCCAGTGGCCCTGAATGAAAAAGGAGACTTGAAGCCGACGGAAAAGCTGCTCTCCCTCGCAAGGAACAGTCGACACGTGTTTTGGTGGATGATAGCGTTTATCACGCAAACAAATTCAGCACTGGCCAATAGCACTGATGAGCTGCTGCTGCTGCATCATGATAAACACTTTTGTGATGTTTGTTACAAGCTTGTTGGGTGTGAACGTGGCTATGAGTGGTATTCGTCGAGCAGCGGCCCTCAGCACGTATTACCAGTAAATACCTGAAGACGATTACTGTTTGCCCGCGCCCTGGCGACTCGCATTCTACCGCATGCATAGCCGTTAATTATTTATATCTGCATTTCACACGTAGTTGAACTGTCGCAAATATTACAGCCGCATTGTTAAAACGTACTGTCTGAAAGCACCCTTTTTCATTTTTTGTTTTGAGGGAGGGGGTGGCGTGAATGAGCGGCTGCTCAAATGTCATCATTATTTTGAGCTTACTTTCTAAATATGTGCCTGGGTGGCCCATTCTCGCCTCATGGTTGCACTGTAAGCAATGCGTTTATTGGGCAGAAATTTATTTGCTGTTGTGTTGGCACAAGGTTAATGATTGTCATTGTACTGTGGTGCCATGTTCAAACAAAACACATAATTGTACACTCTCCTTGCAGAATGTCTAATGGGGTAATAAATTACTAAGCAGTGAGTATGCACCGTGATAAATGGGAGGAACGTTACTGAATTACTTCACACTTGGTCCTTTCAGTTGTGGTTAGTGGTTACGTATGCCTTGGTGCCTGCTGCATTCCAGTGTAGGGGCGAGAGGCGTGTCAAGCTTAACTTAGCAGCATATTTCTCTCCACTGTCTACTGGTCAACATGGTAAACTAAACCGAACATAATGCGTGCTTGCTCAGACCAAGCTAACACTACATTTTACTTATTTACTCTCAGGGCCGATCGGCGTCGGAGAGAGGAGTGGGTCGCTAACAAAAATACATGTGTAATAGGCAGATTAATTAAGATGATTATATACAGCAGACTTGAAGGTGTCGGAAGCAGCGATGGACACGACGAAGGCAGAGAAGATGTGACAGTTGGAAACGTGGAAAAGCAGAGATCTGCGTGAGTTTGTACACGACTTAAGCTGAACACTAGCAAAAAATTAAGATGGCGCAGAGGACTGAGGCAAGAGTTAAAACTGTAGTTTTTATCCGATGAAAGTACTTCCCAGTAAGCCAAATGAGCACATGCAAGCAGTTATGTGAACACAGAACAGGGAAAATGAAACACCGTTTTGGACAGAAGGAAAGCTAAGGCACATTGCTTATTGTGATGTTGCTTAAGAAGCTGGTGTCTAGTTCCCCTTCATATCTGGTCCTTCCACACCCAGCAACTGAAATGCCATCAAAAAGGAGCATCTCCAATCACTCTAATTACATGGGAGGTACACATCTTCAGTTGTCAGAGGCTTGGTGTCTCATCTTACGCACTAGCTAGTTTGGTAGATACAAACTTTACCGCATGTAAGAGGCATGTTGTAGCCTCGTAGGGGGAGTATTTTGTAAGTCTTACAGCATGTTGTACAGTGCTGGCATGTTTCATTATTTATATCGCAGTAATATGCTAGCACAGGCTAGAAAGTTTGTAACTGAACAGAAAAAAATAATGTTCATGCCATGTCTTAGCGACATTCTTAGTAACATATAAAATATCGTGCAAATAAGGAACTGCTCATTTCTTTGTCAGCTTTTTCTTTCCAAGCATAGATATTTTGCAAGTTAGCAGCTTTCTACAGTCTTCTGTGGCTATCAGCTGTCCCACTTGTTTGTCAAAGCTGCCAAGTACACGATAGATTGTGTCAGTGCAAGCTAAGTAAAAGATGGATTGAAAATTCATGCTTTCAGAGTATTTCCAGAAAAAACTGCTTTTATTTCCTACTAAAGATGAAGGAACAGCATCGATGGTGCACATCCTTCTTGTCACTGCAGGAATTATGGCTGCTCGCTGCTTTTTAGTGGCTTTTCATTTATCTGCAGGAAGAGCAGGCATGAATGGGTGGCAAAGGGTACCTACTAAATTAAACGTCACAATGAGCAATATTTTGTTGTGCTTTTGTTATCCATGAAGGAGTTAGCGTTTTTGATTGATGGATGTGTAGCAAAGATGTGACTGCTACATTGCACTGCGTTCACAGATTTGTTTGCCCATGCGTTTAGTTTTCTCAATGGGTCGTTTCCTTACCAAACAGCAGAATAAATTCGGCTTTCAACCTTTGCACTTTTATCATGTTTGCAATGTATCTTTAGCTGGTGTTCAATTTCAATCTTGAGAAGTTGTCTAACCGTTGTCCGTGTCTAAATACTTTCCAACTGTTGACCTCATTACGCTGCATTTCTCATAGAAAACAAATGTCGCATTAACATTTTTATTAAACGTTACCCTGTCATGTAGTTAGCGACGTGGCGAAAACATTTTTTAAAGAAAACAATCCTTGTTTGGAAGAAAAATTTATTGGTCCCCAAATGTATACAAAAGATGATAAGTGTACAGACGAGGGTCCGATAGTCAAAGACTATACCAGGACCCTCGATAGCTCAATAATACAAGAAATAAATGCAGCAACAGTTAGCGCATAATTATAAAATATAGAAAATAACAAATGAATACTTCACCACAAAAACATTATAAAAGCACGAAATGCAGGTAATATACTTAAAAAGAGAATAAAACATCAGCATTCCAACAAAAATACCTTGAGGTTTTTCTTGAATACAGCAAGGAAATTAATGTTCTTAGAGTGGGCGGCAATGTATTCTAAAATGAAACTGCTTAAATAGACGACGTCGTTTTGCCATAATTTGTATGGGCTTTGGGGAGTAGAAAATTGCTTTTTGCTGCAAATCGGGCAGAGTTGTGATTGATGAGGAGAATGGTGTCTACAAACTGAAAATGAAGGGTGCATGTAGTAATTTAAGAAACATGATACCAAGGTGATACTGGAAAAGCTGGTGGGCTGGTAAAACATTGTGCTCATGCAATAAAGAATGAGCATTAGTAGAGAAAGGGCTACGGGTAATAATGCGGATGTCCTGGTTTTGTAAGTGTGGCAGACATGATAAATGACAATGATAAGTATTTCCCCATGCAATCTTCCTATAAGTGATCCGACTATGTATGAAGGCATAATATAAAGATAGGAATAGGCTGCATGGAAAACACAGACGCGCCCTAATTAGCGCTCTGATGCCAAATATAGATTTTTCTTTGATGTGCGGTATGGACGGAAAATTTAAGAGCTGAATCAAGAATAACACTCAGAAAGTTGGTGTTATCAGAAGCCGGCACATTACAACAACAAAGGGTTTCATAGGAGGACACGAAAGAATTTTCTGGCTACTTTTCAAGACTATGAATTTCGTTTTAGTAGGACTAATCACTAGCTGATTATTGGTACACCATCTGGCTACATTACTTAGAACGGCATTCAATTTGAGAGTCAGATCATCTATGGCCGTATTAGATGACACAAGTGTAATCAGCATATAAGACACAGAGAGATGTGCTAATAGAATTAGGAAGGTTATTAATGTATAGCATGAATAGTAAGAAACCTAAAATGGAGCCCTGAGGGTCACCTTGGTTAATAGTTTTAGCTTGTGAGAATCTTACACCAATATTGAATATTTGTTGGCGATCTTGCAAATAGCTTTTCATCAGTCGCGACACGGGACCTGTAATTCCATAGAACTCAAGTTTTTTAAAGCAATATGGTGTGAATAATCATGTCAAAAGCTTTTGTGAAATCTAAAAAGACAGAGCCAACAAATTTGCCATTATCAATACCTTGCTTGGTAAAATCAGTCGGAGAGATGAGAGCTAAGTTAGTCGAGCTGCCAAACCGAAAACCAAACTGATGGGTGGAAATGATCTTAAATTATCTAGGTAATTGTTTAAGCGTTGAACTATCAATTTCTCAATTATCTTACTGAGAGAAGATAAAATAGATATGTGTCGATAGTTAGAAATTAATCGTCTGTCTCCTTTCTTGAACACTGGGATTACCTTAGCTGTTTTGAGGCAAGCAGAAAAAACACCTGTCTTTAGGATGAGATTAATAACATGACAAAGTGGTTCAGAAACCAGATTGGCTACAAGTTTAAGGTGGCGGGAGGATATCTTATCTAATCCAGCGCTAGTGTCCTTGAGGCCAGTAATCAGCATTTCGATTTCAGGAGGGGAAACAGGAAAAAAAAAAAAGAGAAAAAGATTGTTTCGAGCGCTTTATGTTTATTTCGGAACTAAGTGGAGGACTATTATGAGGCGGAGAAAGGAAGTCATTAAAGCAATTCGCAATGTCGAATGGCTAAGTGTAGAGTGTACCATTGAAATTAATTTCAGTAAGGGGGCTGTTCGGGCTGAGTAATCTGAGGAAGTCACTCAAAAATTTCCACTGCTTTTAGTGTTATCATTTTTATATATTTCTTGCTGATAGTAAGATTTTCTCGCACGTTTCAGTGGGTTATTTAAGAAATTAGCGTGCTTTTTTCAGCGTGCAGCTAGAAAAACAATAAAAGGCTGCTTCTTAGTTTTAAAGCCGCGAAAGCGCCCCGTAGTCGACGGCGGGCAGCTACGCGAGAAAAGGCGCACAATACGTCGCCGCGTGATCGGCATGCACTTCGCAGCCGCCGCGCCTTTCGACATTTCCTCCAGTGAGGCGCCCGTCTGAGCGGCTTTTGACCTGCGGGCAAGCGCGGAAGGCAGATAGTTTTGGGAGACAGAAGAGGGCATAAAAAAAGAACGTGCTTAGAAGCGAGGTTGTGTGCGCTTCTGCTAACCAATGTGTGTCAGAGAGAGAGAGAGACTCTTTAATAACGCGCAAACCTGTTGTAATCAGCTCCAACTCTGACCGGACCAACCTCCCCGCCTTCCTTCGCCCACGCCTCTATCGTTGTTTTTTGCACAGCGATTCCAGGTTGCGAAACGCTTAGTGCCCGCCTGTAGCTTAAAGCGCAGATTCAATAACCTAGCCGGCGCGAACCTGGTTATTTCCTGGGCGGCCAGACTTCGCAAACGCTCTTGCGCCTGAACACGACCAGCTTTCGTGCCGTATCTGGGTTTCAGCGTAAACTCGTGAGCGCATGTCAATATGAGCACTGACTAAACTTGCGGAGGTGTTTTTCTGCCAGCTTTAAAGCCAGTCTGCTTACGTGTAGAGAACAAGCAGGCATTGGGAAAGCGCAGGCTACGCAATCGTGCGTACATTTTTTTTAAGCGAAAGCTTTACTGGCCGCGAACTTGCAATTTCGCCGTGGCGGTACTCCGCGCAGGCACATGACGCCACAACGCGCGCATCCCTGCAGACATTTCTCTCTCTCTCTCTCTTCCTAGTCACTACTGCGCATGCGCCACTAGTAGCTCCGAGCCACAGGTGTTCAGCCGCTGCGCAGCGCCGCGCCTTTCCTCAAAATTCAACTTTCAATTTTCAGTTTTCGCTTTCTTTTTTCGCTCCCTCCTCTATCCCTTTTTTACGGCACGGTGTGGGTGTCCACCGATATAGGTAGTTACTGTGCCATTTCCTTACCTCAAAATTCAAACAAACCAAGTGAGCCGACGGCGTTCATACAGTGCATTGGCGTTGACAACATTGCAAAGGCCGCTCATTTTCACGAAAGGAAAGACGCACAACCCGCTCTGTGGGTCAGTGGAGACCTCAATCTCGTTTTCATGTACTTGTTTCATGTACGTGGCGTTGGTGTCGAACTGCACAAGCCTGCTTTAATTGCGTTCCGCGCACTGGATAGGCAGCGCGCCCTCCCTGCCACCCTAGGAGGCAGCATGCAGTTAATGGTTGATCGCGAGAGATGGATCTCCAAATGAACGCTGCGGCCTAGCTATTGCTTCAGTGCCGCATGTCAGCCACAACGCTTGGCAGCGCTAATGGATTCAGGCCACATCTCTCTCTCTCTCACCACCGCCACGTGTATCTAAGTGCAAATGAGGCGTCCGCATATCCAGGGAGTCAGTTATGCGCCCTTCCTTTAATCATAGCCATCGCCGTATAGAACATTGTCAACGCCAATGTCAATGAACACAGTGAACGCTGACATCTTTCGCTTTGTATACCCTGGATTAGCTGAGCTAATACACATTATTTTTTTCAATTGCAGCCCAATGACAGTTTTAGTTTCAGTGCATTGCTTGCCAGGCGTGCAAACTCACGCAGCTTAGCCGTTTCACGAGTGCTACGTGACGACACACTCGCAAGAACCCCGCTGAGTGTAAATGATGTGAGCCGCCTCGGTACAAGGGATGCATTTAATACAAGGGATGTATTTGTGCGGTAGCCCTCCGCGGCTGCTAGAGCAACAGCCATCTCTTCCCCCTCGGCTACCGTACAATCCCTTGCCGACGCACAAGTGATTTCCTTAAAATCCGAGCCTATCACTGTCGCTACGACCTTTTTCTCTGTCGTTCCTCGTTTCCAAGGATACACTGCGGCGTCCGTGTAGACCGTGTTTGCTTTGGTTGCTAGGTTTTTCTCTAGAAATTTTGCCCTGGCGTTTCGCCTGGCCGTATGTAAATTTGGGTCCATGTTTTTTGGGAGCGGTCCTACTTTGATAGAGCTGCGGAACCCATCCGGTAGGTTCGCCGTTTTTGTTCCTCTCTGATTGATTCTTGATAGCCCAGTATGGCCAGGAGATTTCTGCCGGTGGCAGTCTGCTGGAGCCGGAGTAGCTGTGATCCCAGTTGCGCCTCCTTCAACTCCTCGAAGGTATTGTGTAGCCTGAGGGCCAGCAGCTTCTCCGTTGAGGTATTGTTTGGGAGGTGCAGCACCGTCTTGTGTGCTTTGCGTATGATGGCGTCAATCTGTTTGTTCTCTTTCACCTTTGTTGTTGCTGTAGTAGGGGAAGGAGTACTTGATTCGGCTGATTACGAGGCTCCTAACCAGCTTGAGCGTATCTTCCTCCCTCATGCCACTTCGTTTCTGTGACACGCGGTTGATCATGCGAGCCACCTGCGTGCTCGCTTGCTTCAGAAGGTTGATGGTGTGTGTGCATCGCTGGTTGCTTTGCACCAACAATCCCAAGATTCTGATGGCTTCCTTCTCTGGTATCCGTTGACCCTCTAGGGTAACGTTGAGGGTTTCTTCGTTTCGTTTTCCTCGACTGACTCTCAGGAGCTCGGTATTCTCCTTCGAGCAGGCGAGGCCTTGACGTAATCTTCCACGCATTTTGCTGCAGCTTGGAGTTTGTGTCTGAGGGAGCCATGGTTGGTCCAGGCGGTGATATCGTCGGCATAGATGGTGTGTTGTATGCCTTCGAACTTCTCCAGCTTCTGGGACAATTTAATCCTAGCTATGTTCAATAGGATTGATGAGATATCGGATCCCTGCGGGGTTCCTTTGTTGGGTGTGTGGAACTTTTCGGAGCGCAGATCTAATCCCAACGTGGCTGTTCTGTTAGACAGGGACGCTTTTACGTAGCCGTGGATTCGCCGTCCGCAATCCAGGTTGTCCAGTGCCGTGAGGATGGCCGCATGGCTAACGTTGTCAAACGCTCCTTTTACATCCAAAGCCATTATTACGTTTTCTCCGTTGTGTGGGATGTTGCTGAGTACTTATTCTTTGATTTGTAGTAGGACGTCTTGGGTTGATAGTTTAGTGCGGAAACCGAACATGCTGTGGGGGTACAGGTTCTCGTCTTCCATATGTTGCTGTAGCCTCCTTTTTACGAGTCGTTCATATAACTTTCCCATGCACGAGGTGAGTGATATCGGTCGCAGGTTTTCAGCTTGTAGTTTTTTTTCCTGGCTTGGGAATCATCACTACTTCCGCGTGCTTCCACTCCTCCGGCACTGTGTCCGCTTCCTAGTGTTTATTGAGGAAGTCTGTCATCTGCGTGACTGCCTCATCACTCAGTTTGTGGAGTAGTGCGTTCTTGATTTTATCCGCGCCTGGCGCCGTGTTCCGGGTTGATGCCCCGATTGCTGCGAAAACCTCGTCCCTGGCGATGGGTCAGTTCAGGTGTCGGTTTTCGTTGCCTCGGTATCTTCCCGTGTACGCCTCGGGTTGGTCTTGCCCGTAACACTTTATGCGGACTTCTCTAACAGTTCCTCATCTGTTCCTTCGAAATGGTGTACCTGTTTTTGGATGGCCTTGTTACTTTCTGATTTGGTCTTTGTTGGATCCATCAGGGCCTTGAGGATGCGCTAGGTTTTCCCAGTGCTGAGAGTCCTGTTTAGCGAGTCGCTAAATTGCTGCCAGTTCTGCCTTGCTAGTTGGATCGCATACTACTCTGCCTACTTGGTTATCTCTGCTATCTTCTTCTTGGGTTTCTTGTTCAGCTTCTGCTTTTTCCACCTTTAAGTGAGGCCCCGTCTTGCCTCCCATAGCTTGAGGAGCCGGGAATCCACTTCCGGTGTCTGCTCTGTTCCTTCCACCTCTTGGGTGTATTGCTGCTGAATGTCTTTGAGGTGCTTGCTCCATTCTTCTATTTATTAAGGTTATCCCCCCTCCATTGGCTTGCATTCCTTCCGGAAGGCGTTCCAGTCTTTTATTTGGGCTACTCCTATCTTGCGTGTGATGTTTTCTGCTGGCACTTGCGTTCTTATTATGTAGTGATCGCTACCCAGGTTCTCCAGCAGGTTCTCCCACGCGACTTGCCTCCCTCCTTTGACGTATGTCAGGTCTGGGCATGTATCGGGGCTAACGCTATTTCCTAGGCGCGTCGGCTGGTTTTCGTCTGTCAGGAGGGTTCAGCCTGTGCTTTCCGCTGCATCGCTGACCTGCGTTTTGTTCTTATTATCTTTTTTGTAACCCCAGCTCAGCTCTACCCGCGGGCCTTGAAGCCGCCTGCGATTAGTATGGTGTTAGATTTGGTAATTTGCTGGCACCAGTGAATAATTTCTGGAAATCGCCATCTCTTTGCCTTGGCGGGCTGTATAGATTTACTGTGAAAGTACTTTTCTCTTTCCTTTGCTTTTTTGGGATTATTTCTGTCACAACGTGGTCTATTCGCTTAGCCAAAATTTTGTCGTGTGCTATGGTGACAAATTTTTTACTGATTAAGGTAGCCGTGCGTGCTTTTTCTTGATATGTGTATCTCTTGAGCGTCGGCACGGTGTTTGTCTCCTGAAGCGCGATTATGTCAGGAGAGTTTTGCTGTGTGTTTATGAATTGCTGCAGTAGGCCTGGTTTGTTACGATAGCCTCTGCCGTTCCATTGCCAAACCTGTAGTGTGTCTTGTCTAGCCATGATGATTTGTCATTGATTTGTATCGTACATTGGTTTTCTGCACCGAATCTTTTTTCGTCTTAGAGTCTATCTCTAGCCTCGTTTGTTATCTTTTGCGTATTTTGATTTTTGATGTAATTGCGAAAGCTCTGGTCTTGCATTGCCATTCGCTGTTGCATTAGGTTCATTTGCTCCTGTACCTTTTGCATGAAGGATTGCATTTGAATTTCGAGTGTTACCGTTGGTTGTGGCTGTTGCTCCATGGATGTTGGGGTTTGCGGCCTACGTGGGCTACCTGTCTTCTGTTCTCGTAGCTCCCTAATTAATTGTTTTATGCGCTATTCAAGCTGCTCTGCTCTTTTCCTTCCCTGTTCTAGCTCGCGCCTCAGGGCTTTGTTTTCCTCCCTTAACTGTCTGTGTTCGTTGTTATTATTATTGTTATCCGAGTGGGGAAACTGTGACTGTGAGGGCCTGCTCCCCAGCTCAACTTATCTCCGCCCTTCTTCGGTTGTTGCTGCTGCTGTTGCCGCTGTTGTTCCTTCGCCCCGGGTGGTGGCCCTTGCGGTCACCGAAGCGTGTGTCAGCAAAACCATCGCCCGAATCCTAAAAAAGGAGGTCTCCACGTTCCGCACAAGCCCACAAACAATGTTGCGCTTTGCCTACCTGTTCCCAAAGACCGGCTGCGGAGAGAATGAGCCCAAAGCATTGTCTACAAAATTCCTTGCGCTGACTGTGACAGAAGCTACATCGGCGAAACAAAAAAATTCAAAGAAAAATTCGGCAACATAAAAACGACATCCACAACTTCGCAAAAGAGTGCAATCCAGTAGCCGAACATGCCGAGGACTTCGCCCTATAGAATCAACTTCGAAGAAACCCGCATCCTCTGAACCGAAACAAATTGCCACAAAAGGCTCCTTCTGGAATCCTGGCACATCCAAACCACCCCGAACAACATCAACCGCACAAGAGGAAATCTGACCCCAGTATATGCCCAGGGACTTCGCTCTTCAATTCAACGAAAAAAAGTCGCTATTCACCGCCTCCCCGCAGTGCGACAACGTGACTAACAGCCTTAACCCCATCCTCATCTCCCCCTTACCCACGCCTTTTGCATCACAGCTGTCGTTCCTTTGACCCCCTCCTTCCCTTCATTCTTAAACTACGCTAGCTACTGCCCTCAGTCACCCCTAATGAAGGAGCCGAGTCGGCTTCGAAACGTTGGGTTAAAATTAAAAAAAAACTTTGGTTGGAGATGTGCAGTTTATTATAAGTGTTTAAACCCAACCAGACAGGCAAATCTGTCGAAATGTTTTGTTTTCACAAATTTTCACAACTGAGCCGGAGTACCCAGGTTCGAATCCGACCGCGGCGGCAGCACTTCGATGGATTCGAAATGCAAAAGGCGCCCGTGTGATGTACTCGCCGCGGTGGCTCATGCAGTGGTTAAGGCGCTCGGCTACTGATCTGGAGTTCCCGGGTTTGAACCCGACCGCGGTGGCTGCGTTTCGATGGAGGCGAAACGCTAAAGCACCCGTGTGCTGTGCGATGTCAGTGCACATTAAAGATCCCCAGGTGGTCGAAATTATTCCGGAGCCCTCCACTACTGCACCTTTCTTCCATTCTTCTTTCACTGCCCCCTTCCTCCCTTCCCTTACGCGGTTCGGGTGTCCAGCAAGACAATTGCAACACTTACTGTGCCGTTTCCTTTTCTCAAAACCAACTTTCATTTATTTCTTCTGCTGGCTCCTGACGAGTGTAACGGTGCTCAAGACGACGTCCAGCCCGCTAATGTACACCGAAGGCCCATTCCGGGCGTCAATGCCGCACATGCAGCGGTTGACTCTTGTGCCCACACTGAGCTGGTGCACGGAACGCGAGGACCTCTAATGGGCGCATTACAACCCACGAGGGAGGAAACATTCGCTGCATGCACTCACAGGAGCTAAAGATAGGACCGCGGCCTTCTCCGTTCAACGTAAAAAGGTGAGGGACGCGTGTAATGGAACTGTTTACGTCATTCATTCCAGGGGTAGTTTAACTCATAGCGTAAGGACGACACGCAGCGAAAATGAAGAGAAAAAAATTGCTTGAATATTTATGACACAGAGTGGAGAGCTGCGAGAAATGATAGCGGATCGCGTACCGGTCAATACCTGCTCGGGGCAGGAAAAACTAAAAAGTGGCGAATATAAAAGTATAGGAAATAGAGGACGAAAGAGAACGTTGGCGTAGTGCGTGGCTTGTACGTACTTCCTGTGTTTAATCTAGAATGTATACGTTTTTAGAATGCAGTTCGTTTATGCCCCACGCAGGCTGTGAGATATATAAAATGCCACTAGGTAGCATTTTTGGCCAGGCAGCTCAGAAATACGGATACGAATGCAGGTCCCTCTTCCGTCAAAAATGCCGTACATTCTCTTGCGGAATTCTTGAACGCACCTCACAAGAAGCCTTGAAGGCGAGTGCACTGCTCTGTATCAACGTGACCCGTATACCCTTGAACATGTTCTGAAGGTACTAATTTATCTGTTCTTCTCTACGCCACGCTGGATTAACATGGAAAAGTAAAGCAGTTCGCGATGCAAATGGATGCTGTTTGAAAGGCTCCCGCAATTGTTTTTCTGTCAATAGCAATTTTTGATGCACTAATTACGGATTTTGTTTACTTGCAAAAGCTAAACCCTCCGTGGCCATTAGAGACGCCGTAGTGGAGGTTCCAGGTTAATTTCGACCGCCTGGGGTTGTTTAATCTGCACTGTCATCGCACAGTTCAAGCGGCCATGTTTACGTCTCGCTTCCAACGAAAGGCGCCCGCCGAGAACGGGATGGAACTCGCGAGCTCATGCTGGAAGCCGAACTCCCTCCGTGTAGGCACTGAGCGAGGGTAACCAAAAATTCAGGGGCGCACATCGCTGACCTAAAGTGTGGCGAGGCGAAAGCCTTTAGCGCGGTGTTGCTTCTTGTGTCGTTGAGGTGTGCCAATGAAGATGTTAATCAAGTTCTGAATTGTTTGTGAATGTTAAATGCTGGTGACACTCGAGGGCGTTTGGGAGACATCCGTGTGATTCGATGCCTTTCCGCAAACACTCTCCAGCGTCCTTACGCTAGACAAAAATTGTGGTACTATAAAAAAGAACGAAGAATAAAGTGTCCCTGCCCGTGCCAGTAACTTTACGCTAGACATATATTAGTGTGAGCAAAGAAAAAGAAAGAAA